>NC_053170.1:94934321-95534321 GCF_016835505.1 Polypterus senegalus
GGTGAGAGTATGCAGGCAGTTCCTGGAGGATGAAGGAATTGATACCATTGACTGGCCACCACACTTTCCTGACCTAAATCCAATAGAACACCTCTGGGACATTATGTTTTGGTCCATCCAATGCCACCAGGTTGCACCTCAGACTGTCCAGGAGCTCAGTGATGCCCTGATCCAGATCTGGGAGGAGATCCCCCACAACACCATCTGTCATCTCAATAGAAGCATGCACCGATGTTGTCAGGCATGTATACAAGAACACAGGGGCCATACAAAGTGCTGCGTACAATTTTGAGTTGCTGCAATTAAATTTTGGCAAAATGGACTAGCCTGCCACATAATTTTTTCACTCTGATTTTTGGGGCGTCTTTGAATTCAGGGCTCTGTAGGTTGGTCATTTTCATTTCCATCAAACGATGTGGCATCCTTTCATTCCTAACACATTACCCAGTCTATATCAGTATAGATATCCAGGAGGATTTCTTTTTCCCATTGAGATCTGATGTGTTTTCAAAGTGTTCCTTTAATTTTTTTGAGCAGTTTATATATAATCTATATCTATAGATAGATATCTATCACTATATATATATTATATATATATAAAACATTACTGTATATAGTGCCTTTCATATTTTAATTAATTAAATTAATTACTCAATTACCTGGCTAAATTGTCCAGTCAATGAAACTGCCACTTTATTTGTATGACAAGTTAATGAGCCTCTTGATATCATCTGATCAATTATCAAGTCAACCAACTTAACAAGTCCTTCAGTCAATTTTCAGAATAATTAATACTGATGAGTTCACCATAAGTTCAATCATTTTTCATTTTGATTTGTAGATTTTACTGTTAACAATACTTCCCAGTCACAGTGGTTCCCAGTTCCCACATTGCACCCAATGCTACCAGAACAGTTACTAGTAGTTTGTGACCCTGAACTGCATATACAGGTTAGAAAAAGGATGGAGATGGTATCTTCATAAATGCAGAGACATGCATGAAAACATAAACCCATGTCTGTCTGTTATATAGTGCCTTTCACATCTATCCATTATATATTGCCTTATTTATCTATCTTGCCTTGTTACATAGTATTAAGTGACCAGTACTTAGGACAGTGGTAGCCCTTCCTCTCATGTCTGGTACTTTTTACATCTTATTAATACAAAATGAAGTGTTTTTTAAGGCCTTGTTACAAATCAGTAAGAATTAAACATGCCCTGGTAGCTCCTGTTCCAAAGTGTTACTGGAATTTGTTTTCCTTGTGACGTCTTCTCCTTCACTGTGTGATGTTATATCAGTTCTATATATGATATTTGATTCCTCTCAAACTGAATACTCCCCTATCACCCCATTTATTGTTCATTGGCCCAGTACAGTAACTGGTCACTCATTTGCTAACCTTTTGCTGTTAGTGATACCAACACTGCAAAAGCACAAGTATACCTATAGACTAAAGAGATTAAAGAGAAGCCAGTGAAAACCTGTTATATTTCAGTCAGAGTTTGTTCCGGTTTCTGTTTATGTCCTGTTTTCTTTGTCTTCGATGCTTATTTTAAAGTTTTCTCTTTCATGTGTTTTGTAATTATTTGCATTTTAAATGTGTCTTGATGATTTACCATTTAGTTTCTTTGTATTTTGTACAGTTCACTGATGTTCCTTGAACTTTGCAGGCCTAACCCCTAACAGGCCGTGCTGCCATGATGTCACAGCTGAAGGACCACCCACAGCCTTTATACTCCAAAGCTGTGCGTAGATCCTTCAGTGTTCCATTGACATCCACTGAGTGCAGACCCTTGTTAAAAATCAGATTTAGATTTATTGGATTTTTTTTTTTTTTGCTTCTCTTTTTGGTTTTGATCTTTAGATTACATTTTGGGATTTGTTTGCCTATTTAAGGAAAATCAGTTTTTGCCTTTTGTATTAGTTTTGTTAATTTCTCATATTTTAGCCAAGTATAGTAAAAAGACCCCACTTAGGTAAGTGTCCTTAGGTGCTGTAATTAAGTCATGTTGGACTTGCAAAGCATCAAGGAGTGTTGGAAAGAAAAATACGTTTTCTAAAGAAAGATACACTGCAATGTTTTTTTAGGGAAAGATACATGGGAGAAGGCCACTATCGAAACCAGGAAATTTTGCTGTCAAACACACTATGGCAAAACTTTGCCCATAACCACCAATTGTTATATTCTGAGCCCAAACCTTTCCCTTTGCCTTGTTTGTATTTAGTTATTGCATTTTTTTGGCTTTTGTTCAGAATCTATTGAATCATTTGTTTAATAAATAACCATAATTAAGTTTTTTTTTTTCTCTCCATGGCTTATCTCTGCTTTGAAAGACATAGGATTGAGGATAAATAGATAGAAGACAGAATATCTGACGTTTAAATGATGATCAGGATTGAGGCGTTAGTCTGCAGGGAGAGCGTAGATGGAGCAATTGTAACACCCACATGCAGTACAATCACTAGGGTTGTTAACCAAGACACAGTTAAGACTGCCACAGACCTCTGGGTGACTTAATGAACAGAGTTCCTTAACAGAAAGTTGATCATGCTTTAAACGATGCAGCATGTGGACACATGGCCACTTAATGCAACAAGGTAAATCCCACAATTAATGGTGTGCTAACAACTGAGGTGGTGGGTGGGTCCCTTCTGTGATTTCAGTCAAAAACACTGCACAAAAGTTTTATAGTGAGTCATTTGGGTGTCACCTCTTCTAATGGTGTCAACAAGTTCAGTCCATTGTCCACCTGGATGATGTAACAGTAGCCATTTTTGCACCAATGCGCTCACTATACATTAGCTGTTACGTGGTGAAAGGGTGAGAGAGACGGCCAATTTGAGACAGGGAATGATTGGGGGCCCTGAATGGCAAGGTCACTGTGGGTAATTTAGCCTGAACATCAGAATACATCGTGCTGTTTATGTAGGATACCCAAGGATCTTTTATAACCATGGAGTGTAAGGACTTCAGTCCAATGTCTTATCTAAAGAATGGCACCATTTGTACAGCACAGTATCCCTGTCACTGCCTTGAGACATTGGAATCCACAGACCATACAGTAAGCACACCCTACTGGCTTCACAATCTAGGCTTTCCCTGGATGGTCTCCCATCGGAGTACTGGCCTGTACCAAACACACAACTTCAAGTGGAATACCTATGCTGAAGTGCGGGTGCTATGGCTTCTGTGGAGAGTCACACAAATGTAAAAGTCAACAATGGAGCCCACTCGGCTCTAGTAACGGGTGTGTGAAGAACGCATTTGCTGTGGCTGCTGATTTCCATCCATTTTTTTTCTATTACACCTTTTCAGATCAAACAACAAAATGAAAGGATAGAAAAGAGAAAAATGGCTGTCATCTCCTCTGTCGAGTCAGCAGGACTGCCAAAAATCCAGGCCTTGAGATTTATTTTTCAGGGTTTCACCTGATTAAACACTTTCACGAGCAGCTTCTGAAAATGCCATCACGAAAAAACAAAGTGGGAACGTATCAATAAAGTTGTCGGCTTTTAGCGTGCCAGAGGCTCATCCATCCCGGAATATTATTTCTCATTTCTTTCTAATGAGGGAGCTGTCAGCTGGCTGTAATAAATCCTAATTCTGAACTTGATTCATTTGAGCTGCCATTCTTAGGAAAGTGTGACCGGATTCTGCCCTCTGCGACTATTTATTTATTTATTTGGTGCTGCATTAACATTTGAACTGTTGTGCGGTACTGCATCCCACTTTCCATTAGCAAACAAATATGAACTTGAAAAAGGTGGCCGCCATTATGACCGGACTTGTTCCCTCCAACTCTTCAAAAGAACGAATGGCAGGTTCCTCGTATCAGACATTAATTCTCGGAGTGCACCAGACGCCAGCATGCTCATTTACAAAAGTATTTACAGCGCAGGGAAGATTTATTCAGCTTTTGATTTCAGTAAGCCTAATGGGGCGATAAGAGACACCTGTAAGAGTTCTTTAGCTCCTGAAGAACCGTTTTCCTGAAAATTAAGTGCCACCCGAAAACCATTTAAAAAAACAAAGAGCCAAGGCGCCTTAGCTTAAAAGGTGTCCACTTCGAGAAATAAGAGCTTCTGGCTGCAAATCTGAGGGCTCTTCAAAGAAGCCACTAAGTAACAGCCTGAGCATCGGGTGTCAACTTTTTTTTTCATCATTCCACAGAACTGCATTATTAAAAAAAAAGAAATAAATTGAAACTGTGCTAAAAAGACAGAGCAGGACCTGCAGTATGGCATGGTTAGAGCTGTTCACTCATAGTTGTCTCGTAGTTGCAGGAACCTGAATTCAAATCCTATCCAGAGTTTTTAATCTCAAATACCCAATGAATGAGGGCCCCAGGATACCCCCCTCCGAGACCTTTATGCTGCTCCATGACCCTACAAATGAATTAAGAATGTACAACAGTGGATGGATGGGTAGTCTGTGTATGACATAATTAATTACAGCGGAAATTAAATTTCCAGCCGGTTATCTGCTGAACTCACTTGGGGTCTTGGAATGCCAAAGCCTACCCTGGCAATATGAGGCAGGTGCCCGTCCAGATGTACAGTACCTCTCCTCAGGCCAGTTTAGAGTTACGGTCCTTATAAAAGTATTCACTTCCTTTGACATTTTTGCATTATTAGACGAGCTGTGCTACCTGCATAAGACGGATTGAAATCTAAGTAATCAATATAAAACTCTGCATTAGCCTTTGCTGTGCACCATCTATTGGAATATATTTTGTAATGCATGTAATAATAAAATGCATTGCATTTGACATTTCAATAGATGGTGCATCACAAATATTTGTAGTAATAAAATGCATTACTACAGATGTTTGTAATGTGCCATCTGTTGGAATGAGATATGCGATGCGTGTCTCTGTTTTATTCCGTTTAGTATGGAATTTCTTAAAGCAGTTTTAGCGTTTGTGATGTGCCATCTGTTGGAATGATAAATGCAATCAATGCATTTTATCACTACACATGTCTGAGTTACGCCATTTGTTTGAATGACTGAGACATTGCAACCAGACAGAAAAACAGACACTTGTCCTTTTATTATGGTAGACAAGCTGTGCTACCTGTATAAAACGGGTTGAAATCTAAATAATCAATGTAGACTCAACAGTAACATTTGCAGTGCACCATCTATTAGAATGTATTTTGCAATGCATTTAGTAATAAAATTTCTGAGGTGCACTGTCTGTGGGAATGCCAAATGTAATGCATTTTATTACTACAAATGTTAATGATGCACCATCTATTGGAATAACAGAGACATAACAACCATACAGACATGCAGCTACACACAGACAAGTGGGCAACATTGAACCTGAATGGACTGAATGTGACTTTTTATTGATTGTGGTTATTATCATCAAATACAATTGTTTGCTCTTTTATAGATTGGTCACTAGTCACTGCTTTCAGAAAACACCAAATTTTAAAATGATACCGGATTCCTTTAGCCCTGCACTTCCTGCCATCTAAGCTCAGTCCACTAATGTTAATTATTTTGTAAAGTGTTTGCTTGCTATGAAAGACAATACGTCAAATTAATATTGATTGATTGCAATATACGCCTTATCCTGAAAATTACAATGATTACATCAATTTGATTACTATTACTAATTTGAAACCATTTACTAATACTGAAGTAAATGACGACAATTATAAATAATTGGTTGATAATTAACCAATTAAGTGAAGGTTATGATTATACTGTCGTCTTAAATTGCAACAATAAATCACATAAATGACATAATGTGGTACATTTGTTGAGGGTTGAGCTTTGAAATGACAGCAAACAGAACAAGGAGAGGAAGAAAAAAATAAAAACAAAGAAAAATATCAAAGCCTGTTTTTAGATTCTTTACTTTTTTTAATTGTCCAGAAATTCATTACACCTGGATTAGTTTTAAAAAAAAAACAAAAAAAAAAACACATATATACATACTGTATATAGGGTGGTGCAGATCTAATTATGCAATTTTCATTACGTTATAACTTAAGTTTATTACATAGAAATTCACCCGAAAAATCCCAGACCATCGAGAAGTGTGCAAACTGCCGACATAAAGTAAAACACATTGTATTTATCATTCCAACAGACAGCACATCAAACATTTGTAATAAAATGTATTACTACAAATGTTTGTGATGCACCATCTGTTGAAATGACAAAATGCAATGCATTCTACTACTAAAAATGTTTGTGATGCTTGATCTGTTGGAATGACAAATGCATGCATCTCACACTGACATATGCCTTACTGGCAGAGGATAAAGAGGAGTCTAACTGCACCCCAAAATATTTATGACCTTATGTGATTATGTCACATAATGCTCATAACATCATGGAATACCCACAACATCAGCCACGAAATACCCTCTGATGTCAGTCTCAACAACACATTTATATCAGTTCATATTTACTCAATAGTTGTCATTATTTGAGTCAGATAACCTTCTCACAAACCTAATCCTGATCATAGTGTAACATCTCTGACGTATAATGCAAAATGACAATGTCCACAACAGAGCGGGGGCTCTGGAGGCCTGCCGCTAGTATATTATTATCACAGCCTGCAAACAGTGTTTTGTGACTGAAGTTGTGGGCATTATGTGACAAACGTCATAGGTATAGGGGCTGCAGAGAGGCTCTATTAATGGGACTTGTAAAAGCAGTGTTAATGCTTCTGATGTGCCTGTGTCTGTTGCAAGAATAAATGTGATGTATTTTATTAATACTGCGCCACTTGTTTGAATGAGACACACATAGTAACTGGATGGACACACAGATAACACAGAGACACACACATATTCTTTTAGTAAGGAGGCTAAACCACTTCTGAAAGCGATTATTTACTAAGGTTAACAAATGTATCAATATTACAATTTCCCTTGGGATCAATAATCTTTGTATTCCTCTTCCACCCCACATAGGACAGTCATGTATTTTTTGCCCAATTTTGGTGTTGTGGTTTATTTTATTTTAATTTTTAAATCACAACTTTTAAACATGACTCATTTGTAAAAGAATTTTGAGGCGGACATCCTTCAAAGCATTAGAAAAAAAAACAAAAAAAAAACACACCAATCAAATTTATTATATTCAAACCAGGCAAGATCACACCAAACTGTATTATTTGGGAAGTGAAGTATGAGAACATGGAGCTTACATCTGAGGTTAATCCGTCAATATTGTGCTCTTTTAACAAAGAGCATCAAAGAGCACTCTGCAGTTCTGGAATCAGTCATTCTTCTCTGTACACAGTACTCCAGGTGAGACCCTACCAGTGAGTTTAGAGCTGTAAAGATTTATAGCACCATCCACACAGAACCCCATCCTCCACTTATATTAGGATCCAAAGCTTTGAGAGACAAACAAAACATGCTGTTTCTTCATGCTGCCCAAGTTTTTTGATATTGAATTTGTCATCTTTATATTCTGCACACACACATATAATATCACCTTTGCCTGCCTGCCTCTGAAACACCTTAAAAAACCATGCTCAATTTGTCATTTGTCTCGTTAATTACTGTTTTTCACCTGGCAGACACACAAGCTCCCATTCACATTATAGACAGGGTCCACCAGCAGCCGCTGTGCCTTAATAATCTCTGATGCACCATGACTCTCTTGTCCCCGTTGCCATGGTTGTGGCTTTTAAACATAATTAGACTAAAGCTTAACGCTTACGGACAATGTGATTCGTTAAGCCAATGACCCAATCAGCAGACAATTTACATGAAGCATGTATCTTTAGAAGTAAAACTCTTGCTAGATGAATTGTTTGCCTCATCAATCAGTTCTTGCAGATTCAATGCAGTTTGGCTTCACAGTTTAGAAATTTTTCAGTTTTCGATCAAAGTCAGGTTTTGCCTCCCTGGTGCAATGCAGACGTTAAGAAAAGAGACACACACATGCAGTGCCTGTAAAAAGTATATATAAAATTCAGAGGTTTTCACTTTTTTTTGCTACAAATGCTTGTTTTGCACCATCTGTTGGTAAAGACAGATGCAATGTATTTTTATCCTACAAATGTATGTGATGCACCATCTGTTGGAATGAAAAATGCAAAGCATTTTATTACTACACATCTTTGTGATGCACAATCTGTTTGAATGACAAACAGTACATTTTATTACTGCATGCATTACAAAATACATTCCAATAGATGGTGTACTCTAAACATTAGTGTCAGGATCTATGATGATTACTTAGATTTCAACTCATCTTAAAACAGTGTGTAATAAGTTAATAATACATATATAACTTAATCTTTTTAATAATAAGATAATTGCCAATAGTGCATCATGCTGCACTAAGCACCGTCATCATTTATGATGCAGATGTACTGCGGCAGATCCTCCTCATAGTTTCTGAGTTAGTCTACAGGCAATGTTAGGGTTTCCCTGACGACAGGGGAAGCCACTGTTGGAATGGCTGGTATCACCAATGATTTCCTTTGCCCTGGCCTGACATTGTTTGATGTAAATGCTGTAAATGCTTTGAAAATTAGACAGCGAGTATCCAGTGATGCGTTTAGTACTTTGCAGAGCATTGTGGTTGCAATACTTATTTCCTATCAGAATACTTTTGATGGTGCATGTGTAGAACTTCTTTGGTGATTAGGGGGGCTGCCTAAAATTCCTCAGGAGTGCCATGCTTGGACCAGGTCAATGTGATGTGGACATTGGCATATCTAAAACTGTCCACCAGCTCCATCAGAGCAGGATGTAGTGCATCTGCTGTTCTCTCCCAAAGTCCACAATCGGCTCCTGTGTCTTGTTAACATTCAGGAGAACACTGCTGTCCTGACGCCAGTGTGACAGACTCACCACTTCATTCAGGTAAGACTGCTTATTATTTTGCCCAGTGGCATCTTGCAGGTCTTTTGGCCTTGGGACCCCTGCAGATTTTGTTTTTTCTCCAGCCTAACTGCAGGGTGTTTTATATTTTTGTTTTTTCTGTCCTCCCAGCCATCGGACTTTATCTCTTTCATTTTTACTTATTTTTTCCTATAACACCCTCTTTAAACCTCTTCTAAAACAGTTTGAGCTACATTGTTGTTATGAAACTATGCTATATAAATAAACATTGTTGTTGTTAGAGATGTGGACCACCACAGCTTTGTCATCAGGAAACTTGATAAAGATGTTGGAGTCAAATGCAGCCATGCAGTCGGATGTATAGAGGAAGTACAGCAGAGGGCTCAGAACACAGCCCTATGGAGCCCCGGTGTTGAGGATGAGGGATGATGAAGTGCTGCCATCAACTTGAGCCACCCAGGGTCTGCCTCTCAGTAAATTAAAAACCAAGCCCACGTAGTGATGGGTCCTTAAACTTTTGGGTTTATGCAGGGTCGTGAATCTCTGTTGCATTCAACGAGAAATGGTCCCAAGCGGTTTGCGTAGTGTCTTGCAGTTTAAGCAATCGACATTTGTCTGCTACGATTATCAGCAGAGATTCTCATAGGGCTTCTTGACAGTTGTCATGAACTGGGTCTCAAACACTAAGAAAGGCAAAACTGGGTCACAAGAAAAACATTTAAGAACCACTACTCCAGACCATAAAGTACATAAATGAAAGTAAAAGCCCTAAGCGGCTGAAATTTAAGATGTCCACTTTTCTTAAGACCTTTAAGTTGAACCAGAAAGCAAGTACATTAGGTGTCAAGGTTAGCACTGGGATTCAATTACGTATTGTCCAATACGTGATTTGCCTCGATTTCCACCAGAGTAATCATTGCTTCACAAGATGTTCCACACAGCCTTCTCAACGAACAGGCTTATTCCATTTGATAATTGTAGATGCCGGTACTTAATGTAAAGTGCAGGCCAAAACACTTCTGCGATTAGCCGTTTACCAGATAATCCTTTTTTAGACTCACCCCCGATCAAGCTACAAGCAGGCAGTAGAAGAAGCGAGAGGCTTGTCAGTTTGACCTTTCTTCATTTTCTTAATGGTACATGAGAGCTGGTATCACGATCACATCGCACCAGGCCATTCTCATCATAATGAGACTACTTTCAAGGGAAATGCAGTGTGAAGATGGAGACGGTGATGCTCACCTCCATTCCTGGAGGGAACGAGGCACCATCTTCTGGTTATTATTCCCAATGAAGTTTTCAGCCAGATTTAATTTTCTTTCTTTATTATATTCAGGTAAATCTGCTAAATACCTTATTTCACTCTCTTGCCAAAGGCCTCCTTTAAGAATCTATTTTAGCAGTTACTTAATGACTGAAAGAATAAATTAGAATTTTACTCACTTTTTGTCTGTCACCCCTGGGACCCAAGCACAGCTAAGTCCCAGAATTCTTTTAACTCTCCAATGTCAAAAAGCCTGCATGTGTTCAATAATAAATAAGCGTGTAGTGAGGTTCATAGTAGGGGCCAGCATAATGGGCACCACTGGAGGTCAGGGGCAGGGCCCGACAAGACACCAATTGTTATGATTTGTCTTCTTTTTATATTTTTTTTTTCAGAATTTTCTTTTTTGTTCTAAGGGTTTTGAATCATACTGGATGTAATTATTTCTCTGTTAAAATAGTTTTGAAACACATCTAAAAAACGTGTGTATTTTTGTATCTTTTTTGATTCAATCTTAATTTTGTAGGATATTGCCGTTTTATGAAATTTGTGTCATCCGCTTACCATATTGCGCATTCCATATCATCATGAATGTGATGTTATAAAAAGGTCAACACAGGTGCATTCCTGGGCTATACAAGAATTAGACCAAAAAACATCAGGATTGGGGTGTACTATGCACCCCCGCCTCCACCCTTAAACTGCTTGACTGTTAGTGACTTTATAGCCTTTCTTAAGAAGAAGATCAATATTCATTTCTCATCACACCTTCTGGCCAGCCTGCTCCCTCCTGAAAACACCACAACATCCTTCTTTTTCGCTCTTATCTCCACAACTGAAGTTTCTTCTCTAGTTGCACCACTACCATTCCTCTTGACCTCATCCCCTCAAATCTTTTTCAGGCTCTCTCATTGCGACTCATTTCTGAAGTTACACATGTCATCTCACACCTCACTCAACACTGGCACTTTTCCTACATTGTAAAATCAGGTCCTAATAACTTCCCTTTTCAAGAAGCCCACCCTGGGTCCATTTCATCTAGGTAATTACAGACCACTGTCTCTCTGCTCTCTCCTTTCTTTCCAAAATAATGAAATGCGTCATCTCTAACCAAGTCTCTTTCTTCGTTGATTTTAATCAGTCAGGTTTTAAGAAGGTCGATTCCACCGAGATGACTCTACTTAACATTGTCGGCAGGCTGGACCTACCAGTATGTCATCTGTCCTCATCCTGCACATTCAATCAACATATCCTCCTTGCAACACTGGAAATGCCCTCAGGTGGTTTGAGTCCTAACTGAACAGCTGAACAAAATCAGTTTTATGCAACTTTTTTTGTCTTTTGTGCTCCACAGAGCTTAATTTTTGTTCAGAACCTTTTTGAGGAATACATCTTTTTATAGACCCTTAGGTTCCTGTGTTGTAGTCCTTGTTACTAGCTGGGGATTGATGGCATTTCACCCCCTAGTGGACATTTTGAGCATTTACTTGAACTTTTTTGCTTGGAAACTTTTAAGGTCGTAACAGGTACTGTCTCAGGTACTTTGTAACTAACCCTCTGAGTCTCATCAAAACCAGAAGAAATGTAGAAAAACAATAAACAAACATGCAGGAGCAGAGTCATAAAAGGGAGACAGACAAAGGTGTTTAGTGTCCTAACAAGCTCCAAAAGCAAAAATCACCATTGACTGATTTCATGGAGGAGACAACTTTGCGGCACCATAAAAATAACTCCTTATTTTAAGCTGCGCCTCTATTACTATAATTACTGCAGAGGCTCCTCTGCATGTGCAATTAGAGTCAACAAAAGAAAAGCTTCAGAGATTGGACATCCGCATTAACAGTAACCCACAACCAAGTGGGCATTAACAGTTCAAAAAAGGTTTGGTTTATTTTGTTGTTGTTGTTGTTTTAAATCCAACAACAAGACTGCGCTGAATTGCCCGCCTGAGCTTTGAAAGACAGGCCGCACTTCAAGATTTGCGGTAATTGTACTGAATCATATTTAATCTGAGCCGGTTGTTTTCGGGCCTGTTGTGTTAGCACACAGCAGGACTAAATGAGTACTCTGCTGCTTTTAAACTGATCACATTTAATCCAGCGATTCACACTGTTACACCGAGGCTTCTTAATTGAGACGTGTACTATACATGTGTACAGCCTTCCCGAGACCCTGAGGCTTCGCTGCGGGTACCATTGTTCCCTACAATGTTTTTAATTTGCAACTATTTGTTAAAGCAGCTTCCAATTCAAAAGACAATATCTGCTTAATAGCCTTTTACAAAAAAGCGTATTGCCTAGCAGACGAGGGGTGTGTGCGAGTGTGTGCCAGGAGCTGAAGAGCACGGATGTGACGTGGACCACATTAGACACACAAGCGGACAGTCCCACTGCACTGAAGCAAGCCCAGCTGAAAGTAAACAAGAAAAACAGCTTTCATCCATTGGAAAGACACTACATACAACATGGGAGTATTCGATGGGTCACTTCGGTTTGCTTTGCGCAGTGGATTAGGATCGGAGACCATAAAGGGAGCCCAGGTGTCAGTATCAAAGCAGGGGGACCATAGGACCAAAACTCTCAGGACGTGATAAGGAATATGAACAGACTTTGAAAGAAAAGGGTTAATAATCTTGTTACACGCAGTCAGCCTCTGCAGCTTGTAAAAGAAAATTCCTAAGGTGTTGCTTGTCATTTGAGGTTCAATTTTATACGTTTTAGGACTTGATGAAGACTGGATGGCTGTGAGTTTTGTAGTGATTTGAAAAACCGTAAAAATTAAACAGCGCGCACTTACTTTGTCACATGGCTATAATACTTTTCTGGATTATAAGCAGTAGAAAAAACAGCTGGAGTAAATATGTGTTACCATCTCCATTGATGTGGCAATGTGAAAATACAGAATATAACCAAAGGGATAATATACTGGGCCTATGGATGTAGGTATGTTCCTACCCAAGGCACTATATAGAATTAAGAAAGTCATATGTCTGTTCAGTGGTAAAGCCACCAAAAGCAGTTCAAGGTAAGGGAGGCTGCCACAAGCATTCGACACAGGGCAAAAAGCAATCTTAGAAGGGATAAAAATAACCAATAGACAAAATAAATCGAAGGCACTATATTGTGATAGACAGACAGACGTCCATCTGTTCGTCTGTCCATCCATATAATACCCACAACTTGGCCCATTGAGCCTGCTGATATTTTTTGAATTCTGTTCTTGTAATGCAAATGAGAATAAAACAAGAAAGCGATATCTATTAATGTCTTATGTAATTTCCAAAAAGTTTAAATGTGTAGTAGAATATCATGAAAATGCTCATTTTTTTAGCTGGTGGAGGAGGTTGGAAAAAAAAAAAAAAAGCAAAGATTTTAGTTTTCCCAGACCTGAAGGCTCTCTGAAGACCCCAGGGGCTCCCGGAGTGAAATGTCAGGCAGCATGAGATAGGGGCTGAGTCATTGCTTGAGTGCGTCTTATGGTATTTATTATTCATTTATTAAGTAATTAATTAGATGTTTTCAAAATACACTCATTCTGCTTTCTAACAGGTCCATCTAAGTAAGGAAAACAAATCGCTCCAAAATTGTAAAGTGTAAATGCTTATAGTAGCATTTCTCATTCTGTGCACAGAGATGTTTCCACCTAAACACATCATTTGCAGTGAATGAAGACTTCTGGCTTTAGTTTGCCCTATGACGGATGAGAGCCTCCTGCTGGAGTGGAACTTCACTGTATCTGTTGCTGCTAGTATAGCGATGAGATTTTGATTTGTATTATAGTCATCGAGAAAAGTACTATATGAAGTAAATATTAAATGACTTGATTAGTGCCAGCACAACTTAAACATCAAAAATGAATTAAAATTATGTGGTTATTTGGGATTAGGGAGGAAAACTTAGACATGGGGAGAACATGAAATCTCCACTCTAGACAACAAGTGAGTATTTACTTATTAGAGTATTAGAACTGAGGTAGCAGACTAAGTCATAAACCTCCATGTTGTCCGTTTTTCATGGAAGGGTCCTAGGGTGACCTTATTCCCATTTAAAGTCTTTTTGTCTAGCCCTGAACAAAATGCCCCAAACCCTTGCTATATCCCCCAAATGTTGCATTCTCTTTTAAAACTATGTCCTCAGGCAAAAAGAAAGAACACTAAAATAAAAAGGAGAGAAAATTACAAGATAGATAGAGAATAGATATGAAAGGTCAGTCACATATACAACCACAATAACATTAATAATAATTCTAATTAAACCCTGTATGGCCATGGTTTCTGTCAATGCCAATGGTCAACACCGAAATCAGTGGATGTCTTTTTTTTTTTTTTACACCCATTTTTGCTCAGCAGTTGAGCCGTGACTTTGCTCTCCCCAGACACAAATGCAAGAGGTGAAGACAGTTTTTTTCCAATTGAAGCCTTAATCGGATTATGGACAAGTCTTCTTGCGATTTTGGGTCAACATTATGAAATAAAGTTCTGTCAAGGCCATTACTTTGTTCAATTGCTGCAGCCTCAACTTTTGTATTGTTTTAGTTTAAAGAAGAAGTGGCAACAAACTGACCGTTCCTGCTGTGCTGGGCAAATGAGCCTTCTTGTACAGATTTGTCTGGGATGCTGTTATTTATGCCCCCCTGCTCGGTTTATTTATTTATTTATTTTTTATTTTTGTTATTTTGACAACTGTCAAAGACGTGCTCACCAGAGCCTGGGGGCCAGTCAGTTAGCGCCAGGCCCTGCTGAAGCGTGCAGCAATGCAGCTAATTATACAAGCTCACGCTGGGGCGGCAGTGGGCTGTATAGACGCTGACCCCACGACCCTCTGTCCTGATAGCGAGATTGCAGCTTACTGAGATGCCACTGAAGCATGGTTCCGCGCTGTCAGTCACGGATGTCCTTCCTGCATGTTAATGTGATACGTGTGCAATGTCTTACAGTATAAACATGGATAGTTTCCTCGTAAAAAGTGTTATAAAATGTTAAAGCTGGGGAGGAACCCTGGTATGTTATGGCAATTCATCATTTTCTCTGGCTTACCACAGCATAACTTGTTAACCTTGCATTAAAGTATTAAATGAAGCACAGTGTCTTACAGTAGGTGGTGTACACAACTCGCTAGTTAAATTCAAATGTGGCACATCATGGCACTTAGCTTTATACATGCGCCATACCATGGTTCAAGAAGAACTGTCAGCAGCAATGATCATTCATTTTCCTTCTGTTAGAGCTAGGGTGTTTGGGGTCAGACCAGGGGGACACATAGGCTAAGGGTTTGTTTTTCAACACACTCTGTAGAACAATCTGAAGAACAGATTAGCATCACCCATTTTGCTGCTTTGCTTGAGTGGCAGCTGCCAGACCATCTTAACTTCAGCTCAAGTGTCATTTCTCCATACTAAGACTATGGTAAAAGCTTCCATATTTTTTTTACTGAGATGTGAACAAGCAGTCCGTGAAAATTATTTGGATGTAATGAAAATTACAGTGATCCTCTGGTAAAAATTACTTTATACCACATCCTTGTGTAAAACTAAATCCTTAAGAATAGGGCTTAAGCGAGAGTCAATTTATGTTTTGTGTTGGTTACTGTCCTCCATTTATTTATCTATGTAAGTGGATATCTATATATAAAACTTCTATTGTCCTTTTGTTATGAATAAGTTGTTTTATTTGATTTAATTTCAACAAGCGTGTCTGGGTCATTTGTAGAAAAACCACATCACCACAAACAAAGAAAGTGAAATTTGTTTAATGTAGACTTTTGATAATTTATGAACTTCATTCAGAAACTGTACAGATCTCTTCACTTTCCTGGTGTCCCAACTAAAAAGTGAAACAGACCCATCATACCACCTACACCACTTCTTGCTCAACCCAAATTTTTGTGCTTTATTTTTGTGAACTTGCTTGTTAAAATTTCCAACAATTAATTGCTTCTTTAAGCCATCTACATTCCACATGCTTCATTGTTTCATGTTTTCTTTGCCAGATATCAATGAGATCTAAATTTGAAAGGAACAAGCAGCTCACCATCAAAGCAGGTCCCATGTACGTCTGTCTGCACATGCTCATTTTGAAGCATTTGTTAAAAAAAATTTGGAAAGAAACAAAAGAGGAAACAGTCAAAGACTGAGAATTACTCATCTGCTCCAGGCCTCAAAACAATGCAAGGATAATCTCAGAAAAGTCTACAACAGAAGAGTGAGTTAACATGGCACAACAAAATCACTAAGAAGCCATAAAATTCAATCACAAGTTCTGTTGTCCGCAAAAATGGAACCTATGATGAAGCATTCAGTTGGGCACAAAGACCTGAAGTCACTGTAGCCCTCCAAGATTGAACCGGAGTACCCAAGGGTTTAGGGTTGTATTGCTGAGAATGTTTTCAGAATACTTCTGCTTTCTTTGAGGATATATTTTTCTGTCTACTTTCACTTACACCTACTTCACTACATTTTCAAACACAAATGGCACTGTTTACTCTGATTAACAGGGGATTCAGAAAGTCTTCAGATCCTTTTCCTTCTCCACATTTTGTACACAGTACTCCACATGAGGTCTCACCAGTGTGTTATAAAACTTGAGCATAACTTTCTAGGACTTGTGCTCCACACAGAGTGCTATATAACCAAACATGCTGTTAGTCTCTTAATGGAAGGCAGGAACCTACACTGGATGGGATGCCGGTTCATTGTAGGATCAGTGACTCAATAAATGCTTGTTTCTTAATAACAATATACACCACTTAAAAAAAAAAAAAAAAACCATGTACTGTACATGGCCATACTTGTCAAACTTTTTCAAATTACTCCTAATTTTCATTATTTAAATTTAGCATGGCCATGATGTGGAGGGTATTTTACATAATAATCTGCTCCATCCATGTATATTTCCACTGTAAGTATACAGACTAATACATTATAATTACTTTATCGATATGTAAAGAAATAGATGATGATGATGAACTAATATGTTTATTCTGAAAGGGACTGTCATTATGATAATGTGGAGAGGGCTCCAGGCAAGTCAAGGTCTAGGTGAAGCTGAACCTCAGTACCCTCCGAATTCCATGGTTTATTTCCCTGGCCATTATTAGTCACACATGAAGATTATGTTGGCATTATCAAGGACTATGTAAGAATAATAACCATAAGGATGATGTATATACTCCATTTAATATGGAAGCTGTTGAATATTGTGTTGTTTTTTTATTCGCTGCAGGATGATGTCTGGAAGGCTACCTTTTTTATGATCAGGACAAGCCTGACGGGGGTTCATCACACCCCTGTTTTTGAAAGCTTTAACAGCCATGTGAGCTCAACTCATGTTTGCTTATAATTATAATAATAATAATAATAACAATAATAATAATAGTAGTAGTAAGTAATATTTATGAAGTGCCTTTTGCATGCATTTCGTAAGCTCAATGGAATAAGTTGCTACTTTTTGTCTGTATGTAGCCATCTGATTATCACGACTAGAAACATGCCCAGTTTTCATCTATGCAGAGGCCTAGAGCTTCTGCAGGACCTTTGGTATTAAATTTTGGACTGGGTGACACTAGTGGGTGTTTGTTTTTGACACTAAAGTAAGAAATACAAACTAGCAACTGGCAAGTACCCTTAGTTACGGGCAGGGTTTTTACAGTGAATGTCCTGTTTTGGACTGTGGTGTCAGCAGTCTACCCTGGCTGAATTGTCACATCAGTACAGCAGTGAACACCAGACATACTTTTCCTGTTGTAATTATGTTGATGTTTTGCTATTTACATGTTTCTGTTACACGTAATAACATTTCTTCTCCTTGAGAAAAATTAATTGTTTTTTCAAATTTTTCAGAGGATAAACATAACACTAAAGGAGGCTACGAATCAGTTAATGATTAATGGCTGAGTCGGGTATCTACTTTAGTTACAATGGGGTTTGAGGAACACTCATAAATCAGCAATTAATCTTAATATGGAGTTTACGATGTTCTTAGCGTTACAATGCCATCACAAATGCAGACGTGAACGATAAGCAAGATCTGCAGTAGTCTGAATGGGTATAGCAAGAGATCTAAAACCATAATAAAAAACTTAGAAGTACACAAAGTAAGGTACCGAGTTTTAGCAAATCATCCAAATGGCAGATAGTTTAAAGACTGGCATGGCTCTCCACTCACTATCGTGTTGACATTGTGACAAACAGAATCACATCCTTTAGCAACACACAAAATGGCGGCATAGATAACCTAACCAGATGGCTATACGAAATCGTTATAACAGGGGAAAAAAAAAGTAAACCTTTTTTTCTTGAAGAAGAAAAAAATAATTAACCTTCCTGTGAACAATGCAATAATGGAGAGTACACTTGTGAAATCAAAAAAATAATTCCAAATTGGCTCATTCACAACAATGACATGAAATAATTAGGTTTGTGAAGATAAATGGATATGAATGATTTCAAGAAGGGTTCCACAAAATTTGAATCAGAAAGTTATTGTTTAAAGTGCCTTAATGGAATTTGGCTAAAAGACGGCAGATAATAGAATGCCAACACCTCACTCATGGACCCCTAGTGCTGATGTACCAGTGGTCTCTTACCTATAGTAAAGTAGTAATTTGGTACAATCAGATTTTTCTTATTTCTAAGCCAAGTGGGCATGTGCACTGATGGGTACACTGCTATATATTTAAAGAAGATGACAAAAGTTTCTTCCTGGGAATAAGCAGTCATTTGTTACCCTGGTTACAAAATTGCTTAAACATGCATGATAGAGATTTCCAAACGCCACTTTAATGTGTACTGACATGCTTTTCATGTCTCATCCTCCAGCAGTTCAGTTCTGCACCGCAGAATCGCTCCTAGGCGACATTATCATGCCGGGCCTGACTGAGGCACTCCATCCGTCTGTTTGTCACACGTCCCCATGCGGCTGGGGTAGTTCAAAGTTTTTTGGATGGATCTCAAGTCTGTCCCCTCTCCACCAACCACTATTAGCATTAGCATCATTTTGTCGTATTTAGGAATGAGAAGAATTTATAAAGACGATAAGAAAAACGTCCCTTTGAAGGACATCCTTCTCGTCTCCATTGTATGGACTCATAAATTAGCTTCAGTTTGTAAAAATGGTGTTCAGGGCTCACCACAGCAGAGTTCAAAGTATTCTAGATGCTGGCAATGCGAGTGGCAGGGTGCAGGTACAGCAGTTAGTTCGATTCCCTCACACCTCCAGGGACCTTGGTTTAGTCCCTTGTCTGGTCACCGATTGTGTGGCTTTTGTGCCATATATACGTGTGAACGTGTGTGTGTTTGTGTGAGTATATATATATATATATATATATATATATATATATATATATATATATATATATATATATATATATATATACAGTATATATACATGTTGTGACCACAAAGGGGGCACCACTGAGCCCCAAATCCCAAACACAATTGATCCTGACACAGTTCCATGTTGGTATAAAACTTCTTTCATTAATCACAATATCTTCTTCTGGTATACAAAGGCCAAACGCCACAATCTCAAATAATAAACACTCCTTTGGTTCTCCTTCTGATCCTCCAGTTGAGTATTGTCCTCTGCCTCCTGACTCTGACTCACTGATGAAGACGCGGTTTCACAGGCCATTTAGCCCAATAAATCTCGCAAGACCTATCCAGTTAATTCTTCTAAAATTACATCAAGTCAAGTCCTACTGTCTACCACACTACTTGGTCACCTATTCCATGTGTCTAAGGCTTCTTTTATGCTGGACCTGGTACTTCTGGTGCCATAACACTACATTTTGGAAGCACTTCCTGGATCAAGCAGAAGCTCCCAAAAGTAGGGACATTACTCCATTGTAGCTCCCACTGGTGGCACCAATTATCCCAACAGGGCTACAACTTCCACCATGTTCTGTGGGTGTACAAATGCTGCCGCTCAGCGTATCAGAGTAATATATAACCTTGGGAAGCAAATATCCTCTATCCTTGCACAATGGCATCTCGACCGGTAACAGTATCAAAAACCAACCAGGCTCAAATGTCTGTCAATCCATTTTCTTTCACTATGGCATTCATTATAGTACTCACAATGTACATGCTGTAAAATAACACACACATAAAAATATATGTAAACATTACAACTATGAAAGTGTTCATTTCTGTGATTAAATTCAATTAATTAATTTCACAATATTTTTCTTAATCATATTTAGCACATAGCTTGTTTGACATTTATTTCTGTCTTCACTATTCCATTAACGATCACTTAAAAAGATGAAATATATGATGGTTGCTTTTCATGTAAAACTCTCCTACACAGTTCGAATGACAAAAAATTTCATATTTGCACTAAATTTAATATTTAATCAATATGTGCCAGCACCAAACTGCAGTCCAAGAATGTAGAAATGCATCAGTGATGTCTATAAATGAAACAAACTTCTTGTAGCATGTCAAACACTATAGAGGCGGGGCTAAAATCAAGTCTGGGGAGAATGATCTAGAGCTGCTAGGGGCAGGTCTAACATAGCATTAAAAAAAAAGCACAATACCTGCCAGAATCAGGGCTAAAGTGCCACAGATGTCTCCACTGGAATTCCAAACCTGCAATGTTGCTTAGACTTAAATGGCTCCAGTACAGCATAACTCCCCTCCCATTGCTTTTCTATAAATTGTCATAAAACTTTTCTTTTGTGGCGAATCCTACAAGTATCTAAATCAAGCCACGACTGATCCATCCAATATAAAACTATGGCAATGCCCTTTGTAAATGAAAGAAAAGAAATGCTGATCAATAAAAAGATGACGGAAAGATCAAGGAGCCTGGAACGAAAGATGAATCATTTGGAGGCCTTCCTTACAGCAACTGCAGCTTAAATGAACCACACAAGGAACAGCAGAGCATGGTCAACCAGACAAGATACAGCATTTTCCTGTGGGTAAAAAACAGACATGGCGGGCTTTGGAATCTCAAATAAAGATCACACGACTCACCTATACAGACAGACAGATTCCTGGAGAATGGTTGCTTCTTACTGAGATCCAAAAAAAAATCAGGATTCCTCTCCACTGTCAATGCTCCAGGTCAAACATTCACTGAATAGTTCTGAAAATAAATTAAAAGAAAAAATTGTCATTGTTTTTTTCAATTACTATGATCTCAAGAGACTTCAAAAGAGGTAATATGACTGAAAGATGGGAGGAAAAAAGCAGATAAATCATAAACACGAACCAAACTCATGGAACTCAACGTTTAGATTCCTTTGAAGGTAAAAAAAAAATGCCAAATTACAGGACAGAGCAGCGATGTAGTCTGGGATGGGCAGCGTCTGAATATCAAAAGATAGAAGAAGAAACTAAAGGTCAAAACCAAACGTTGTTGTCAAGAATCAAATGACAGTATTAATACAGGTAATCCCCAGGTTAAGAAAGTATGACTGAAGGACAACTCGTATATATGAACGGACTTCCGTTAATGCGGCATTGTGTAGGTAGTGACACTTCGCACAACTGTTCCCCCAGTGAGTGCATGTTCTCTTGTCTAGTGTATGAAGGTCTTGCAGTAACAAAATTCTATGGGCGCACAGTCACCAATCCTATGGAGGAATATTTCGGACAAAATGAAATAAATAATGTGTAAATAAATAAAAGTACTGTGAAATGTGAGCATAAATAAATAAATGTATCATGAAATGAGAGCCTTAATAAATAAATATGTCATGAAATGAGAGCATAAATAAATAAATGTGTCACAAAATATGTTTTTCGTTGCTTATTTATTTCATTTTGTCTGTAACATTCCTGCAAACTGTCATGAAATACGGCTTGAAATAAAACGGTCACTTTCACTCGTCAAAGTTGAGAGGGTGGGCTCTAACACGCCCTCTAGTTACTGATTGGTGAATCGATAGCACAAGAATTAATTAGAAAAATGCTTACTACTGCCGATGAAATGGATTCTGCCGAAGATATTACGTATTTCAGAGAGAGAATTGAAGATTTATCGGAAGAAATTACAATGCTCTGTTCTTCTTCCTTTTGTAGATTTGATTGGGCTCTTTGTTTGTGGGCATTGTGAGCATATTTTCATGGTCAGGAGCCCACCCCTATGATCTGTCACAAAATGAAACTTGCCAGAGTGCTATGACTGAGCATGCAGCAGTGTTACACCACACATGCTCTTCTCGTGTCTCTGTGCGTTTTTCTATTTTTCTCACATACCAAAGACAAGCCTGTGAGTTTAAGTGAAAGTGTTTTTTCTACATTAAAAATAATACTTTTTTTTTTTTTAAAATATGCAGGATACCAAGAAATTAATTAATTAATGCAGTCATTCTATTTCTGATAGGACTGTCTGCAGCAATGAATTCCTCAGTGGCTGTTCAAATCGTTGTGTATGCAGCTTTCAGCAAATTCAAAATGCTGCTGCAGAAACCATTACAAGAACTAGAAAGTACAAACACATAACCCCTGGCTTCAAGTCCTTCTTTGACTACCAGTTACTTTAAGTTTGGAGTTGATTTCAAAAATCCTTCTTTTAACATGTAAAACTTTAAATGACAGAGGCCTTGCTTACTTATTTGAACTTATCGTTACTTAGAAACCAGAGCTCAAGATGTCAGCCTATTAAAGATTCCAATAACAGTAGGATGTCGAGTTTTTAGTTCAGTGACCCCAAAGCTGTGGAATGATGTGCCTGCTTATATATGTCCCTAACTTTAGTTCAGCATTCCCTGACTAGAGCTGCTGATTAGCTGTGCATACTGTATCCACGTTTGTTAGTTATTTGTGCAGAAATATACGAAATATAATATTTATACCCTGCAACTAACCCTCCTTTAATCAGTATCTTCTTTCAGTATCATAATGTGGCACTTGGTGCCTATTGCTCTGTCTATTAGAAAGTTATCTCAGATAAAGGATCTTTGAAATCATCAGATGAAAAGATTCTGTCATCAGACTGGACGACCAGAACAGCCTCAATTACAGAATGACCAAAGGGGGTGGGCTGCCTGTTCACCAATGTACCCAGGACCATGACTGTGTCTTTGACTTTCTTTTTTACAGTTTTCACCTCCTCCATTGTCAGCTGGCCATAGTTCAGCAGTTAATTAATGGACAGATATTGTTGGAGTCTATTTGTGTTAATCCATTTCTATTTTGTTTTCAGGGTGTTTTAAGAGATCGGTACTTTACTATATGCTAATTCTGTACCTAGTAATTAGTATAATCTGTTCTTGCATTTCACCTGAGAATTTGTTCACAGCACTCTGAGACTGCATTCAGTGAAGAGCACTATACAAAAAACTGTTGTATAGTTTGTACTAAACTGTTTTTCTGTTAGTTTGATGCTGACAGTTGGCTCCATGTGGTCACCAAATGAATTTAAGGTGAGTCTGTCCACATAGTGTTCTGCTCTAACGCTTCATCACTCAGGAAATAAAAAAAAATGGGATGTGAAACATAGAAACAGATGGATGGATGAATGGACGGGCAGGCAGGTGGATGGATGGATGGATGGAGAAGTTTGCTCTCACAAGAGCTATTCTTAGAGAAGCTCATGATCACATTTCCAGTCACTGAATCTTCACAGTTGAATTATTCAGTAATAAAGTTTAAATAAGAACAAACTAGATAAAAGAAAAAAAAAAAGAACTTAAAAACGTGTCTTTAAGATGACAGCTCACTGACAGCTCACCTGGTCTGGTTCACTGCACAGTAGCAAACAAGACGAGCAGTAGCAAGAACAGAAAATAAAAGGCGGGGGGGCCTAACAAACCCAGAGGTCCATCATGGGAATGTACAGCTGGAGTTCACATGTAGACCAGCATGGAATAACCTGCTGGAAACAAAATTGATGGGACATGAGGAGAGTTGGACTGTCTGGAAGGGTCTGCTTTTATGTCAAACACAAAGATAGGACAATTTCAGTGGGCCCCAAAAACAAAAAATAGATATGAAAGGCACTATATAATAGATGTCGTAGGTACACAGATATGAAGGGCATTATATAATAGATACTGTAGATAAATAGATATGAATCACATGACTTGTACAATAGACAGATAAGGCACTGTTTAATAAATGGGATAGATAGAGTGAGGTACAGTATGAGGATTTTGCATGATATTTAATTGGCTGTTTACACAGAGGTAGGCCATGAGACCCCACTCCAGACTGGTTCCTGCCTTGCCCCTAGTGTTACCCCAAAATGCCCCAGCCCTTAAAATGGATTCAATGGGTCTATGGGTGTATGTGCCTGGTGATGGACCACATTATAGCCAATGCTGCCGTTTGGCTTTTCCCCAAACTCTATAATTGAATTAAGCAGGTTTGAACATGGATGGCTGGACTGTAACTAATTGTCCATTATTTGAGTTTTTCGGGACGGCATTACTTGCCATTGATTGTTTCTAAAGTGACATTCTCTTTATTCTTTAAAATCTCCTAATAAGCCAATGGACCTCATTCTGGGCCAGCTCTATTGTTCAATGGTGCAGCTAAATCTTCTTATTTCCTGTGGTGGAAAAATAATCCAAAAATGAGGGGTCATCTAGTAGTTTTCAGTAGTAAATATACACAATTTTGATAAAAAAAACAAAAAAAACAAGTAGCAGTCTCCCATTTTTTCAGCTTCATTTTCCCCATTTCAAGCCATGCATAATTAGAGTGTGCTGAAATTTCTGTGAGCTGTGAGTAGCAGCGCCGCATAAACAGGTGCCGCTTTTATTGATTTTTTTGACGCCCACATTCTCAGAGCCGTTAAGCAGGCTTGCTTTCTGGCAGAAATTTTTTTCTTCAAAAGAAAATACCCAAAAATGATATAAGCTTAACTGATAGCTCAACCTACCGCTGTCCTGTGCTGTGTAACCACACTTTTAACAAATCCTTTTCCATGATGGAAAAAGAGCCCTGAGCCTGAAATTTAAGGCCAAGAATGGAAAAAAAAAACGAGTGGTGTTGCATTAAGTTAGTTGGCAGTTCTATGGAGAAGCAGCCCTTTCTGGGGAAATCAACTTTAGACACTGTTTTTCATAAATCTTTATGTTTAAAAAAAAAAAAAAAAAGGACACACACCACAACTATACATATGAATCTAAATCAGCCTAACCATGATCTCAGGCCTCTCTCTTGCATATTTTGATAAGTGCTCTTATAAGACAGCGGCAAACAAGAAGTTTGAAAAATTCACACTTTAACCATATATATCTATTAAGTTATTAGTTTTCATTCCAGGCCAACTACTGTAATACACAACATTGATTGGCAAGTTTATCATTAGGTAAAGTCTCGGTCAAACCGGCACAATTTAGAGTCGTGGATCAACCTAAAGAGCACATCTGTAAGAAGATCCGGAGAAGACCCACAGGGAAATCTCCACACAAATAGTGACAAGGGCAAAATAGGATTCCAGGATTGAGCACAGACAGACAGATCTGTGTACCACTGAGCAAAGTCCTTGAGCCTCTCTAAACCACAGGTGCCACATCTTTAGTTTATAATTACTGCTGACTGCATACAGAACGCATTAAACGTTGATGAACAGTGGATGTCTTGTCTGTGGTTATCGGTGTCTGCAGGGTTTCTTTTATACCCAGAGAATGGGTGTGGCTTTAATGCCAATTAGAAATGGGACGCGACTTTCACTTTGCAGCAGTTTTTGTTGCAGATCTACTGCCTCTCAACATTTGGATCATCCCACCATTCCAGCATGCATTTTATTTTATTTTAATGTGGTGATCCCAGAAAGTCAAGGTGATTGGTCCATAATGTTGTTCATACATTTTAATAAGCTGCATTTTCAGCTAATGATTCATGAATGGCCGAATCATCACTTGAACCCCAGTATAATTTTGGTCATTCAAAATCTATGGATATCCTTCCTGGGCTTGTGGGGTTTTCGATCCTTGAATTGATTAATGTGAGTGACCGGACTCCTGAAATGGCCTGTTGACCCTGACCAGGAGTGAGGTGGGCAGATAATGTATTTGTGTTTAAACAGACAGCTGCTTTCTTTGATCCCGCTTCCAGAGCTTGCCTCATTAAAACCTTATTAACATGCAGACCAAGGTGGGCGCTTCTTTCAATCTAAAGACTCGGTGGGCTATTATCAATCCACTCAATAGTAACCGTCTGATGTCGATCTCCAAAAGTCTACCCTCATTAGCTTCACACCAGTTTCCCTTTATTACAAGAGAGGCTGAAATTAATGGCTGTGAGAAGGGAGGTGGCTGCATTTTGATCAACACACACAAAAGCGACCGGCGGGTTGGGCAGCTGCCTGAATTTTCAGCTTTATTTTATTCACTCCCCTGACTCAAATTGGCCTCATGCTCTATTCTGTATATTGCTCAGATTTTAGTAGACTGTTTTTTTTTTAAATACCGATCACCCACTTTTTATTGTTTCATTCCACTCTTGTGGAGGTCCCTGTTTCTTTCCCTGTAAGTGATAAGCAACTGGTGAACAAATCAGTTTGGATTCAGCCAAGCGTAGCACTAGACTACTGGGGCACATGTGCCTTGCTTTTTAAAAAACCACTATGATTTTATAAGCAACCGGGAGAAGAGATGAAGTCTCAAAACAAAGCAAAGATCAGAAACTGGGAGATCAGAAATCCTTCCTACCAAAGCCAAATCTTGAGACAAAATTCATGGTCAGTTTAAAGGTCAAAAGACATTCAAAAACTGGAGAATCCAAATGAATATTTAAGTAAAGCAACAAGAAGGTGGTTTTGTAAATCCGTAAAATGTTACAATTCTTAATTTCAAAATTGTCAAGCCTCCAGATCTGAGCTGAAAACACACTTAAGAAACCCAACTGGCCAGGTCAAAATCACCTTTGACATTTTGGCCTATTAGGTCTCAGATAATGACAGTTTGCAAAAAAGTCTTTAGCAGTGTCAGAAAATGTAGAAATATTTCACTATTGAGATGTAAGATTGATCCAAAGCAAAATTCATTATAAAATAAGGTTTATTTCACAAAAGACATTGTCACACATGTGCATCTAGGGATGACCTTACTGGCTCTGATGACATAAGCAGTTGCACCTTGGGATAAGAGGGGGTGCTGACGCTTCTTCCTCCAAAGCAATTTATGAGGATGACTGACCCGCCCCACTGCCTACAAAAACTCCATCTCTTCCAGTCTCAGCCCTACAAAGGAGGCACCAGATACCGAACTGACAGTACTGAAAGACAGAGCTACTGAACGCCTACCCAAGTGCTAAAGCTGCAACATAAGGTTTTTCATTTGAACTTTTTTTTTTTTTTTTTAATTAAATGTATATTAGGGGTTACCTGAGTGGCACTCAAATCTTTCTTTGACTCTTTGCCGTAGCTGCTTACCTTGCCACCCTTACAACAGAAAAAAAAGTTTACAGTGGCAAAAACAGTTAAAAAAAGTAAACAACTCACTGAAACAAAATGCCTAAACAGAGGGAAAGTGTCAGAACCATTAAACCCAAACAACAAAGTAAAACTCAGAGTGAAGAACCAACACTCCACTAAGGTGCATTCAATGAATCCCAAGGAACTCGCCTTCCCAGCTTGCCTTTAAAGGCTGAAGACAGGTCCTGGTGGCCCCACCCACAAAATACAAGCAACATATTAGAACACGGATTACACACAAACAATCTAAATAATAAAAAAATAAAATAAAGCTCATATAGTACACATAATTAGACAATAATACTATTAACATAAAAAGTAATCACAAATAAATAAAAAAGGCATACAAAAATAGTTTAAACATAAGCCAAGAAAGGAACCCCAGCTTAAACAGAACAGTCCCACGTATCCTCTGTATGCACTGCTGTGATTTTTCACAAGTCAGTCCATAATATGTCTAACATGTTTGGAGACTTCTGTAAGGTTTGAAGTAGTACTGGGAACTGTTGCACTGAGATTTAACCATGGTATGCACCTTCCTGGCTGGCCATTATCATATCCAAAGCCATATGATTTCAATGGGCCACAGTCTGACATGCAATCAGTCAGCTCTGCAGGCAGTGTGGTGTAGTGGTTAAGGCTTTAGACTTCTATCCCTGAGGCTGTGGGTTCAAATCCTGTGCGACCCTTTGCAACTCACTTGACCTGCCCGTGCTCCAAGTTGAAAACCAAACAAAATGGAAGCAAGTGTATCATAAACGTAAGCTGCCTTGGATAAAGGTGTCAGCCAATTAAGTAAATGTAAATCTCTGCCTTGATCTCATCAATAGCATGAGAGAACACTTGACCACAACTTGCATGGTGTGGGCCAAGTCATCAATAATCAATATGCCTGCCATAGGGTAGTGAGGTCACTCTAATACCTCAAGCACAGGTCAGGAAATAGCTAAAGTCAACATGGCTGGGTCATTCAGGGTAACGGAGAAAAAGACTATCTTAAAAGCAACAAGCCCAAAGGAAAAATATTATTATTATTATAACTTAACATTCAAAAACCTGCTTAATTCAACTGAGGGTCAGTCCGAGTCATGGTGAAAAAGCTAATCCTAGCGGGATCAGGACCAAGACAAGATATTAGTAGCATAATTATTATTACTATCATTATTATTATTATTATTATTACTTCTACATAACTGAACATTCTGTATAACCTGCTTAATTTAATTCAAGGTTGTACAGAGTCATGGCGGAAAAAAAACTGACCCCAGCATCAGATGGTAATAATAATAATACAACTTTACATTCAGTAACCTGTCTAATTCAACTCAGGGTCATTCTGTGTCATGGAGAAAAAGCGATTTTAGTAGTATAAGGTCCAAGACAAGATATTAGTACTCTAATTATTATCATCATCTTGGACATTATTACTACTACTACTACAACTATAACATAACTGAACATTCCATAACCTGTATAATTTAATTAAAGATCATTCAGAGTAACACAGAAAATAACAAGCCTCGCGAGCAACATCCAGCCAGAGGCAGGATATCAATTACTATACTATTATTATTTAGCCCCTAGTATTCCGTTCCTTTACAATGAAATTCAAAAGCCTTGTTACTGCTATCATACATTATATTTGTAGACCAGGTAAAGGCTGCAGACATTTCTAAGCAGATTCAAGTCCATTTTCTGACACTCGGTCGGGTCATTTTTAGTGATTATGGCTCACATTATTTGTTTTCTCTCACAATTTGTCCACAATAAGTTAATTTAAATTAAGAATAAAAAAGTTTGCCATAGCAACTACCACTTATGTCTAAAATACAGCACCAGAGAGCATTGTTTTATTTCCATGGTAACATAACAACGAGGAGGACCTGAAGTAAGCTAGCGGGAGAGCCCTCCACCCAAAGGCGTGACGCTGGCCACACGGCCCAGCATTTGAAATCCCATAATGACGGGTTACGGCCTACACGTGTGTCGCACATCTCCACATGGCAGCACGAGGGAACCTAGAAAATGTAGCTGTCGCCACTGCTGCCGCCGGCAGAGCGTGCCTTCAAATGTGCCCCATTAAGTATTCCGCACACTGCAATCTGTGCAAATCACTTCCCATTCTGTCTTCCTGCTGTGGGGTCTAGGAGGGTCGATTTCACTAGTTTTGACAACGAGATCTTAAATTAGGTCAAATCTGAGAGGTGTTATCTTCTCTCCGGCAGTTAAATCATAACAGTAATGAGGCAGGTTACTGAATTACGCCCACAGGCAGCTTTATTCATTGAAATGGGGGGAGGGGGGCAGCACATTCATGCCATCCAGCAGTCAAGAAAGATGCATTTGTTTCATGATGATTGAAAAACATCGCCGTGGTTTTTCTTTGTAATAAATGACATCTGCTTTGGATTCAGCACATGCCAACTGTGGTGGGGAAGCCACGCGCCACACAACTTGTCAACACTGGGTATCTCTTCAAGTGCACAGGATAGTGACACATTCACATTGGAGTATGGGGTTTTATGGGACATAAGGTAATTATAATAAAAAAACATTTAACTCGAAAGAGTAACAATGCCCTAAAAGTTTTAACAAAACTACTAAATTCTCACGCATTTGGCCGTTAGCTGTGTATAATTCACCAGCAGCTACAATGGTGTTTGTTCAACAGCATGGATTCAGTAAACTAATGTTTTCAAAACACAACTTCTTAGCATTCTCAAATAATTATGGGGGTGAAACCTGTCCAGGCAGCATCAGAAATAAGGCAGAAGCCACCATCACACACATCCACAGGGCCAGTTCAGAATAACCAGTTTACTAAACATGCATTTCTTAGGGATGTGGAAGGTAAGCCATACAAACATGTGCAGGACATATAGAATGGGAACACGATTCAAACCAGGGATGTTATAATTTATTGATGTAGTTTTGCGGACCACCATTGTACAGAGTTACTTATCCGAGTTACTTACTGTCAGCTCAAATCGGTCTGGCCATTCTCCTCTGACCTCTCCCATCAACAAGGCATTTCTGTCCTCAGAACTGCCAACTCACTAAATGTTTTCTGTTTTATAAACTCCACAGACTGTTGTGTGTGAAAATCTCAGGACATCAACGGTTACAGATATACTTAAACCAGCCCGACTGGCACCAACAGTGAAAATCACTGATCACATTTTCCCCATTCTGGCATTTACTTTGTTGTGCACATTAACTGAAGCTCTAGTAGCTGCAAGATTTTTTTGATTGTACTGCTTCCACATGATTGGTTGATTAAATAATTGCTGGGCTGTGCAGGTGTACAGATATGAGTGAGCTATGTGATGTGCTGGCAACTCACTTTACTGTCATATTATTCATATACTTTATTGCTGCAAACAGTGGCATGAAATAAAATTCCCCAGGTCCGCAGTGCAACGTATACATGAACACCAGACAAATGCAAGACAGGTAGAGAACTATATAATTTTATAAATAGATAAATAAAAAATAGGTAATTGAATAGATAGAAATAATTTGAAATAGACAGTAATAAATGAATAACAACAACAATTACTTATAAAAAAAAATAAAAACAGTAATAACAAGTGTAACAAATGTACGGCATATGTCGCCAGATCTGAGGACGGGGGCAGAACAAGGTTCAAGGGGTAGAAGCTGTTGAAGAACCAGGCAGACCAGCTTTGGACACTACAGTACCTTCTGCCAGATAGAAGCAAGACAAAACAGACCTTGGGAGAAGAGGGAGCAGACCTCCACAATGCTACAGGCTTTTCAGAAGCAATGCTTTATAAAGATAGTGGGCAGAGAGGTCCATGTTACTTTTTCTGCTGTGTGTACTATCCATTGTAGGACCTCACTCAGACCCTGCAGCCTTTTTCATATACTCCTATCCAACATAAGTCACAGTATACAGTATACAAATTTGCAGGTACCATTCCAGCTGCTTAAAAAAAGTGATGAAAAGTGAGTGTGTGAGCTAAGTAAGTGTGGAAAGAGATCAAGTATTGCTTATTCTACAGTACAAAGATCTTCTAACATGGCCAGGACATGAAAAGATCCTAAATAAATTGGATTTGAGCGATTTTTCAAACTAGCCATTTTCTTGAATTCGTATCACACGTCTCCAATCTGGTAATCAGTCATTCAGCCAATTTAAATGGAGAAAAGTCGTCACTCTGCTGTTAAGTATAATTGTGTGTCCCATGCTGAAAATGGACCAGAGAAAGTAAAGGGGAGAGCGATCCGAGGAGATCCGAAAGAATATTAAGGGCAAAGGCTAGATGAAGATCTACAGGCAGCTTGATGTTCCCCTGACAACTGCTGCAAATATTATGCGAAAGTTTAAGGTCCATGGGACTGTAGCCAAAGACCCTGTATGTGTCTACAAGAGGAAAATCAACCCTAAAATGGGCAGAAGCTTAGTGAGAAAGGCAGACAAAAAGCCAAGGACAACTTTGAATGAGATACAAGCTGAACTCCAAGGTCGAGGTCCATCAGTGTCTGAAGGCACCATACGTCACTCTTTGAAAGATAGTGGGATCAATGGAAGAAGACACAGGAGGACTCCACATAAAAAAGCCAGACTGGAATTTTCTAAAATGCATATTGACAAGCTGCAATACTTCCAGAAGAATGTCCCCTAGACAGATGAGACAAAACTGGATCTTTTTGGCAAGTCCAATCAGCTCGAAAAAACAAAGCCTTCAAATAAGAGAACACCACAGTGACTGTTAAACAAGGAGGAGGCCTGGATATGTTCTGGGGCTGCTTTGCAGAGTCTGGCAGGGGGTGCCTCGAGTCTGTGCAGGGAACAATGAAATCTCAAGACTATCAAGACAAGCTGGAGTGAAATGTACTGCCCAGTGTCAGAATGCTTCGTCTCAGTCGCAGGCAACGGATTCTCCTCCAACAGGATAACACACAGCTAAACACACCCAAGAATACCAAAGTACAAAACACTGGAGAAGAAAGGCCCCCTTCAAACCTGACCCAGCTGGAGCAGTTTGCTCAGGGCGAATGGGCCAAACAACCTGTCGACAACTGCAGAAGTCTCACTGAGAGATCCAGGAATCATTTGTGTGCAGTAGTTGCCTCTACAGGTGGTGCAACAAAATATGAAGTTAAGGGTCCAATCATTTTTGTCCATGCCATTTTCAAATTTGTTATTATTTGACATAACCTGTTGAATCAAAGCTCTAAAACAAAGTATGAATTTTGCTGGAGACAGAATAAACAATGATGATTGCCAATTCCTTTTGCCATTTCAAGTTATTTCAGAGACAGTTGTCAGTTCTTTCTTTTTTTTGTGGAGGGTCACCAACAAATTTGTGTACTGTATTAAAAACAGCAGTGGCCCCAACACTGACCCCTGCTGGCTGGTCACCAACTTTATCACCACCTAGTTCTCATAAGGTTCCTGTTCCATAGCACTGTATTCCCGGTGTTTTGTCAAAAGAGTTTACAACATGGGTTGTCACACCAGAATAACGCAGGACAACTTTATCTATTGATCTGGAAGAATATGGATAAAAAAAAAAAAAAACAAAGCTCAAGTCCAAGTTTGAAATATAAGGAAAGCAATAGAGTTTTAACAGAGTGCAGCAGATGACTTCTTGGCTCCTCCTGCACTAAACTAATCCTTTCTATATTTTTTCATTGTGAAACTGAAATTGATTGAACAGAGACGCAGTCGCACACAGAACCAATTATTTAGCAGATGATAGTAAACGGTGCTACTTGGAATAATAAAACACTTCCAGCATCACTCTACACATCGAGCCTGTTCATTTGGATTCTGAGGGGACCATTGTGATAGGTTCATCGGCGGGTTTAGTAATCTGAAGAATGAGGGTTGGGGAGGAGAGGGGGGTCACAGGAGGCTGACTGTTTATTATTGTCTCCAGCCCACTTAACTCTGACAGTAACAAAATGAGATGGGGAGAAAAACGACTGCCATTAATCATGGTGTCACCTCAAAGCGGGAGAGTGGAGAGCCATCCATATCCTGTCGGCTTCCCTGCAAACAGGAGTGTAAAGTGATTTCGGAATGCCAGGCTGGATGGGCCAATCTGAAAAACCATACATAGTGGGCCATGTCCGGGTCACTTACTGTCGATGCAATGTAAAAAAGAAGCTGATGGGAGGAACTGCAGGTCTCGTCCCACTGCACCTTACCCAAGTACATCATTTCCATCACATCACACCTTTTCTTCCTTTAATCAAAAATGCATGTTAAATTTTAGACTTCATTGAACGTAAAAACAAAGATAACAAAAGTTTAACAAACGAGAGGAGATTCGGTCCATTTGACATTTGTTTGGTTAGCCACTAGCTAAGCTGTCCAAATATCTCATCCAGATACTTCTTGGAAGTTGTCAAGGTCTCCAACTTCACAACTCTCCATATAAATAAGTGCTTCCAAGTTTCAGTCCTGTGTGCACTTTCCCTTAATTTCCACCATGTGTCCTCAAGTATGTGATTCACTATTTAACTAAAAGCATCCTGCTGGACCAAACTGATCAACTGTGGGCTGCCTGTTTCTCTCAATAAGTCCTACGGTCACTAAAGGAGAAACTCTTTGTTTTTATGTCATCTTTTTATAACCCACTTAATCCTGACATGGGGTGCCAGTCCATCACAGAGAGAACACACAACCACCACACGTCAAACACACACTAGGGACAACTTGGCTTTGGCGATTCACCTAACCTGTATATCTTTGGACAGTGGAAAGACATGCAAACATGAACCTATGTCTCCTTACTGTGAGTCAGCAATACTACCACTGTGCTACCCTCTTTTTTAGGTTTTGTTAAAATGAGTAATAGTCAGATGTCCGCATCATTAATGGTTGTTACCCTCTCACTGCTCCCATCCAACCGCACCTTCCCAAAAGATGAGTCATCTGGGTATGGTAGGAGGACAGACCTGGATGAGTAGGGAGGAGAGGCTCTGTGGTATGCAGGTAAAAACAAAATATACTTCCTTAATATCTACAATACAAAATTCAAGGTCAAAACATGAAAGATAAATGAAAGGGGAAATCTAAAATTTAGTCAAATGGTTAAAGAAAAAATAATAATAAATTACAAAATGGGACGAAACCAGACTTGACTAAAAGGCTCCAGAGGAGACAATGAATGGTCTGGGATAACACTTGTTTTATATGCTCTTCCCATCTTATGACTGTAGGGATTGTCCAGCAACAGACAAAAATAGAAGAAATGTCAGGTAAATGATGGTGCTGGGGCCGGAGATTTCACAGGAAAAGATAGCAGAAATACCAGATGGATAACGGAAACATGAGCACAAGTTATGTTATGTTACAACACAGGTCCGTTTCCTGGCTTGTACTCCTTGTTAGTGGATTCAGGTGGTCTTCAGACCCTTTTACTTTTTTACATCTTTTGTGATGTTGCAGCCGTGTTCTAAAATCATTTCAAATTCATTTTTTTCCCCAATAAGGAACACTCAAGACCCTGGAATCACCAAGCGAAAACAGGATTTTAGGAATCTAATCAAATTTATTAAAAACAAAAAACTGAAATATTCCTTTGTCACAAGTATTCCGAGTCCCTACTATAGCACTTGTATTTGGTTAGGCTGCATCCCATTCTGCCGATTATCTTTGAGATGTTTAGAATCCACTAGTGGTTAATTCAATTGACTGAACTGAACAGGAGACGCACACACCTGTCTACAGAAGGCCCCACAGTGGAGAAAAAACGATACCATTAGGTTGAAGAATTGCCTACAGAACTCAGAGACAGGATTGTGTTAAGGCACCACTCTGGGAAAGGCTACAAAAAAGTCTGCAGCACTGAAGGTTCCCAAGAGCACAGTGACCTCCGTAATTATTAGATGGATGAAGTTTAGAACAACCAGGTCTCTTCCTAGAGCTAGTTTTCTCCACAAAGTGAGCACATGTGGGTGATGGACCTTGATAAGAATGGTAACTAAGAACCCAAGGTTCACTCTAGCTGAGCTCCAAAGTACATGTACGCAGATAGAAGAAACTTCTGGAAAGACAACCATGGATGCAACACTCCATTGATCTAGGATTTATGGCAGAATCCTCACATTACACTCCCTCGTATGTTTATATTATTTCTACTGTGTTTATGTACCGTTTAATATTTCTACTCTGTACCTTTAAATGTCCTGCCATTTCTTCTGCTATGTGACTGCAGTCCCAGGAGGCAGGGCCACTCTGACATTACTGCTGTTGGGTCCTCCTGTTTGCATTAGGTTGGAGTCAGAAGTGGACCATGGAGTATTGTTTGGAGTTCACTCTGCGAGTATTGGCTTTGTGCCGATTCTCTTACTCTGTTCCTTTAGTTTTTTTTGGCTTTGATTGCCTTTTCAGGCATCCCTTTTACCCTTATTTGCTTGTTTTGTGCTTCTTTAATTACCGTTTTGGTAATACATTATGTATGAAGATTCCTGTTTTGGATTTGTCAATTCAAGTCACAGTTCTATTGGCTTATATTTCTTTTTTTTTCTTATTTTTAATGTTTCTGTGTATTCTCTCTTGGTTTTGTTCATTATTCATTAATTCTCTACTTCCTCTTTAAAGTTGCATATCATTTAATCGATGTGTAAGGAGTTCTTCTCTTATGTCCCTTGTACCTTGTGAGAGGCCTTCCGAATGTCATAGCATTTATCTGCCAAAGCAGAGAGCAGAACCTTCAGTGTTACATTGATGTTCTTTGAGTTCATTCTCCAAGTACTTAATTTTATGGTTTATTTGGTTTTTTGCTTCTGTTCGTGGTTTTTGATATTTGGATTGTGTATTGGGACTTGTTCACCTAAGATGGCCTTTTAGGAAACTCCTTTTCGCCATTTTTGTTGTTTGAGATTTTCTCAATAAATATTTTCATTTATAAAGTTTCTGCTTTTGGACTTGTCTTTTCTTACCAAAGGGGTTCATTTTTCTTTCCCTAGAAGATTTTGGTGTATTTTACAGATTTTCTGACATTATTAATGTTTGTTTGGAGCTTTAAAACTCAGTCCCATATTCTGGGCCAAAGTAGGCCAAATCCCACTTGTGACATCAATAAGTTAGACTGTTTGAGGTGAAGCCAATTCTAAGCAGGCTAGGAAGGCCTGGCCTGGCCTGTGGAGCCTTGACAAGGCCTCAAACACGCTTTGCTCTAGGGGTGCATTCAAATCATAAACAGTCAGGTCCCCATTTTACACCTGTGCAGCCTGCAGATAGCAGCTGGGGGGTGGGGGAGGGATGGGGGGAGGATACACTTAGGCTGAGCCTTATCTGGGGAGACTGATGGAGAATTTTGGAGGCCTCACAAACCCCTTTTTGACATGTTACGGGACTCTGTGTTACAATAAGATCCTGCAGGTATCATCTCATTAATAATTTTTACTTTTTTTCCAATTAAATAGGGTTTCATCATGGAGGTGCCCAAACTCTGATCTTTTGTCCTGTCAAGTTATGTTACAACATTTGAGATGAAATCACAAATTAGGTAATTTGCAATGACAGAGTATGTGATTTTTCTGACCAAGAGTCCAAAATTCATAAGATGCACCCAAAAATGTTATTTATTTTATAACTAATCGCATATCAGTGTAGAATATTTTGGTGATAAAATAAAAACTGCTACCCACTGCTTATTATTCCAACTGAAATTGTTGGTAGTCAACTCTTGTCCAGTCCTTAGACTGGGGAAAAATTCAACTACTAAGGGGGTAAATTAGCTTAAAAGCTTAAATTGTGAAATTCTCTATTAGTCCACAAAGACCACATGAGACTTGCTCTTTCAACAACTGTGCCAAGATTGTGGGTGAAAAGCAAGAACAAGCAACTCACTGACTGATGTGCTCCCATAGACTCACGCTTTCTGTTCTGGTATACTGTCATCAGCTTATCTGTAGTTGTTTTTAAATAAATGAAATAGCATATTTTTGTGCTATTATTGTCGTTACTTAAAACTTAATATAAAAATGTTAAGCACAGAATCTTCTAATGTCCCCTTTGTCAATTGTTTTATTATGGTAGAACTATAACCTCAAATTAAATTAAATTTACCTGTTTTGTTCAGTAAAAAAACTTGCCACTGGATAAACAGGGTGAAAAACAAACAGTGAGAACCCCTGCCTTAGATTATCTAACCTAATAGCTTTGCACTCACTTCACTCTCTCTCTCTAACTTTATCCAGTCCATTTCTGACGTGAATCAGTTTTCCGCCAAGATTTGGCCAGTGGGCCACGATAGCTTGTTTTCTTAGTACCAATGCCCATGCAGACATTCATCCTCTAGTATTCTTTCCCCTGTTTGCCTCTGGGACAACACTGTCTTCACATTTTCTCATTTATATGACTGTTATGTGTAAATATGCATCCTGCCTTACTTTAGAAAAGGAGGGTTTCTAAGAAGTTCAAAATGCAGTTTTCAGAAAAGCTTCAGCAATTACTATGACCTGTGTTAAAAAAAAAAAGACAACACAGTCCAAATGTTCTCATTTTGAAAGCTTTTTGTAAAATTTATGGAAAATAGTTTACAGAAAATTAAAAAAGAAAGTTGATAAAGGACACCAAAAAGATAAAAGCGCTTACTGTCTATGAAGTTTAATTATAGGCTTAAATGTCTTGGTTATGTTTCTTGAAGCTTCTATACGTTATCTCATATACTTGGATCATACGCATGTAGCGTTACCATAGCGTAACGGTCAGAAAACTTTATGCCTTTGTGTCTTTCTGCTTAACAGTTCATGTTCCTTTCTATCTGTTCAACTTCAAGAGGAGGGCATCCTATTGTCTAAATAAAGAAACTTATCAGAACATTTAGAACATTCCATTAACTTGTTAGTTTATGGGGGTAAATCAGAACCTTTCATTATCTATGTGAAACCTACATGCTATTCAGATTAGTTGTAAATTTACCACTGACATCACCTTAAAAGGTCTGGCTCTTATAGGGCTGGAGATTGGAATGTGTACTGTAGATTAATCTCTGTTCAGCTAATTTACAGTAATGGAAGGCTTCTTTATACGAATTGCATTTTGAATTGGCTATATTTGGCAAGCTTCTTGATTCTAATTGAATTTTTAAATAGACTATATTTAGCAAGATCTATTTATTCACTGATGTTTGTAAATTAATTTAGATTATATTTTATGAATATTGTGCAATTATCTTATTTACATGTGGTATTTACATTTACATCTTATTTACATGGAGTTTGCAAAAGAAAAAACAACATTAAAACAATAGGAAATGCCATTCATCTCTATTGGTGAAGCTGACATTCTTTAAAAGATACAAGTGTAGCCACCGGTGTCTGCTATTACAGATATTTAACACTAGAGTTACCAGACCCTGCACATTTCACTCAATATTGGTCTACTGATTTATTTTATTAAAAAAAATACATTTGTCATATTTTAACCACCTTGGCGTTAACCCCGATTTTGACTCATGCTCAGCATTCTATGCAATTACAGCTGTGTCTCACTTAATAATGGCGTACTGTTCCAAACATTGCGTTATTAGTTAAATTTGTCGTTGCGCACATTAATGTATATTAAGGGGGCTATTCTTGTTTATTACCTTATATCATGAAATAAATCATGACATTTCTTATGAAAACTTCAAATTACAATGGCTTATGCCAATTCAGGCTTTTTACATACATAGTATGTTACATTATGTTATTTTATGCATTGGTAGGTTATGATAATTAAAGAAAAAAATGCCCTATAGATCTCCTTTTAAAGTACAGGAACACATAAGCTTTTAAAAATATATAAACATTATTGGCTTAAGAATGCAATTTGTGGTACACCATTATTGTGGAAAAAGAACAGACTCAAAACATACTGAACTTATCCTTTATCCAAAGACCAAAAACAAAAAATCTGACCAAACTACAGGAGAATCAAATGGGAAGTTGAAGGACATGATCAAAAAACACTAAAGCCTCAGCCCTAATTTGAAGCACCTCAGGCCTTTATATAGGTCACAACCACTACTGTGACCACCCCATTGGACTCAACATGCATGCAACAAGACACATAACAATCTACATCACTTATGTTTCAGAGTTCCTCCCCTGATTGTGTTGCAGAGCATTGTTGTGCAGAATAAATCTTTTTACTTTATAAAAACAGTGTTACTAGCCAGGGTTTTTAACATGGGATTCCCCACTCTAGTCAGGAAATTTGGAACTGTTCACATCACTCACAAGCATCATAACAAAATCAACATAAAAAGGAAAATAAGAAACATTAAAATGATTGAGAAACAAGAAAATACAAATGAATGAATAACAAAAAAAGAAGGAAGTTAACAAATATATATTCAGCAACAAATTTGAAAAATATTCCCAAAAAAACCAATAACCAAATAATGGCAAAATAATCTAAAGATTGGAAAGAAGGTCTGGTAAAACCATAACATTACACACATATATATCCTTTGATACTTGTAAGTCTAAGCATTATCTTCTGATGAAGGGGTTGAAAGCTCAGGAATAAAAGCTACTTTATGATACATGATTCATTTTCTCCCTTTGTGGATCTCCATCTGCAAATATGCAAACCGTATCACAGACCTGCTCTTCCTCTTCATTCATATTATATAATAATAATAATAATAATAATAATGGCGGTGTGATGATCCAGTCAAATGCAATGTGTGTAAAATATGGGGTTGCCTTTGAAAGCAACACTAAATGCGAGGGAAATTTACCACAAAATAGTTGTAATAAATAAATAAAAATAACTATTAAAATAAGAATATCATCCATCAAAAAATAAACATAACATCACTGGATGACCTCTTAACATGTAAAGTTCTGCAATAATGCACACTTTACCAGCTCTTCCGTGAAATGTTTTGCCAACTTTAATGCAAGAAGGATTCTTCTTAATTACTCCATAGCACTGCTGCTTTAAAGGATGCTGACAGCTCTTGACGAGTCTACTATCCCAGCATTCATGACACCCAGATGTTTTGGTACAGATGTTAAATAAATTGGCTCCAGCAATGCATGCATGTTTTGGCTATTCATTAATAAACTGTTACTTTCTAGAAATACATTAATCTGTCAAAAGACTATCGAGCGTATGGCTGGCAGCACAATACAAGTCAGGTCAACTTTATTGTCCTGTTTACGCAGGACAATGAATTCTTTCTTGCATTTCCCTTAAAAGACAGTTGACAAAATGCAATACCAAAATAATCAAATAAATAAAAAGTATCCACAGCATGTAACATGCACATATAGGATGTTTATAGTTATGACTGACTGTTCAGCAGCTATACAACCTTTGGGTAGGTAGAAGTTGTCCCTGAGTTTACTGATGGCAGTGCCAACATCCTGGAACCATTTTCTGGAAGGTTGGAATCTGAAATATGGCTGTGCGGGAAGGCTGAGGACCTCAACAATCCTGTCTGCCTCCCTGGTATGACGTGTGTTGCAAATGTTCAGGACTCAGCACAACATCTGTACAGTGAGCATTTCAAATTTAATAATTACAGTCACCAGGGGCGGATCTACTATTGGAGCATTCTGGGTGTATATCCAGGCCTCCAAGACATCAAGGGTCTTTTTCATCCAGACACAACTCCCCCTGCTTGATGAAATAATGGTGTATCCACAAGGTGAAATGACCAAGGGTTTCCTCGAGAATAGGGATCACATGAGAAGTTTTAAAATTATTAGGGAAAGATACCAGGGATCAGTGAGGCATTAAAAAAAGAGAAGAGACGTATTGATCAAGGAAGAAGAGATTTACTTTATTAGCTTAACTTCATAACAAGTAAACAGGTTTGCTTCATGTTTCTGAATCTGTTCCTCAGAGAGTCATAGTCAGGATGGCTGATGGAACAGTACATACGGATGACACTGCAGTTGTGAACAGCTGGGCTAGCTACTTTGAGCATCTGCTTAAAGCGGATCCTCCGGATAGGACGTTGGATATCTCTGGGTCCACGGTCCTTGAGGCCGATTCTCTGATTAGCTGTGAACCACCCAGTCTCACTGAGATTAGTTCACTGTGAAACCAGCTAAGCGTAGAGAAGGCTGCGGGGATCTGCAGGGGTGAACTTCTTCAGGCTGGTGAGAAGCCTGTGGTCTTGGCATTGCAAGCAATCTTTGGTTCCATTTAGGAGGCTGGTGTCATTACAGATGACTGGAAAATGGGACTTCTCATCCCTGTCTAGAAAGGGAAGGGTGATCGTCTGGATTGCGGAAACTACAGGGAGATTAAACTGCTCTCAGTGCCAAGTAAGGTCCTTGCTAGGGTCATACGTAAAAGCATCTGCGATCACTTGCTTACCTACCAGCGACTGGAGCAGTCTGATTTTACGCTCAAGAAATTTACCATCGACTGCATCCTGGCATTGAGGGTTCTTATGAAGCGCAAACGTGAATATCAGCAGACATTCTTTGCAGCCTTTGTCGATTTTTGTAAAGCATTTGACTCTGTTGATCGAGCTGCTCTGTGGGACATCCTGAGACTTCGTAGGATCCATTCAAGGTTGCTGGATATCATGGCCGGCCAGTACACTGGTACTGTAAGTGCCGTGCAGAGTGGAGGCAGAACACCTCTGCGTTCTTCCCAGACGATTCTGGGGTTCATTGGGGTATGTTCTTGCTCCTTTTCTGTTCAATGCTTGCATAGACTGGATGTTGGGCAAGATAGTGGGGTCCAGCAGCTGTGAAGCATCTATTGGGGAAAAAGATTCACTGATCTTAACTTTGCTGACGATGCTGTGATCTTCACGGAGTTAATAGAGGTTCTGATCGGGGCTCTTGAGAGACTGAGCAAGAAGTCCGAGTGCCTGGGCTTGACAGTGACCGGGATAAAAACCAAGATCCAGCCTTTAATGACCTCTTGGGCACAACCATCAGCAGTGCGTCTGTCGGCGGGGACAGTGTCGACTTCGTCAAGACGTTTACTTGCCTCAGCAGTGACAATCATGAGGTGATTCTTCCTATGAAGTCAGTAGATGGATTGGGAGAGCAGGGGGAGTCATGAGGTCACTGGAAAGGGATAACGCCGCTCCCGATATCTATAGAAAAGGACGAAAGTCCAAGTCTTTAGAGTCCTGGTGCTTCCTGTCTTGCTATGTTTGTGAGACATGGACACTATCCAGTGACCCGAGATAAAGACTGGACTCCTTTGGTACTGTGTCTCTTCGGAGGATCCTTGGGTACCACTGGTTTAACTTTGTGTTGAATGAGCAGCTGCTCACCAAATCCCAAATGAGGCACATTACCTGCATTGTGAGGGAGCTTTAGTTACAGCACTACGGCCATGTGGTGCAACTCCCAGAGGGTGATCCGGTTCACAGGATTCTCACTGCCGAGGACCCAAGTGCCTGGTCCAGGCCTTGGGAATGCCCACATAACACCTAGCTGCAGCAGATAGATGGTCATTTCCAGAGGGTGGGACTGGACCACGTGTCTGCCTGGTGGGTTGCCAACCGGGATCCCGAGCGGTTTCGTCATGTGGTGGGTACAGCAACACACTTTACCAGTGCACACTCCCCAACCTGACCGGACTTTGCCTTCGATATGAAACTTCCCCTTTTAGCTCTCATTTAGCTTTGACTTTCTAACTTTGTGCTTTATCAGTTTTGACCTAGTGCCTGTCTGACTTTGTTTTGGTTCTGTCCCTACTAATCATCTCCTGCATCCTTTCTTACTCACTATAATCCTAGGAGCCTTGAAATACCCATTACAATTTTGTCCAACTTGGACAGCGATGAAAAATTATGGGGATATTTGTGAAGTGTGAGGCTGGCCTAAGTTTAGTGTTGCTTTGAAGGATTGTGCAATGATACCTGCTCCTAGTACACATCGCGAGAAGGTCATTTATTTACAGATCTCTTGATGTATTAGCACACCTTACAGGAGGACCATGCCTATGGGTAGAGAAGATAAGACTTCATGTGACATACTTTGATATACAGTATATTCATCCAAAAACGCCTACCAGTATTATAAATAGATTTGAGCAATATGCAGTAATAAAGAAATTTTGAAGGAAACAACTTACAAATACCTAACAACAAATTTGTTTAATATGATAATCGTCCCTTCAGTTCTTTTAATATCCTACAGGCACTGGTTCAGATTTGCTCTTAATAGAAGAATCTCTGGAGAGAATATTCAGTTTTTGCAGTCTTCCATCTTTCTTTCTGCATCCAGAAAAAAACCCTCATCATTGTGGTTTAAGAGAGATGCTTAAAAAAATAACACATTAAAGGAGAAACAGTTCAGTAATTTTGCCTTCACTCCATTGTGCCGCTATTCATTTCATTTAATGCAAACTTACAGTCAAGGAGAGCTACCAACATGGGTGGTGTAAGGCCTGAGCCAGCCTTGAACAAGACAAGTAACAGGCAGCACGCATAGCAAAGATAAGAGATCTGCGAAGAGCGCCGGAGCTCCAGATGGTTATTGGAGATCTGTTTTAGCCAAGTACATTTGAACCCCAATTTGGCCAATTCAGAACATATAAGAGCATTACAACTGGAGGCTCATTCCATAATTGGTCAGGGTGGGGATGAATATCACAGGTGCTATGTGGAGCAAGGTTGCGAGAGCCACTACTCTCACTCAGCCTCCCATTTGTGGTGTGAATCCATGGTAAAATACAGGATTTGCACTGTAGAGGGGTGGAATTTGGTGGCAAAGCCACGCAGTAAAGTGGGGGTGGAGTAGACAGCTTAGCTGATGTCAACAGAAAGTGCCCTTCTTGCAGTATTCAGAAGTAGATTCTGCTCAGTCAAAGCTAGGAAAGACTCCTATTAGCTCAGGCTAATAAGAGACTGCTTTTGAAAGCTATTGTAATCCAGACGTCGTGGGTTTATGGCTGGCTACTGGCAGTTAGCATGTATCTATGAGTGGAGAGGGCTCGTAGGGCGGGAACCTGGCAATACAATGCGAATTCCTATAAGCTGCAGTCCAGCTGCACTTGTCAGAAAGTTTACTAGCATAAATTGTCTTGATCCTTGTTGTCAATCAATCAGAAAAAAATATTCCAGTTCTTGCGGGCCTCTCTCTTTTTGTACATTTTACCACATAGCCATACACATGGAATCTAGAAGGATCTATAGCTCTGGACCCCCGAGACACCTAATTTAGACACCTAATTTTAAGAGGGTTTAGAGGCTTAGGATTCTTACATAGTAGAAGTTAAAACATGAAATTGTTACAGATTTGGTAAAACAAAGCATTCGGAAACAGCAAACAAAATGGGAGCAATATTAATGATGAAATTAAATCATATGGCAAAATGTGATCAATATTGACAATCAAATTAGATCATATGGCAAAATGTGAGTAAAACTGACATGCAGAAAGATGTGACATACAGATCATACATCAGATGAGTGAAACCAATATTGAAATGAAAATATACATGGCAAACTGTGGGAAATACTACTATAAAAATCAGACTACATGGCATAAAGCTAGCAATATTATTATTCACATTAGATCATATGGAAAATTGTAATAAATATCGATATTCGACTTCGATAAAGTGGAAGAATGTAGGTAAAACTAACATTGAAATTAGATTATAAAGGATCTGACAAATATTAAGATTCAAAGTCTTGGCAAATGCGAATAAATATTTAAAAATTAAATCATAAGCGAGAAATTTAGACATTCAACTGATGTAAATGATAGCAATATTCAAATTAGATCATATGGAAAATTTGACTAATATTAATATTCAAATTAGATCATAAAGAAAATATAGGTCCAGAAACTGTTGAATTTAAAACATATGGCAAAATGTAAGAAATACTTAAAACTGGATCACATTGCTTAATGCAAGAAATAGACATTCATATTACATCATACAGAAAATATTCAAATTAGATATTGTAGCAGGATGTATGTGAAATTGACTTTCAAATTAGGTATATGTGACAAATATTAAGATTCTAAATCTTGGCATATTGCAAGTGAAATTTAACATTAAAAATTAAAGCATATTTGAGAAATATAGTTTCAAATTAGGTAATGTAATAAAATGCAAATAATATTCAAATCAGATCACAAGACAAAATATGAGAAATATTAATATTCATTTTAGATGATATAGCAAAATGTCAGGAAAATTCATGCTGAAATCACATCAATGTATTAATATTAATATTTTAATTAGATCATATGACAAAATGTTAGAAATATGGACATTCAAATATGATTGTGTGTCAAAGTTTAAATGATCTAGATATTCTAATTAGATCATATGCAATATGTGGAAAATATTAATATTCACATTAGCAAAGTGTGAATGATATTGAAACTCAAACTAGATCAAATGTAAGCCAATTTAATAGAGAAAGTAACTTAATGTGATATTACAATTAGATCACACGGCATAATGTGTTAAATATTCATATTCACATTAGATCATATGTAAAAATATAATAAATATTCATATTACCTTCAGGTAAAGTAGTAGAATGAAAGTAAACTTAATATTCACCTTAGAGTATAGATTCAAAATCTTAATCTTAAAATTTAAGTAAAATTAAGGTTCACTTTAAATCACATGGCAAAATGTGACTAATATTAATAACCAAATGAGATGATGTCAAGATGTCAATAAAATTCATATTAAAATCACATATGGCAAGATGTGAGTAATATTCAAATTAGATCATGTGTTAAAATGTATGAAAATAAATCATACAGCAAATATCAGTTGATTTAGTAGTGAAATTAAATAATATGGCACAATGTGAGAAATAAAATTGGATCACATGGGATAATGTGTTGAGTATTTATATTCACATTACATCATATGGAAGAATGTATCAAATATCCATATTAAAATTAGGTAAAGCAGCAGAACGAAAGTAAAATGAATAATCACATTAAATCATAGTGAATATTTGACAAATATAAAGAACCAAAATCTTAGCAAATGAAACTGAAATTAAGATTCAAATTAAATCACGACAAAATGTGATAGACATTTCAATTAGATATAATGGCAAATATTAATATTCAAATGAGATGTTATGTCAAGATGTCAGTAGAATTCATATTCAAATCACATTATATGGCAAAATGTGACTAATACTAATACTGAAATGAGATCAGGTGGCAAAATATCATGTATATTAATACTCAAAAGAGATAATGTAGCAAACTGCAAGTAAAACTGTTATTTAAATTAGCTCATACAGCAATATGTGAGAATTATTCAGATTCAAAATAGAGTATATAGAAAATGCAAGTAAATGTAACATTCAAACTAAATTGTATGGAAAAAGGTGAGATGTATGGACATTCAAATTAGAATATGTAGCAAGATATGATGATTATTAATATTCAAAATAGATCATATGAAAAAATGCAAGTAATTTTAATAGTCAAATTAGCTGCAAAACCAAATCATCAGTAAACTTTGTTTCTTTGTATTCGGAGGCTATTGAATTGAATGATTCCTAAAATATTAAATTTCTTTCCAATTTTTATTCCTGTCTTCAAGGTGGTTTGACTCGTGTCAATTTCTGTATAATCAGTTCAATGTTAGATGTGGTCAGTTGTCAGTAATATTCTTCATTTGATCAGGAAGGCTAAGACTCAGTAAGAGTTGTACATCAAATTAAGAATTTTCTATTGTTTTAACTTTGCTGGTATCTCACATAGCCCTTCTGCTCTCTGAATCGTCATTCAGACACGCAGCCCCCTGCCTCTTTAAAGGAGGACCATTTGAGTTTTCTGCCTGTGGACGCCTGCCACTTGATTCAGTTTTAAACCAATTTTCTTTTGCTCACCACCCCAAGGTGTTCAGCCAGTGTTGATTTAGAAAGATGACATTTGCGAGTATCTGGTTCAGTTCTTGTCACCAAGGATCAAGAAAGATGTAGTAGCTCTACAAGTGCAGCCTGCTCTGAGCTGCACTATGGGGTGGGAGTTTGTTGATAAATGAAGGAATGTTCTGTTTATTAAAAAAAAATAAGAGTGACAAGTGTGAAGAGGGGTAAAAAGCACCTCTCTGGGTCAGGAGCATGGAAGCTACTTGAGCTCAGGCCCATCAACGCCTAATTATGCTTTTCGCCCCCTGTAAACGTTTACTGCCCTTGACACAGTTTGCACCCTCTGTAGCTCTATGACCTCTGTAACAATGTGACGGGTTAAATGTTTGGGCAAGAGTAGGCTTCTGTAACTGATCGGCACATAACAAACCTATTTCAAAGCACTTTCTTCATTCTCAACTTCATTTAAAATTCTGTTCTGGTTTTGACTTTTGCTACTGTTATGTATGACTGCGACTTTATTCTGTCATTTTTGCCTTGTTATGCATATTTTTTGATCTCCTGGTTTTGACCCTTTTCCTGGACATTAAATGCCCCAGCCAGGTTGACACCAAAGCTCCACAAGCAGGCTTCATTCTAAACAGTCCTAAAACAGGGCCTTGGCTTTAAAAATTCTAAATATAACTTAAAAAGTGTTAGAAAGCCCTTAAAGGGAGAGAAACCACCAGAACCTATGACATTGACACTTAAAGCAATACTCCATCCAAAAGTGATTTTTTTTTTTTTAAATGCGTTACTTGCCCCATGTACTTGGTGAAAAATTATTAATCTTGGTTTTAAAGCAGAATGGAGAGAGAAAAAAAAAAAAAAAAAAGATTATCACCTATCAGAAGAAGTCAATATTTACCAGCTCAGAACAACAATGTGAAAAGGGTCCATAGAAAAAAAAAACACTTTTAGATTAATTATTCCATTAATAAATAAAAATATTTAAATTGGGGGAAAAAAAAAAAAAATCAAAAGAACAAATTTGATAGAGGTGAAAAATGCAGCCACAAGCTTTACCTAAAAAACTAACCCACGATAATTGCCTTGAGCATTGAAAAGGCGCTATATAAATAAAATGTACTGTATTATTATTTATTATTAATAAACAAGTCCCAAAACATAATCCAAAAGTCAGAATCCACAAAAACATAAGCAAATATCTCAAAAAAGCAGAAAATCAGCGCTCACAATACACCGAAGCACGGACGGAGACACTCCCAGCCTCACAATATAAAGGTCATGGGCGGTCTGGATTTGGATTTTTTTTTCTCCCTAAATAATAAAAACCATCATTTAAAAACTGCGTTTTGTGTTTACTTGTGTTATATTTGACTAATGGTTAAATGTATTTGATGATCAGAAACATTTTGTGTGACAAACATGCAAAATAAGAAGAAATCAGGAAGGGGGCAAATAGTTTTTCATACCACTGTATGTTCTGTGTGTTTTGTGGTTGGACCCACAAGAGGTGGAGCCACCTGCCGATTACTGTCAGAAACTGCCCTCCACCCTATAAATCTGAAGGGTCTCCCATAGTTCCTGGTGGTTTATTCTGTTGTGAACTAAGATCTCCAAAGCACATAAATCCCAAAATATTGCAAAAGCACTTACAATAATGGCCACTAGAGGGGGATGTACCACCAAACCCCAACTAGAAAAACAGGCAAATGCAGAAATTTTATAGAAATAAAAAGGTTTAATTTCCACAAAAGATTCTCTGTGATACTGTGATGTTTAAAGAGCACAAAAGCAAAACAGAGTTGCTTAAAATATAAGTAAAGGTTCATCCATCCAGAAATCCAACAAAGCACAGCAAAACTTCCTAACATATTCAAAATGAACCGCCAGGAACACTGGAAAACCCACCGGATTTATAGTGTGAGGGGCAGCTACTGGTGGTGATAGACAGTCGGCCCCGCCTTCTTGGGGACCACCCACAAAATACATGGAACATATCATAGACACAATCAAAAACAAAGAATACTATAAACAACCAACAAATGTAACATTTACATAAATAAAACAAAAATGAACAAAACAGACATAGAACATGAATTTGAACCCTGGCTGAAACACAACAGGTATTGCACTGGTAAAAGCAGTGATAATGTTTGTGATGCACAACCAGCTGGAATGAGAAATGTGATGCATATTATTAGTACAAAGGTTTATGATGCACCATCTATTGGAATGGTTATTAACGTGGATGCAACTCCATCTGACTGATAAAGCAAGTGTTGGCAGTCAAATAAAGATATTACCCTCTAGTGACGGAGGAAAAAACTGCATATCAATATCTTCGTGGTTACCTTGACTGCCTGCATTCACAAAGAGGCCACTGGAGGAAACTTGAACATTTCTTTAGGTAGACGTATCTATACTAATAAAAGGCAAAGCCCTCACTGACTCACTCACTCACTCACTAATTCTCCAACTTCCTGTGTAGGTAGAAGGCTGAAATTTGGCAGGCTTTTTCCTTACAGCTTACTTACAAAAGTTAAACAGGTTTCATTTCGAAATTCTACACGTAACGGTCTTAACGGTCGACAACATCTGCCATGTTGAACTTTATTTAGGGCCCCATCTTGACAAAATTTGGTAGGCGGCTTCCCTGTGCTAACCGAAACCGATGTACGTACTTATTTCAGTGGTATAACGCCACTATCAGCCGCCATATTGAACTTTCCAACATCACTAATTCTCCAACTTCCCGTGTAGGTAGAAGGCTGAAATTTGGCAGGCTCATTCCTTACAGCTTACTTACAAAAGTTAAGCAGGATTCATTTCAAAATTCTATGCGTAACGGTCAACAATGTCCGCCATGTTGAACTTTCTTATTTACGGTCCCATCTTCACGAAATTTGGTAGGTGGCTTCCCTGTAATAACCAAAACCGATGTACGTACTTATTTCAGTGGTATGATGCCACTGTCGGCCGCCATATTGAACTTTTCAATGGTCTTTGTTACTTATGGGCCGATCTTCAAGAAATTTGGTACGCGGGTTCCCAACGCTAACTGAATCCTACTTACGTACATATATACGTCCATAGCCTGCAGCTCGGTCACTGTGTGAGGCAGCGTTGGGTCCCCCATCCCAACACCTCCCACGTTGTTGTCTGCCTGCCTATATAAGGCTGTCCGTCGCTCCGGTCTCTACATTCCCTTCCTTGCTTCGCCACGGGATTCACGTCTCCCTGCTGATAACTACAGCCTTTTTATTTAATCCACGGCTTCTCCGCTGTTTTATTGTTCGTTTATTACGATTATAGTTATTGTTTAGGTATTTTACACTTACTTTACATTGTTCAGGTACCCATTTCCTTTATCATTCCAACCGTACCCCCATTAACATGTCTATCGAGGTGATCACCATTAATCAAAGAACTGTCACTTACCGAGTGGTTTCCATGCCCAGAGATGCCGCCTGCCTTTTCCATTCTCTGTGTTACATATTGCGCGGCCATATCAGGCTCACTCTTGATATCCGGAGGAACATTGTGTCTTATGTATTGAATGACTGGGACAGGTTCAAGCTGTGGACTGACGATGGTACAGGAGATCATTATACTACACAGGAGCACTAGAAGAGTGAAATGCTTAAGCCCTTCACATATGGATCTGCATGCGAGTTGATGGCTGCCGCTGAATTGTTCGGTTGTTGCTTTCAAGTGTACCAAAATGGCCAAATATTTTACACCTTTGGACAACTGCCAATGCCTCTTAAACATCTTAGATTCACAGGTGACTATTTGAGTAGTGGACTCTTTGATGTTTATGAATGTTTAAACTCTCAAAAGCTGGATGTGAAGTTATCGATGGAACCGGTTGTATACTTACAATGCTTGACAGATGCCGAATGTCTCTTCAACACAAGTCCTACAAATACTGTTGTAATTGAAACAAACCGTGAAACTCAAACCGATTATGACAGCAGCAATCCAAGCTGTGAGATTTGAGACAAGATTACTGTTCACATGGCCAACTGTACGTTGCATGCTCAAGAGTAAGCTCAGTGCACAGCTTGGTCATACTGTATTACAACCAGAGGGACGAACCGACAATGTGGTATACAAAGAGATCCTTAACAAATGATTATTGGTATATTTTCCCTCAGTTTAAAAAGGTTTAATTTTCTTCTTAATAAAAATTTTAAGACAGTACTTCGCCGCTGCGAAGCGCGGGTATTTTGCTAGTCTGCTAATAAACAGGCACACAGTAAATATCAAGCATGTATAAGACCACACAAATCTTTTTCATATATTGATTAGGTTGCAGATCCACTGGTAAACACCAGAGGGTGTGTGTGTGGGTTCAATGGGGATAGAATAGAACTACAAAGCTTGCCTCACAAACCCCACTCCTCAGCACCGACAACACTGGTGATGACAGCCAATGGTGACCCAAGGCAGCGTGGGTAGTCAGGAGCTCTATCCCAACAGCATCAAGTACAAGGCAGGAAATATCTCTGGATGGGGAACCTGCCCACTGCATATGTAACACAATGCTTAAAAAAAAAAAAAAGTTATATATATATATATACTGCTCAAAAGAATTAAAGGAACACTTTTTAATCAGAGTATAGCATAAAGTCAATGAAACTCATGGGATATTAATCTGGTCAGTTAAGTAGCAGAGGGGGTTGTTAATCAGTTTCAGCTGCTGTGGTGTTAATGAAATTAACAACAGATGCACTAGAGGGGCAACAATGAGATGACCCCCAAAACAGGAATGGTTTAACAGGTGGAGGCCACTGACATTTTTCCCTCCTCATCTTTTCTGACTGTTTCTTCACTAGTTTTGCATTTGGCTATAGTCAGTGTCACTACTGGTAGCACGAGGTGATACCTGGACCCTACAGAGGCTGCACAGGTAGTCCAACTTCTCCAGGATGGCACATCAATACGTGTCATTGCCAGAAGGTTTGCTGTGTCTCCCTGCACAGTCTCAAGGGCATGGAGGAGATTCTAGGAGACAAGCAGTTACTCTAAGAGAGCTGGAGAGGGCCATAGAAGGTCCTTAACCCATCAGCAGGACCAGTATCTGCTCCTTTGGGCAAGGAGGAACAGGATGAGCACTGCCAGAGCCCTGCAAAATGACCTCCAGCAGGCCACTGGTGTGAATGTCTCTGACCAAACAATCAGAAACAGACTTCATGAGGGTTGCCTGAGGGCCCAAATGTCTACTGTGCCCTGTGCTCACTGCACAGCACCGGGGAGCTCAATTGGCATTTGCCATAGAATACCAGAATTGGCAGGTCCACCACTGGCGTCCTGTGCTTTTCACAGATGAGAGCAGGTTCACCCTGAGTATATGTTAAAGACATGAAAGGGTCAGGAGAAGCCGTGTAGAATATTATGCTGCCTGTAACATTGTTTAGCATGACTGGTTTGGTGGTGGGTCAGTGATGATCTTGGAGGCATATCCATGGAGCGACTCACAAACCTCTACAGGCTAGACAACGGCATCTTGACTGCCATTAGGTATCAGGATGAAATCCTTGGACCCATTGTCAGACCCTACGCTGGTGCAGTAGGTCCTGGTTTCCTCCTAATGCACAACAATGCCCGGCCTCATGTGGCAAGAGTATGCAGGCAGTACCTGGAGGATGAAGCAATTGAAACAACTGAATGGCCTTCACGATCCCCTGACTTAAACCCAACAGAACATCTGTGGGACATTATGTTTCGGTCCATTAGGCCGCCAGGTTGCTCCTCAGACTGTACAACTCAGGGATGCCCTCATACAGATCTGGGAGGAAATGCCACAAGACACCATCCGTTGTCTCATTAGGAGCATGCCCCGACGTTGTCAAGCATGCATACAAGCTCGTGGGGGTCACACAAGATACTGAAAAGCATTTTGAGTAGCAGAAATTAAGTTTTTCAAAAAATGGACTAGCCTGCCACATCTTCATTTCACTCTGATTTTAGGGTGTCTACACAATTGAGCCCTCTGTAGGCAGAAAAGTTTTATTTCCATTAAAAGACTTGGCATCCTTTTGTTCCTAAGACATTGCCCTGTCGTTATTTGTATAGATATCTAACTTCATATTGAGATCTGATGTATCTAATGTGTTTCTTTAAAGTGTTCCTTTAATTTTTGTGAGCAGTGTATATATATATATATATATATATAAAATTCATCACCATCAGTTGATTTAACAAGTCTAATTTAACATGCAGTACTCGGGTCAGGCCCAAACAAATACAGTGAGATAATACAGATTCCACTCACTTTGCAACCTTCCAGGAGATCTGAACTCGTATCACTGGATTCATGAGCAGCACTAACCACTGTGCCATCCCAACAAAACAACCAGCCAGTTAAAAAGCCCTGTATGGACAGACCATTGGGACCAGTGAGTGAGATTTCAAGAACTATGGGGGAGGAGTCACAGTGGATGAATTTTCCAGCAGATTTTTATTGAAGGCACTGAGACGAGCCTGACGGATCGCAGAGAGTTTCATTCTGTACATCATTAAAAGTGAGGAAACTCTGAGCTTCTTCGCTCCAGACTCTCCAAGCAAAGTCTGATAAAAATGTCAACCGCTGGTTTACTTCACGTCTCCACAGGGAAGTAATCTTTAATTAGTTCTCAGCCGGAGGCATAATAGTGCATTCGCAAAGGTAAACCAATTAAGTGTCGATCTTATAACAGGTTTAGGCAGGAGAGAGGCTTCTGAGGGGCCACGTGTGGGAACAGAAATCGAAAAATTAACATTATATGCACTGATGAGTGGGAGGGCGCTTGAGGCCTCACAGACGGCCTGCATCAGGGGTCATACTGAATGGCCTTACGAGCAGGTTCAAGAAAGGATGGTTTCTAGAAGTCCTGCTGGGCAAGTTCAAAATAGGGGACTCATTCTGAACGGCCTTAAGAGCGGGTTCAAGGACGACACTCATTCTGGATGATCTCATAGTGCGTTCCAGAAGACGACTTGTTCTGGGTAATTCTTGTGTTGCATTGAAGGGGGGGAGGGGGGAACTTGTTTTGCATGTACTTGAAGATGGTCTCAAGAACAGTGTTAGTAGTGAATTCAAGAAGGAAAGACTCATTCATGGGTTTGTTGAGATAGGTTCAACAAAACCTCCCTCTGGATGGCCTAGGGGTGGGCTCAAGGATGGGATGCATTCTTAGTGTTCTTGGAGATGGATGAAAGGAAAGCACTCCTTCTATATGTTCTTAGGAGTGAGTTCAATTATGGGCCTTTTAATAGCTTCAGGGGCAAGTCTGACACCTCATTATCAAAAATGGTGCCATCTGGACCTGTCAGTAAAAATAGTGGGGCTCAAAAGTAAGACACATGTAATGCTCATTTGGTCAAACTTTCTGAAACATAAAAAGGCCTTGAGGAGAGAACAGTATAGTGATTTGATTAAGTCTACTACATACATAAGGATGTACAAAATTACTTCATTCTAATTAAAGTTACAGCTCAAGTAACCTGGGTTACCTACTGTCTATCAGAACTTTGCATTTTCTCTCCATGTTTGTATTATATTTGTTCCTACAAACTTCACCTTTTTAAGTTCTGGATGTGTGAACAATTGGTCACTGAGGTGGACCAGCAGCTGTACTCCAGCCTTCCATAATCCGATGGTTATGAAAATGTCTGTTAACTGACTTACAAGAAATCACTTGAAAAATAAAAAAAAAACAACATGAATGACATTAAAAAGTAGCAGAACTCCATGTCATGTACTGTTAGGGACATTTGTTGAAGTATCTCAGCAAATTTCACACCAAGATTCACGGCCAACATTTTTCACAAGCGGGGTCACCATTTCATAAGAGATCAATGTTTTCGTGCGAGTTCTCCTATTCACGCCACTAGAGGGCGTTACTTTTTATAAAGCATCTCCAATAAAAGAGCCCAACAAGCTGCAGGAGAAGTACACCCCAAAATAGGGAATATAGATGTCTTTATTCTGTGTATCGGTTAATAACAATTTGTGATATTTATGAAGTAAGAAAGATAGAAGTTGTGGGGTCAGGTAGTTCCATTCACTAATCATGTTGCTGTCAAGTAGAAACGTGTAGCATTTTGATTACAACAGGTAAGTAAGAATTTCACAGGACTTTGTCAATAGGTGCTCTGTAAACCTATTAATGACAGCATCAATTCAGTTGCAATTCACAGAGCCTTGCACTCAGTCACCAGCCCATTAATAACTGTAGCCAATGCTGAAACTTGCAAAGCCCAAGTGCTGTGTCACCCAGTGATGGAAATGTCATCCTTCGACAAACTGATGGGAATGAAAGAGTCAGGAGGAGTGCAAGCGTCCCATCTGTCCAATCGTGAGGAAAGCCTGAAACGTGCCTTGGTCTGTAAGGTTTAACTTTTATCCTTAAGCCTCCCACTCTACTCAGATACAAGCTGGGGGTCAATACACTGAGCCTCAGTACAGAAGAAGTCCATGTACAGAACAGCATACATCTTGCATTGCACTCCACAGAGGAGATCATGCTGAACAAAGCGAGTGAACTGCCAGACAAGCAGTCACACACTTCTCAAGTCTGTCAAACCGCTGACTGAGATTTGTGCTACAAGATGAGAACAAACAAAAAAAAAAATCTGAGACAAAAAAATTAGAAGAAGAAAGAATAAAAAAAGAGAAGAGACTGTCTGTGCCAGGTTTATTCTACTTTACTGTTTCACAGCCAGCAATAAAGAGCCTAGAATGCCTCCAAAACACACCTAATTTGTTAAAACAGCTGGCAGTAATTTATTTAAAACTCGCCTAAACAAACTGAGGAGCTGGCCAGGGGTATCTCATGTAACCTCTGAAGGTACAGCCATTAGAAGTCTGCAGTAAATGATGATCAAGATGAAGATGTGAGCACAGCCAGAAAACAGACGTGTTCTTCATGCCAACTGCTGCATTTTAACTCAAGTCTATCTATTATATAATGCCTTTCATCTCTATCACTTATTTGGTGCCTTTTCTATCTGCTTTATTGCTTACAGAGGGCTTCTCACATCTTTTATAAAGTGCCTCTTACATTAGTTATCTAGAGATTCATTGTAGTAAATACATTTGACAAAATGCTTCAGCCATCTCTCTGTGTATTATATAGGTTTTGGACTTGAAACCCTGATGTTGCGAGTTCAGATTCCACTACTGACACTGTGTGACCTTGAGCAAGTCACTTCACCTGCCTGTGCCAAAACTGGAGAAAAAAAAATGAAACCAACTATATTTCAAATATTGAAAGTCATCCTGGAAAAGGGTGTCAATCAAAATAGTAAATAAAAAAAATCATGTTTATCTGTTATTTGATGCCTTTATCAATTATATGGTGCCTTTCGTATCTCTCTTTTATACTGCATCTTGTATGTATGTACGTACACAACAAAATATCTGAACACTGTTTATTATATAGCACCTTTCATATCTTTACCTTGCCTTTAATATTGTTCAATATATTTGTTACATAGTGCCTCTTATATCTGTCTTTATACAATTGTCTTCATGACAATATCCTTAAACACTACTATATTGTGTCTGTCTACCATTTCTGTATCTATTAAACAATCAACTCACTTTATCTGGTCAAATCTAAAGGTCACCCTCCGGTCCCAGAGGGCAGCAGTGGCAGCAGGTTTTCATTCTAACCACCTTCTTAATTAGTGACCAGCTTTTGCTGTCTTTTGCCTTCAATTTAACTGACTTGACTCAGGACCTTTAGTTGTTTGTTTTTCCTTAATTAGCAGCCAAACAATAATGAGACACAAAACAAGCCGCCAAATGACCATCTCGCCTAATCCCATCACAAAATATCTGAAAATAAAGAAAGGTGAAGGTCTCGGTAAGGTTTTTTTTCTCAGGTCACCAAAACATTGATCTTTTTTAAAAAAAAAACCTCAACAGTTTCAGAAATGTCTGCTGTGGCAGAATGGGAGCAGCAACAAGCCATGGGATTAAATAACAGGTTTAATTGACAGCAAGAATTGGCTTCTCATTAAGAAAGTGATTGGAGTGAAAATGTGTTGGAGTTTGAATCCCCGATTCAGCTGGTCACCTGTCGGCTCGTTTCTCGGCTCATTGCTGGGTGAACATCATGAAGAAAAGAGTCATTTCAGAGGACTGAATCCTTTAAAAAAAAAGGGCTATTAAAATGAAGGGGAAAAGAAATTAATTAGCCATGAAAACTGGATCTATAGAATGAAAACCTGCAGCCACTGTAGCCCACCAGGCACGGAGTTCGACACCCCTGTCCCGACATCAAATCCATTCCCAAGACGGGCTTTTCTTTCACTTGACCGCCATCGATCTGGGCTCAGCTGCGGCACCCGTCCGCCCGCTCCGCAGAGGAGTTTGTGCGCCGCCAGCAGCCTCACTTCTCAAAAAACTTGCAACATATGTGGCGTTTCAGTTAATTACTCCGCAAAAACTTGGCAGAAAACATAAAATAACAGCAGGCGAGAGTTCTAGCCCATAGCAAAAACCAACAGCGACCGGTCAAGGGAACGGCAGCGTTTCCTATCGCCCATTGTACACGGGATGCATTCATCCTCCGAGCTCTCGAGTACAGATCAAAGGAGAAGCAATTAGCAAGCGCGCCATGCTGACTGATGATTAATTGAAGATATCAGTTTAACCAAAGGCCATTATGTACGGCTTACTTTTGACTACCAACCTTTCGGCGTTATTATTCAAACAGATGCCAAGGCTGAAAATCAACACGAGGCAGGAAAGTGCACTGGAAACAGGAAGCCCCCAAAACCCCACCGAACAAAGGCTTTCCTGGAGGCCTACGAATCTAATCACGGAAGGGGTGCTGGTGGGGATGTCCGTGAAAAGTAAAGAAAAAATAAAGAAAAGGATTCCAAGCAAACGAAACTGAAGCCTAAAGGCGTACTTAAAACTTCTGTTAAACTCGTGACACTTAATTGAATGCTACATACCTTAATGTGCCCCCTCAATAAGCCCTTCACTTGCAGACCAATGCACGACGTCACCGGCATTTTGTTTCTAAATCCAATGAGCCCCTTCATCCATTTGAGTTCCTGGGGGGAGAAAAACGCTTCCAAAACGCTCCTTTTGTTTTCTTTCACCAGCGTTTTCTGTGCTTTACCATTCAGTTCAACGAAGGCAAACGTTTAGTTGAAAACACACCAATTTTACAAGAATAAAAAACGCACAGGTGTGAATGGCGTCACTGAAAGCAATGGCAGGGAATCCTTTCGAGCGTTCCGGTATCGCGCCAAAACGCTAGCAATGCGCGCAGGTGTTTATGGGCCCAAAGGCGGCTTTGGAAATGCTAGTGCCCGTGCACGTGCGTGCGTGCGCGCGCGCGTGTGTGGGGCGTCAAAGTTCAGGTATGAAGCGCTGTCGTGGAGGACTGCGTTAAAATAATAACAAGGCCTGGAATTCTGAAACCTCTTCAATCCACTTTAGGGCTGTGGGAGCCCAGAGCTATAGCCCAGTAATATGAATCTCTAGAAGCGGAATTGGAATATCCTCTGCCTGACTTTTGAATTTTGTTTTTGTTCTGATTTGCACTTGTGATGAACGACCACGAGTCATTTCTTTTTCTGGACTACTCTCCTCATTGGCACATACGAGTTGTTTCAGTAGCGCCCAGCGTGTACTGCTTGATATCGCTGGCATCTTTCGTTTTGTCGGAGGCAGATAGAAGTTTAAAGCAGTAATATCCAATTGCCGAGCCACACAGCCATACATCAGAGGCGTTTCTGGGCAGATTGAAAGTTTGGGGTGCTGGCCAGCAGCACGGATTAGGTAGTGACAGGAGTTTGTGCGGTAGAGATACGAGGTAACGTCACTTCCGCTGTAAAACTTATAGCTCATTCATACTCCATCAGTATTATGGGGAGCGTCTGGTGTCCCATCAGGCGCCCAGTCCAATGGTGCAGAAGACTCATGAACTTAATGGAGAAAAGTGAGTTTAGGAGAAGAACATCAAAAGTGTGTGAGTGAAGAAACCTTATAGGGAAATTATAAGAATGTACAATGTGATAAAAGAATGAAAATAAATAGTGTGATTAAAATCTATGGATTTGCATTATTATGTAATGTATATCCACGCCTGTCGAATATAACAACAGACAATACAATGAAAAGAGCAGCAATATGCAGAATGAAGAAAATGATAAGTGTAATGATATATATTACAACGAAAAATGTAGTCATATGCAAAATGATGGAGATTACAATACAGTTCAGTACTATTAAAAGTGTAATCATGTGTATTATAATTAAAAGTGTATTAAAATGTAAAAATATAAAATGATTACGAAAAGTAATATAAGAAATGATTGCATCTTTAATAAAGTTCAATACTGTAGTAGTACAAAAGTGTAAATATATATTATGATTAAAAGTAGTAAGATGCAGAATTATTAAAATTCTGATTAATTTCAGCACAATTAAAAGTTCAATAATGTATATTGTGATTAAAGTATAGTAAAATGCCAAAATATATGATTAAAATTTTAATAAAGTTCATTATAATTAAAAGTGTAATAATGTAAAAGTGTAAATATATATTATGATTAAAAGTGTAGTAATATTATAATTTTAATCATTCTGTATTAAGTTCAGTATGATTAAAAGTGTTATAATGTATATTGTGATATAAAGTGTAATAATATACAGAATGTAAAAAATTATGATGATTTAGAGTATGGTGAACAATAATAAAGTGCAGGGCTTTGAGCCATACTGCACATTGTTATAGTTTGAAAAGTGTAATATTGAACAGAATAATCAAAGCTGCAATAATATATATATTATGCATTAAGATCTAGTAATATACAGGATAATAACAATTTGAAAAATGTACAGTATGAAAAAAGATAATGATTTACAACATTGTTAAAAATAATGAAGAGCAGTACCTATCAAAATATAAAACTGTTCAATTAACATTATTGTATAGAAAGATTAACATAATAATAATGTACAGTGTGATAAAAATTGTAGTAATGTACAGTAAGATTATAATTATAATAATATACAGTTTGATTAAGAGAGTAGAGATGTGCAGTATATGATTAAAATTATAACATTTAATCATACTACACATATAAAGTACAGTATCTTTGAAAGTATAACAATGTATATTATGATTAAAAGTGTACTGATGGAGAGGAAAATTCTAATAATGCAGAGCATGAATAAAAGTATAATAATGTACATTATGAAAGTGCAGTAACAGATAAGTGATCAAGTTTTACAGTATGATTAAAAATTTCATAATGTGCATTATGGATTCAAAATGCAGGATGATTGTACTATAGCAATATGTAGTAATAATATACACATAATTGCATAATAGCATGAATAAATGATAATATTTAAAGTATGATTACGATTATAGTAATGTTCACAATGATCAAAACTCAGGAGATATGCATTTTGTTTTAAAAGTTGAACACTTTGATTAAAAGTGCAGTAAAGCAAAGTGCAAGGTAGAGTTAAAAAACAAGAGCCTCATGCCACAGGGTCTCGCCTTTCTTTCCCACTTTACTTGCTCCTCTGCTTGTGAATGGCATTTAATTGAACTGTAATGTTAAACATGCATAAGGATACATTTTGGAAATACTGTCATTTTTTCTGCATACTGTGTTATGCCTAAATAATCCAACACAGGGAGAACGTGCAAGCTCCATGCAGTGAGCATCCAGAATGCGAGTCCCAATCTCCTTTATGTGAGGCAACAGCACTACCACTGTACTACCATATTAATAATGTAATTAATTAATCATGAAAGCTTGACATTTTTGAGTAAATGATCTTTGGATACAGTCTTGGGACAACATGCTAACATAATAAGAAATATATGCATAGAATGAACAATTGATTAATGAAGACCTGCTGTCATTTTTGAATAAAGGGTTGAATGAGGGTTTGGAATAAAGTGATAAAATAATGAACAAGACGCTGACTGTGTGACTTGTTGATATAAATACAGTCATTTTTGTGTGCCTAAGTATTTGCTTACTATGTAAAAATAGCTGAACCAGTTTTCACAAAATTTTAGATGAGCCTTGCCATTTGCCAACTTAAAACCGAGACTAATATGTTGTATCGGGAATAAGGAATATAATTTGGCTGGTCGGACAACAGCACCAGCGTTGGGACTACAAATCCCATCAGTCAGCATAAGTGTGCAGGAATGAGGACATCGTGAACGACATGGATGAAGTTTAGTAGCTGACAAAGCAGAAGGTACGTGTAGTGTTTTCTTCTCTAATAAAAAGACTGCAACACTATGAGATTAATTGAGAAGTTTTTCTCGACCACTTTGGGGGTCACGTGCAGCTGCCTGTGCGTCGTAAGTTTCCATTGTTTATAATGGTAGTGGGCTGCAGCTCTGATGATCGCAATGCAATCACCAAGTGGGCACCCAAATGGTGGGTCTCAAAGACACTTAAATGGGAAAAAGTGGATCATGACACCAAAGAAGGCTGAGAAACACTGCCTTAGAGTACGTCTTTTGCCTTATCGTGAGTAGTGTTTACCCATGTTGAATTAACAAGACAGTGTCCCTCCATTTATTTATAACCAGGCAGCTCCTAGGACTTTGGCCAACTCATTCATATATTCAGTGGGATATGTTACCATTTTAAAAACATAATCACATGACATCCTAAAACAACTAGCTAATAAAGAGCAAAGCACAAGCTGATTAGACGATTGATTTATCAATTCATGCCTTATCGACTGATCATTGGACGCTCTACAGAGCTGTATAGTTCAGTTCAGTGTTGCAGTGGGGATGGGTAAAAACAGAAGATTTTCAAATCACGTTCTGATTGGTTTGTGGTTATTATGTTCCCTGATTGGACCCTACTTATTACACTGTCTAATTCCCTGATTGATCAGCCTTTATAGAAGAAAAGCACATTCCAACATAGCAGATATGGAGGAGTTGTCTTCCAAGACGTGAGACAGGCTGCTTAGCTGTATGCTTGTAAATTAAGCTTTATACAGTTTAGACGTTGCATACATGCAAAAAAGGCAAATTATTTACAGACTGCTTTGGATTTGCAATAAATCCTGTGGTCGGCAATGTAGCCATCCCTTCGAGGGGAAAACTTCCACTTCTTTCCGCTGAGTGTAGACAAATGTCTGCGTCATATGCGTTTTCGGTCAGTGTAGCATGGACAGATATGAAAATTCTAGTATGGATGAAGATCATTTTCATTTAAATACACATTTTCTAAATCAAAATGTAGTAATGTGAACACAACCTGAGAGAGAGAGAGTGGGAGGCATTGATACACAGCAATGTCCACGACTACTTTCATTTGGAGTTTTACACTCGTTTATTTACCCAACATTAAACATGGTCCCGGCTACTCCCTAACATTTTGTCATTCCCCTGTAGTCGCTCTTCTTTGCAATGTAGTCTGTGTATCAATGCTAGTGTGTTATATCGTCTGAGCATAATGACCCTTGATTTATATGCAACAATTTTAACGCAGTAACATTTTATTTGCTATTTTAATCACTTCTACGCATTTCTCAGATGATCAAAATGTTCCATCAAGATAAACCCCTAAGTCCTTTTCAGATGCCTCTTCCTGTAGTTCGATGTGTCCCACCTTGTGTTTGTAATTGGACGTTCCCTTTGCCCACAATTGTAGCGTTATCTGCGAATTTCACAAGTTTACTAACGATACCACAATCAGTGTCATTAATATAAATCAGAAAAAGTACATAAGGTAACTATAATGAGAAAATTATGAAAATACTTTGTTGTTCTGCTCAGATTCATTGTATGTTGTGTCCTCCCTGCTGGATTAAGCATGTTCGGTTCCTTGTTATGTAGCACAGATCGGGCAGCGACACAGTCAGCACCCCGCATTTATAACACCAATCCCTCACATCACAGGCTCAGTGCATGTCCGTTAGTTGTAGTGCTTTGAGCTCAGGAGATGCAGAGAGAGACGAAGGACTCTCTTTTGCAGGTCACATTTTTGCCCACAGTAATCGGTCCGGCTGTTGTTGACAGACACTTCCTTTATATTCAAATCAAAGCTAAAAGTATTTTGCTGAATTTGCGGAAATTCACAAACATTTCCACATTTTCGCCAAACTCGACACAAAGTAAACTCAGCAGGGTTCACTTATCTCAAATCCTCACTTTCAACAGCACATACAATGATTGTGTGGATGTTTGGTCCTTCTAAAGAAAACATTTAGGTTAAAAATCCACAGCCATGAAAGTAATATTGACAAGGGCAGGATGGCAGGACCGTCCCGACTGTCTGCCTGCACCTCTCTAACCTGACAAAGCTCATGGTGTTGAATGAAAAGTACTCTGTTAATGGGCTAACAGCCCAACTGCTGATTATTCAACAGACCACCACAGCTAAAAAAAAAACCTAACACAAAAAAGAAAAGTGACGCCTCGAGAAGAGATGAGATGATAGCTGCTGAAAGGCTCTCTTCACAAGATTCTCAAGCCCATTTTTATTTGTATTTATTTTTCCTTGTTGCTCGCCTTGAATGTCTAATTTGCATTCGCTCCATAAAATGGAGATGGTAATTAGTGCCAGTGATTAACCGGTCGGAGGAGCCGGGGCTTAGAAGAGAGCACATTGATGGATCGGGTCCTCCTAACCTGCGCTGTTTACCTTGCATTTTAAGCAGAAGTGAAAGCTGCCCGGCTCTCCAGTGATTAATGCTGGCACAGTGAGAGGCGAGGAGAGTCTCATTGACACCTGCCACCCTCTGCCACCCTCACCTTTGCAGGGTGTTGGGAAGCACGTGCACTGAGGGTAACAGATTGTACATTGTCTTAGGTATTATTACGCCTTGTAGATTACTAGTGTGGGCGGCTGAAAAACAATTGTGTATTTTATATAGTGCCTGTCATTCTAAAACGTCATGCAGGAAAATAATATAAAAAAGATCCATCAGTTTTACATTTAATCCTACATCTTAAAAATGCCTTTGAGAATTCATGAATTTGTCATATGCTGTCCTTCAGTGAAACACAATCAGTCAATCTGGGCTCATCATGTTACCCAATTGGGCAGGAAACCTTCTTTATTTAAAGTTATTTTCCTAAGGAATCAATAGGGAAAATTACTGGTCATCCCATCAATCAATGATGCAATGCGAGTCTTGAAGAGTGACATTTAAAAAGATAAGATAAAATAATCTGTAGCCCAGATGGAGACTTTAGCCGACTAGGAGGGAGGACAAGTGAGGTTTAGATAGGAGGAAAATCTGAGGGACAGGCTGCGTTGTGTAATATTTGAAAAATAGAGTATTAAAGGTGCTATATGTAATAAGACAAATATAAAAGGCACCATATGACAGATGAATAGAGCCCTACACATTCCAGACAGGCAAATAAGAAGGGTTTTAAAGGATATTATATATATATATATATATATATATATATATATATATATATATATATATTTGATATACTTAATCTCCAGGGAGAAACTGTCTTTTCCCATGACCTTTGAGGGTCAGAGCGCAGGGTCAGTGATTTCATAGCACCCCTGGAGCAATTTTCAGGTTAAGAGATTTGCTCAAGGGTCTAACGGAGTAAAAGCCCTTCTGGCACTAACAGGATTTGAACCGATAACCTTCTAAATGCTATATATATATATATATATAGTGGGATATGGCTGACCATTCATCCTGGCCAACAACCCAACGCCGCTAGATGGAGCCCTTCCAGCAGCATGGAGGTCCCCCAAATTCCAGCAGGGCATCATGGAGTTTTCCTTCACAGCCCTGCTGGATACCATGGGGGCCGCCAGGGGACGCTGCAGGGAGGCTCAGAGACTTTTATTTGCCTTATAACCCGGAAGTACATCCTGGTCACAGGGACAGAGGAAATTACGTACTTCCGGGATGAAGAAAAGGAGTTTTCACCTGACCCGGAATTGTTAAGAATCACATGGACTGAGGGATCAGAAGCACTTCCAGGTCAAGGACTTTAAAAGAACAATGGAAAACCTGGTATCTGGTGTCTGGCATCTGATCTGAGGGCTCAAGTGGATGGCAGTGCCCCCTATCTGTCACAATATATATATATATATATATATATATATATATATATATATATATATATATATATATATATTGTGGCGAGTGGCTTGGACTGGTACCTAGCCGGGACACCCAGAAGGACCGGAGGAGGGATTACGCCTTCTCCACACCACGAGGGGGCGACCGCCCTGGTGGCTTTGGGGACCATGGCAACAGAGCTTAGAAGCTCAACCCTATAGGGGCCGTAGTCACCACCAGGGGGCGCCCGGATGCCTGAGGAGCCTGGCCCTCAGCACTTCCGCCACACCCGGAGGTGCTGGGGGGAAAAAGACCAGGGACACCCAGAGTGCTTCCGGGTGCAAAGCCAGCACTTCCACCACTCCTGGGAGGGCCAGTGGAAGGTTATCGGGAGGCACTTGGAGCTCATCCGGCTCATTCAATGGCTGGAGTCGGTAGAGAAGTAGATGAAGTCTTGGAGGAGAGGAGTGGAGGTGGACCTGAAGAGAGGCATTTGATAGAGGCCTGGACTTTGGGGGAGTACTGGGGTTGTGTATGAGCACTAATTGTAAATAATGCACAATAAACGTGTGTTGGGTTTTGTACCTACGGTGTCCGCCTGTCTGTGTCCAGGCTTTATGACAGTTATACTGCACAGAGCCCTGCACATCTCAGGCAGCTAGGGAAGAAGGGTGTTTAAATGAACAGATGAACAGAGTGAAAAGCACCATATAATAAATACAGATAGATAGAAAAGGTGCTATATGATAGATACCTAGAGTCACACACGCATATCAATGAACCACCTTGCCGGCATTGATCAGGTATACAGTACCACCCCGAGGTAAGAGGAGGTGCTGTCACTAATTGTGTTGCCTCTTACCTCCATAGATCAAAGAAGACACCACAGGAGACAGAGCAGACCATGCCCCTATCACTCCCAAAAGTCCCACCCTTTCCGGTCTTTAACACTCTCTAGTGTTAAAATGTGCATCTGTTTATTCCTATTATTGTGTTGGTTCATAATTAAACAGGGTGGACCGACAGGCACCCCAACTATTTTTGGGACTCTGCAAGTCACTCTGTTCCACAATAGATAGAAAAGGCACTATACAATAGATATGAAAGACATTATAGAAAGAAAGATAGAGATGCTATGTAATAGATGTTTATGTATTTAAATGTTTAAATGTTTTAAATTCCTTAAATTTTAAGACTAATTTTCTTTATTCGGCCTTTTTATTTTATTAATAAGTATAAAACAGCTGAGCTAGTTCTTGTCTCTACACTTTTATCGTTTGGAGGTACAGACCAGTTCCGCTTCAATGTATTTCTTTATTTGTTTCTCGTATGTTGGCTTGTTTCCCACATCACCTGATCAGCATTTATTCTCTATATTACATCCTTTCCACTTTGATGTCCCTTTTGAAGCTCAGTTCTCCTGGCCACCACTCTACTATTGTAACTTTTCTGCTTCTTTCATTGATTTTTCGCCGTTTGGTGTTTCACCGAGTGACACCTTGTTTGCTTCTCTCCCACACACCCGCCCCAGGTGACGCGTTTCGTCCAGGCTATGATTTAATCCCAAGGCCGTCCATTCGTCTGCTAATCTCCCTCACTTTTGTCTCGTCACATTTACACATCCCAGTCCTGTCAGTCCAGTCCAACAAGCCTACCTCCAGTCACAGATAGCGCGGCGTTTTGACTGAAGCGATTCCAAGCTTTCTCTTCATGCTATAAAAAACAAAAAATAAGCAAACTTTGATGGTCAAACAATATTTTGCAGGCAAGGTTCCCACAGTCTGAGATCACAGCGCTCATCCCGGCTTCTTTTTTTTTTTTTGTTCCATTGCCTGCGGACTGATAGTATCGATTGGAGAGTCGGAGCCAGGAAAATCCAAAGAGACTGGAATAATTACAAGAAGATAAGACTATCTCATGTAATTAAACACCCTCTCCTGGCAGTCAGCGCTGCTCTATTTTTTAAACATAAAATAAATTATCCTTCAGAGCTTGCTGCTGCTGAAATATAGGAACAATTAAACCAGAATTAATTCTAATTCATTTGTGCTCCTATCACTAAAAGGACATATTTTAACCGGAACATTATAGAACTATTAAGTGAAATTAATTGGGAATGTATTTTTGATCAATATAATAAATTAGTTTTTAAAGTGTTCTAAAGTAATTACATGAAACTCGTTGTCGAGGTTTTTATAAGGTGAAGAACAAATAAACCTGCGTGCCATTCACATGTAGTGACAGTTCACCATTGTCCCTCTTGTCAGCTAAACGGTGCTCCCCTTCAGATTACTGGAGTTCAGTCACACTGTTTGAGCTCTGGGGCTCTTCTTTAATAATGGCGGTGGATTATGCTACACCCACTATCCTAAACCCTGACGTTGGCTACTTCTTGTGTGGCGTTTGCATGATCTGCCATAGCGTCTCTCAGCGGCATGGAATGAGATGACCTCTGGAAGAAATGTGGAAATAACTTACCTAGTTTTATTAAACCGTGTTTAACACGCTCCATTTAAATACTCATCGCCGTACCTAAAGCTGCACCTACGGAATTATGTCTTCATTATCTCTCTCTATATATACAGTGGGTACGGAAAGTATTCAGACCCCCTTCAACTTTTCACTCTTTGTTATATTGCAGCCATTTGCTAAAATCATTTAAATTATTTTTTTTTCCTCATTGATGTACACACAGCACCCCATATTGACAGACAAAAAAAAGAATTTTTGAAATTGTTGCAGATTTATTAAAAAAGAAAAACTGAAATATCACCTGGTCCTAAGTATTCAGACCCTTTGCTCAGTATTTAGTAGAAGCACCCTTTTGCATAATTAGATCTGGACCACCCTATATATATATACTCTAGTATACCTACTCTCTATATTTAAAAATCCGAGCCTAAAAGTGATCGATTTTGTGCAACAATTTTATGTCACGCTTTAAATCGGGCTTATTTTAAAACCTACATATATACTGTATGTTTGGTATCATTCTTTTCAGAATTTATAGAACTTTAATGTGATGTTGTTAGATTTTCAGATTTTTATTCTGTTTTTAAATTTTAAACTAAAAAATATCAAGAACTCATTTCCCGTGAGACAAGATTTAACCAAGAGTGCCAAGACATTTAACCATGGCTGGGGCTGGAAATAAAAGACAAAATGTAGGACAGCTGCTGTACAAGCTTTTAAATGTCCGAAGCTCCGCGTGAGATGCCGATCATGCGGCACAGCAGCAGCTGAAGCAAGACAGCAGCTGAGCAAAGAGGAGGCAAAAAAACCCCATTTGTTTCCCATTGTTTCACTGTTTAAGAGTGGGTTTTGCAGGAGTGACCGTATCTCCTTGGGGGTGCATTCAGCCCCCTTGTTTACAACGCAAGCGGCAGACTAGCCGCAACTGGGGGTTGGATGCCAAAGGCGTCAGGGGAGCTTGCCCCATAGTATATATATCTATCTATAAAATCCAACGTCTGTCTGTCTGTATGCCTGTCCGCTTTTCACGAGAGAACTACTTAACGGATTTTGATTGGGTTTTTTTCAATAATTTGCTTAAACATTCCAGTTGATTTTGCCATTTCTCTCATTTCGCTAAGTATTATTGTTCAATTGCGACTCCGATTTATTTGCACAAATCTGAGAGAGCGGCTGCAGGCTTAGGGGAGGGGGAGGCAAAACCTCAGGAGTGGGGAGCCAGGCACTCCTCCTCACTCACGCGCCAGCCTCTGTTTGAGTTGCTCTACCTCTCACCACATGTTGGTGCACACCTTGCCTCAACTTAGCTAACGATACCTGTTTGTTCAGCGGACATTATCATCTAGAGATTGTTAAAGAGTAACATTTTTGACAGATCACCACTGCGCCTGTTTTAGAGGTAAGCTGATCATTGGCAGAGATATCACAGCTACGTGCTCTTCTCCCCATGCAGGGGACGCTCTCGTCAGAGCAGTGCCAACATTTGACGATGGAGCGTACCTACTTTCCACTTGGCCAGAAATACCTTTCCAACTTTTTACATTTTTGGCAAAGAGATCACAGCTACATTCTCAACCCTGATAGCAAAACCAGAAATACTGTATATCAAGAGGCCATTGAATGCAAAAGCTATCAATATCAATTCTTCTCAATACAAATTATTACATTTTTTTTAATTGATTAAATTTTAAAGTTTGTCCTGTTTCACTACTACATGGGCAGAGCCGTGGGGGACAGCTAGTCTTTAATAACTTCAGTTCACCAGATGTGGCTCTTGAGTCCATAAGACAATCATTTATGTACACTTCATACCCATCTTGTTCCCACATAATAAAAACTTGTGTGTAAAAGATAAAACCTTATTCCCACTACATAAGAACTTGCTCCACAGAATTAAAAAAAGTTTGTGTAAGCCCCCCTAATTCAGGATTACATAAGAAATGCCATGATTAACTTCATGAGGTAGAAGTACATAATAACCAAGAATAGTCGCGTCAAATATTTGAAATTTTAACACGTGTGCTTCGGTTTAAATGTTTAAAGTCTAAACATTCTCGATTCTGATAGAAAAAAAATCAAACATGACATCATATTTGTATTCACATGACCAATCTGCGTTGGCGATCTGCTCCAGCACCACCTGATCAAAGCACCGTGCAGCCCTTACATTGATGGATTAAAGACCAGAGGTCCACATGACCATCATCATCGTTTAATTCTTCCATGTGAAGCCTGAAAACCAGGAGGACTGATTGAGATCATTTATGTTAGGTAGAATGCCTAGTGGGGGCTGGGTGGTCTCATGGCCTTGAAACCCCTGCAGATTTTGTTTGTTAATCAGTATTGTCTAATGTTAATTTTATATTTTAGTTAGATTCATTTGCACACCACTGCTGAGATGCACATCAGTTTGAACCCATCAAGTGAAGTCAAGTCAAGTTGGGGAGCATGCACTGGTACAGTGTGTTGCCGCACTCACTACACAACGAAACAACTCGGGATCCCGGTTGGCAACCCCCCAGGCAGACACGTGGTCCAGTTCCACCCTCCAGAAATGACCCTCAATTTGTTATGTGGGCGACCCCTTGGCCTGGTCCAGTCACTCGATCCCCAACAATGAGGATCTTATGAGCTGGATCACACTCAGGAAACGCCCCACATGGCCGTAGTGCCATAACTGACGCTCCCTCACAACATTCGAGATAGTGAAATACTCATTTCTTAAAAACAGCTTAGTGGTACTAATAGTAATTCAGTTCTTACGCCTTGGCTGGATGTTATGAGTCCCTAAAGGTACTGTGAAAATATTGAACTTCCAAGGATTGACCCTGAACTGCCTCTCCATTCACCACCAAAACAGACAGAAATGATCAAACATGAAACCATTGTTTTAAAAAGCCTGTAAAAGCTGACATGACCTGCTAGCCTGCCCCCTTAACCAAGTAGCACAGTTTGGCAGGAGTGGAACTCATTTCAGCAAATTAAAAGTGGCAAAGGGGAGACACGGGGGTCACCACAGCTGTTGGGACGAGGGTTTAAGTGCCTGTCTGTGTGGACTCTGCTTGTTCCCCTCACTTCCATGACAGGTTTCCTCTCACGCCCCAGTCCCCAGTTCTGATTTGGCCAAGTGTCCGTGGGCATCCATCTGCTACTGGAGCCTATGACAATCCAATTTTAAAAAAAAAAGCAACCAAAAAGAATGGGTGGGTGCTTTTAAATGGATTTTTTTTTATTATTATGATTAAATTAAAGCAGTGAAATGTTCTGATGCAGTCAGCAAAGTATGCCTGTGCACACTCAGTGCAGACTTTAAAAAAACGATGTCTAGAATCTCCCACTTTTTCAAAGAAAGTAATGAAGTTGTCACGCGAGATTTGTGGCTTGCCTTCCCCTCACTGGCTTTCTTTATTTTTCTTTCTCTCCGCCTCATCTCATCTTTCTCTCACCTTATTCTGCTCTATCTTTGTCAACAAACTCCATCTGACTCCTTCTCTTCCTCCTCCTCATTTTCTTCCTTTCCAGGAGCCCATCTTACTGTAGATCTTCTGTGACAGCCGGCTGGTAGACACACCACATGTCTGAATTTAGCTAGCTACTGACTCTCGCTCGTCTGACCATTCTCTGGAATATCTCCTTAAAAGTTGTCCGCATCCCAGTTCCTTCAAAATAAATCCTAACAGCCACAAATACTATTGTGGTCTTTCCTGCCGCCGTATCAGACGTCTTGACAAGTTACCCTTTGACAAGATCCTACGAAACAGACAGAATACCAATGAGTGGTGAGGAAGCGACCCTACAAGCCACAGGGTGGACGCACAAGTGGCCACCGGGAAGCATAAGAGCAAAGGTACAACTAGCAGAATGAATTAATGACACAAAGTTCTGATCAGCAATTTATATTCATCTTTGTGGGTCCCTCTGAACTGATTTTATCAAAGATTACATTTTTTAGCAAGTTTTGAAACACAATGTTATGTTAGATATGCTAGCAAAATAAAGAGAATACGATCAGGAGACAAACGCAAATGGTTCTTCCTCCTGTCTTTTCGTCAGTGTCACCGTCTCCAAACCACACAGCATAGCTGGTCTCCCTACCCGTCTGTCACAAATCACTCCTTCCACTCTTCACTACCCACTCCATCCCTGCCTGAGCTCTCTTCTTTACCCCTCTGTTGCTTTGGACCGTTGAAGCAAAGTATTTCAATTCCTTTACCTTCACCACCTCTGCTCCTTGCGGTCACACCTTGCCTCTCATTCACGCACATGTACTCCTACCGACTCTCACTCCCCTTCTCTCCAGTGCGTATCTCCACCTCTCCAGGTCCGCCTCAACCTGCTGTCTACTCTCACTACGGATCACAATGTCATCCGTGAACATCTTAGTCCACGGAGACTCCTGTCTGACCTCATCTGTCAACCTTTCCGTCACCATCTGATCCTTGATGTAATCCCACTCTCACCTTGAATCGGGCTGTCATTCCTACCACAAAAACTACATGGGATAAGCAATATCAAAAAATACATATTTCGGGTAGAGTATCCCTTTACGGCACAAACGTACACCACCCAGTAAACAAAACAGATGCAACCAACAATTTAAATCCTATACTTCCACCATTACAGAAGCCCTGATGACTTACCTTATAGCTAGCAATCCTGTTTATTTAAAAACCATCAGATATGCACGCTGACACCTGCACGTCCAGGGAAGCATGTGGAGGTGTGTGTAGCTATGGCCACCGAGGAAATGATTATCAGCAGAGACTCTACAGATTGTGAAACAGCTGCAGGAATGATCATTACCTGACCAATTAACTGAAAAAAAAACACTCAGATGACTGTTGATCCTGACAAATAACATAACATTCCCCAAGTACTATTCATCAAGAAATCTCACTAGAAAGCGGCGACCAGCATGTACCATTGGACTCCCAGCTTTCTCTGTAAGCCTTCAATTAATCATACATTTAGCATCCATCTGTGACAACGTACTCGTTTGACCTCACATTTACATTTCAAAATCAAATTGCCTCTGTCTGTAAAGCTTCAATTTATCATCTTAGGAGCTTCACAAACTTCGACCGCTTCTGTCTAAGTGATGCCAAGAAATCGGTGCGTCGCTTTACCTCTCCTCGACTACGTTTGCTGATCTTCTTGTAAAGTCCATCCAGAGGTTGCTGTGTATCCACAACACCCCAAAATCACCCGAATCTTGTCTTTTGTACACCATTAAGGAGAATGTCCAGGAGAGTTCGTAACTGTATTAATGCTGCTTGCCCTCGTATACTGGACCTTCAGGAATTGCCTACTGCATATACTCCATGCCAGGTTGCTTCCTTAGGCTGGGTCTTCTAATCTTTTGGATGTGGTTGTCCAGCTTTCTGTTCCACTGGTCCTTGGTTTTAGAAATAACTTTCACAGTATGTCTGGGTTTCGACCACTTTGCCAATGTTTAGTAGAAGCTTAAAAAAGCTTCTTTTGATAACTCTAAAATAAACGACTATAGAAACGTCAAAAAGAATTGATGACCGCCAAAAGGTGAAAGAGCAATTTATGTTTATTCTGTGAATTTTATTATCTTACTTATACTTTAAGTATTTTATGAGCTGTAGAGTGTTGTAATTTTTTCTTTTCTTTTCTGAAGCACCTATACATGCCTCTGTTATCAGGTGCTTCTTGGTTTTGACTCTCTCTTTTTTCAAATATTGACTACGATTTTTGACTCCCGTTCTACGCTCTGTTACTCAGTTCTCACAATCCCGATTTTGATCTTAGCTAATTTTTTCATAATCTTTGAGCTGCAACCTTCAATTCATGATATAACCCCGACCAGTGGTTGGCGCTGCCTTCTACTACTCTCTCTCTCTTTTTGTCCCTCTGCAGACCTCTGCCCCTCCCTCTGATGATGTCACATCCAGCACCATATAACGACGTCCTATCCGGTCCAGAACCCACCTCTGCAGACATCACTTCCTCTTCCGGCCTCCCGAAACTCCACCTCTTCCTGCTTGTGCAATACATATACCTCAGGACCTAATTGTTAACAATTTCCATTTTGAGCTCCATACTATAAAGTCGCGTTTGTTGATTTCAACCTGTTTTTTTGAGTATATGGTGTGGCCATCCCCAAACCTCTTTTCGATTACATATGTCATTGAAATTCAAAATGTACAAAATTAGCAACCAATGCGTTCTTGAAGAATCAGTGTTATGATGTTGGTATATTTTTGTATGCTTGTTATAGAGTTTTTTTTATTAATGGTTAATTTCAGATATGAGTTTTTGATTTTTTCATTTACTTTTGCCACAGAAATGGTTATCAGTTATTAGAAATTATTTTGTGCCATTTTCATCGCCTTTTTTGTGTGGGTGTTGTGATGACAGTTGCTATGGCATGCAGCCCCAAAATGTCACACGATTGACGTCATTAATGTGGTGTTACATGAAGTGGCCTTTTGAATGTGTCACTATACACATTTATGGTTATCAAAGCAAAGACCATCTTCGTAATTGTGTTAGTTGTGCTGTTAAGTGTTATGAATCTGTTTTGTTGTACATTTCTCATGCCGTATTTACTATTTTTTTTACTGCTTTTTGTGACTATTTATGAATTTTGGACTATGGAAATTTTGTTTATCTGGTTTAGTTTTATATTTGAACCACAATTAAAGGTGTTATTTCTGATGCCTTTTTGTTTCCCTGTGGGTGCCACCATTTTGCCGATCTCGTCGTCATGACATAAGTTCCAGTTGTCAGGGGTGTGGCTTCTGAAGTCACGACCTGAGGTGTCAATCAGGTTGAGTGGTTGAAAGGTCATCTCGACTGTCATTTTGTTTCCTTCTCTACAACCTTTCCTGGTTATTGTTTGGGTAATTGGGTTATTGGGTTATTGTTGATTTTGATTCTAGTGTTTTGGGTTTGAACTTCATGAAAGTTGGGTTTTATTTCCCAGTTTTCATCTTTTGTGCTCAGGCGCGTCATGAGGGTCACCGGACATCAGAGTCTGTTATTTTTGCATGGAGTCTTACTCGGATTAATCAGACAAAAACAAAAATCGAAGAGTGGGGGGAAGGGGGCTGAATCAAATAGGATGGATCGAAAGATCACAGGCTTATCGATGTTATTCTTGTAAGTCCCTGAAAAAAGTCCAACGGGCCAAAGGTTCTGATGCCCCCATGGATGTCGCCACTCTTTGTGCATTTTATTTTTTAACTACATATTTCCCAGTTCCTCCTTTTTATAATACTGCCCCCCCAAATTGAGATGGTAAATCAAGATTTCTCACTTCCTGACTTTCGATTTGATTTCTTTTGCTAAGGTTCTTGGGTTCGGATTTGGGTATCTTATCTCTGCTCGTTTACGTTTCCTCTCCTGGTCACCCCTTTAAACTTGGCAGCCTTTCCTGCACAAGGCTACCATGCAGAAGTAATGTATTGAATTTCCACATTTGGCTTTGACATTTGTGTTCTGAGAACTGAGGACGGCCGTCTCGAGCCAATGGAGTTATTTAAGGTAAGGAGTTTAAAAGTTTCCAGGTCAGGTAGTTCTGCTCGCTAGTGATGGCGACGTTTGGAATGTTGATTAGCACATGAAAGTAAGAACTGCACTGGACTCTGTACACATGACCAGAATGACCTTAGGAATCCATCAACGAGAAAAGTAAGCGGTTTATAATTAAAACAAAATAATGAGACAACAGTAGGAATGCGAAACAAAAGCCTTAAAATTTCCTGACTGTTAGGAGCTCGTTAGAGTTTGTGTTTTTTTTTGGAAACACAACTGTTGCTGCTTTTATTGCCGTTGTCAGGATTCATTAGAGAATGCTTTGTTTTGTTCTGTGGGATTCTTGGAATCATTACTGTTGTTAATTTTGTTTTTTATTGCCAGGATTTCATTAGAGAACATTTTGTCTAGCTCTAATTAATTTTTGGACTTATTCCTATTGTTATTTTTATTGCTATACATTTGAATTGTCATCTTCATGGGTACCGCCTTATTGTTGACCGCATTGACACCGTTGCCAGCTATGAGGGATTATGGCGCACGCAGAACTTTAGATCACCGAAGCTGTGACCAATGAAAGCTTAAAGCTAGAGCAACCGAAAGGAAAAAACAAAGATGGGCAGGTTGAGTTTGATTAGACTTTGGACAGCATTTCTATTATATATAAAAATACTAGGGGGCTTCGCCCCCTGCTCGCTTTGCTTGCCAAACCCCTGGCCTGCACGATGCGCCAGCCACTTCGCATCTCTGCCACTCGCATATGTGGATTTCACTTTCACCAAACAACAAATCTTTTAATTTTCACGGATATGCCTCTTCATTGGGAGGAAACACTACCTTTCCCTGATGGCGATCTACAAGTCTCCGACTTAAAGTTTAAATCCAAACAATATATTCGATCTCTTTTCGCTGTTCCATTATTTCACTGAGTAATAATTTCCATTTGTTTGCGCTTATACGATCTTACTATCATTTGTTTGACACTTTTGAATTTTCCTACTTCTGTTATCTCTAACCTGCTCTGCAGGTGTATCGCACCAACGTTTTTGAACCTCTTTACGACGTTCTACTTTGTCATCTACTCTTTGTCTTTTATTTCCGGCCCTGGGTGTGGTTAAATCTCTTGGCACAAAGTCTCGTCTCATGGGACATGAAAGTATCTCTCTGAAAAAGTCACGTCTCGTCCCAGGCTAAAAAGTCTTGTCTCGTCCCAGGATTGTTTTTTATTATGATAGAGAGATTTTAAAGTGCCTTCCTTTTAAAGATCCTAGAGCACAGCAGGTAAAGGATCTCTCACTGAACAGCTCAGAAATGGAGTGGAAGGTAGCCACGCACCAAAATTAATTTGAGGCCATATGTGCAGAACATTTAATTATTCAACTTAAAATCTGTTATCGAGCACATTTATCTCATTTAAAATTGTCCAAAATGTTTCCAGGGCGAGATCCAACGTGTGAACGTTGCAATCAAGCCCCAGCCTCAACGGACTACATGTTTTGGGCGTGTGGTACCAAATTAACACCATAATTAATTTTTAAACGCCTATCAGACAGCCTTGGTGTCACAATCCCTCCTGACCGATTAACAGCTGTGTTTGGTGGGCTCACAGAGGAGAAAGACAAACAAAATGTAATGGCCTTTACTTCACTATTAGCATGTAGACTTATTTTGCTCAAGTGGAAGAATCCTAACCCACGTCTATTAAGTCAGGGGTAACTGATGTTATATATTATTTGAAATTTGAAAAAAATCTAATTCTCTCTTAAAGGATCTGTGCAAAACTTTTTAAAAACCTGGGAGGTCCTAATCAATAACAATTTAGAATAAGCATATACAGGGCTATTCAAAATGAAAGAGCAGATTTCAAAAATGTATTTCAACCTAACTGTATAAGACAGAAAAACATTCGACACATCACTGGATAGAAGAAAGTTCAAAGTTTGGTCCTACAGTCCTTGAGGTTGCATGCACTCAACATGAGCACCATGTGTAGCACGACAAACATCAAAATGGTAGACCATTTCTTGCCACACACGAGTCAACTGGTCCCTAGTTACTGAACTCACAGCTTCCTCAATTCGATGTTGCAAATCTTGAAGATTAGTAGGCATAGATGGAACAAATACTCTTTCTTTAATGTACCCCCATAGTTAAACATCGCAGGGGGTAATGTCTGGAGACCTGGGAGGCCATAGATGATGAGTAAGATCTTGTTGTCCACCTCTTTCAATCCATCGTCCTGGAATGGTGTTGTTCAGGTAACGCCGGACCTCCAAGTGAAAATGAGGCTGGGGCACCATCTGGTATGGAAATGAAGTCATTCGAATCTTCTTGAAGTTGAATCTTTAAACGTTGAACTTTCCTCTATCCAGTGATGCGCAGAATGTGTTTCTGTCTTATATATTTTGTTTGAAATACATTTTTGAAATCTGCTCTTCCATTTTGAATAGCCCTGTATATTGGGGAGAAAGACTCCGTTTCTCTCTTTACTACTCTTAACAGTTTTACTCGGGCTGTTGGCCTTCCTCTCTTTCTCATGGGTGGGGGTTGATTTGATTTTAGTTTTGTTAAGTCTGATTTTATTGTATGGAATGTTACACGCTTTTAATAAATTCAAGAAAAGATCCATACAAACGAAAAGACTTTGGACTGAAAACTGCGGGCGACTTATTGGACGTGATGAAGGGACTCAGTTGGCTGGCGTGTGGCAGGAATTTGAGTGAACCATTTTGGTCTGATTTGATTTTTGTAGGTTGTTTCCCGTGGGTCCCGACTACGCGATTCCAACATATTGTGACAGATGTCTCGGAGGGCTGCAGACTTCCAGACTTTGATTTATTACTTATAACATTAGAAGAATCCCTGCGTGGAGTTTGCATGTTCTCCCCGTGTCTGCGTGGGTTTCCTCCCACAGTCCAAAGACGTGCAGGTTAGGTGCATTGGCGATCCTAAATTGTCCCTAGTGTGCGTGTGCTCTGTGTTTTTTCCCCTTAAAACCTCAGATCAGACGCCAGACACCAGGTTAAAGTCCAGATATTAAATTTATTACAATAATAATGCTGCGGTGGTCTGGCGCCCTGTCCAGGATTTGTTCCTGCCTTGCGCCCTGTGCTGGCTGGGATTGGCTCCAGCGGACCCCCGTGTCCCCCTGTTGGGATATAGCGGGTTGGAAAATGACTGACTGACTGACATTAGAAGAATGATAACGAGAACACATTCAGCCCATCCTATTCACCTCAATTGTCCCAAAAGACATCAAGTCAAGATCTGCAGGGTTCCCAAAGTCCTACTCTCCACCACACTACCTGGAAATGGATTCCATCGTGTCTATGGCTAAACATTTCAGCCATGCCACGTCTTCGTCTCCATTGGAAACCTGAAAAGTTTGAACGCCGTTGCAGTGACCGTATCGTAACACCCGAGCATCATCTGACTCAAAATGATTGCACACTTCACTTCAAAATGGCCGCAATTCCTGTCTGATAAGAACGCTTTCGTTACGTCCCTGTAACTGCTACATATCTCGCCGCCTCTAGAGGGGACAGACTTTAACACAACATATTCCTGCAGACGTTAATGCACAATTACCGTTCATTCGTCAAATTTAACTGATTGTGAAATGATAAAAAAAAAATTGGCATACGCAAAACTATAAATTCCCTTCATTTGACTTAGAAGATCGACAAAACAAGACACTTGAGCGGGACTCTGAGAGTGTGTGTGGTGGGGGTCTATCTTCAGCCTGCTCCCGGTTCTGGCAGAGCAGCTTGTAAAGTGAGAAGTCATACAGTGGGGCCGGACTTAGCCCACCAGCCATCACAGCGGACCTTCAGCGTCTGTGCGTGTGAACAGGACTTTTAAAGGCGGAGAACTTTCTGCAAATAAAAGAACATGTGAAATGCAGCAGTACTTTAAAGAAGAATGGCGGTGGGAGAATAAACCTCCTTAATTAATCTTGTGTTTGCAAAAATCAAAGTTTTCTGAAGACGATCATAATTCCTGGACTTAGAGAACTGCAGATCAGAATGGATTAGAATTCCGCTGACTGTGCAAACTGCTTTGTGCAGCAGAAGATGAAAGCAACGTGGAGTTAACATTAGGTGCTTGGGGCCATATTGACCCGACCCAGAAATATTTAACTTTGAGAGAAAAGATCCTAGGCAGCAAAAAAAGTTAAATCCTTTCTAAACCCCATTTGGTCATTTATCTGAGACGCAGTTCTCAATAAGTTACAAAGAGCTGAGTTTATGCTGCCCAGATGTCCCATACTTGGATGTAACTCCAACTAATTGGAATTTGTTTGGCCCCTGTGACGGAATAGGCAGAGTACATCACTTGATGTGCTATGAACACTTGAAGTTCAATTCATTATTAGCAGTAAATGCTAGCTAATTATTATAAGTGTTGTAACGGATGGGCACATGTCCCCAATCGGATGGAGTGTGGTGCCTTACCCAGCCAGGAGGCTCCATGGCAGCACCCATGGACCCCAAAAGGGATACCTTCTACAATTACAACTTTCATGCAGCCCAGTGGGTGTCCAAATAGCAACAACATCAGCAGGAACCAATGGCCTCAGAGACAGCTCCCCTTCTGTCCTTCCATTATACCATTATCCTGACTGGGAAAGAGAAAGACCCTATTATGGGAAACCTGTCCATTCTTGCTAATCTATTATTAGAGCCTCCTGGCGTGGGATAAGCACAGTCATCCTCACTGAGATGCTGGTCCATCCAGGCTATCTATCTATCTATCTATCTATCTATCTATCTATCTATCTATCTATCTATCTATCTATCTATCTATCTATCTATCTGTTATATAGTGCCTTTCTATCTATCTATCTATCTATCTATCTATCTATCTATCTATCTATCTATCTATCTATCTATCTATCTATCTATCTATCTATCTAAATCAATGATGATATTCATCAATTTTTGGTTTATGAGAATGAAAGCTCTCAAATAATTCACCAGCCTTGTATTTTTTACTGGATGATCATCTGCGCCAGCCGGTGGCATTTAAAGAGTCATCCTGGCTCCACACACAGTCACGTCCATTCATATCAAACACCTGGATTTAACATTCTTCACTTGCAAATCCTGGTGGTTAAGCTAAATTTGTTTCAACATGTTTGTAAAGGATTTCAAGCATATGTCCAAATGTGAGTCAACCTCCAACACAGTCCAGTCCCAAATTTATTCCACATGTAAATGCGGTATCATGCTTCATTGCAGAGTCCATAATGACAAGGCAACATCCTCAATTATGACTTCATGGAACTGACAGCCATTGAAAGCAGTTGAAGAATGGAGGTCTTAAACCAGCAGGCAGGCAGACAGACGTGTAGCCCCGCTGTAGAGGTCACATCAGGGTGCAGGGGACATTTGTCACCTTTGTTTACACCTGATCTAAGATGATGGAGCTGAATGTTGGGACACTTTGTGAATCTGGGAGCTGTCAGGCTGTTCTGCTTCACTGGTCAGCTACACAGACAGATTTATTTGAGCTGGCCGAGCTGTGTCACTTGTTAATCTCTTCTAAGATAGCTAAGTGACAGGGACATTGTAGTCACATGACCCCTAAAGGACAAAACCCTGGGATGTGAGGAAGAAAGCTGGTGACTAAAATTGAGCACAAGTCAATAATGAAGCCAACATTAAGAAAAGGAACCTAAAGTTTAAGATCAGTGTGTTTTCAAACTTCTGTGTGATGTCTTTAAATGTAAACCTGTGATACAATCAGAGAGTTCCGACTACAATTTGATTAATCGTACTGCCACCTACAAGCCTGATATTAGACGGCAACAGCTGCCTTATCATAAGCCAAGTCAGGAGTTGTGTTTGTGTTGGTGGTTGTTATAATATGTATGGTTCTCTTGAACTTCAGTGAAGTCTTAATTTCTTTCTATCTATCTATCTATCTATCTATCTATCTATCTATCTATCTATCTATCTATCTATCTATCTATCTATCTATCTATCTATCTATCTATCTATCTATCTATCTATCTATCTATCTATCTATCTATCTATCTATCTATCTATCTATCTATCTATCTATCTATCTATCTATCACCACCTGGCTGTATGCAGTACAATGAGGCTGCTGTTAGTGACATACAGTATGTACAGCTTGTGGTCCCCGGATGCCCAAGAGGAGGAGAGGAGGGCTTGTGCCTCCTCCAGACCACGAGGGGGTGTCCTTCCTGGTTATATTGGGGACCACGGGTACAGGGCTTGGAAGCCCAGCCCTGTAGGGACCCGTGGTCACCGCCAGGCAGCGCCCCGATGCCGGTTTACCCCGTGTGGTCTTTGGCCGGGGATGGAGCCTGGCCGGGAAGCCTTGGAAGACCGGAGGAGGGCGTGTGCCTCCTCCAGACCGAGAGGGGGCATCCGTCCTGGTTATGCAGGAGGCCTCGGGTAGGGGGCTTTGAAGCCCAGCCCTGTAGGGACCCGTGGCCACCGCCAGGCGGCGCCCCAGTGCCTAATTGTCCCTGGAGCCCAGCACTTCCGCCACAGCAGGAAGTGCTGGGGGGAAGACTTTATGTAGCGCCCGGAGAGCTGCCAGGAGGACAGCCGACACTTCCGCCACGCTGGGGCATGGCTAAGGAGGGAATGCCGGGAACACCTGGGGCTCATCCGGGAGCATTATATAAGGGGCTGCCTCCCTTCAGTGAGAGGCGGAAGTCGGGTGGAAGAGGACTGAGCGAGAGGAAGGACTGGAGGTGGCCAGGAGAAAAGAGGCACTAGAGACTGTGGGCCCTGGACTTTGGGGGATTCAGTGCCAAGGGCACTGGGGTTGTGAGTGCACGTGATTGGACTACTTTGTATATATTTGTAAATAGTGTGAATAAACGGTGTGTGGGTGAAAAATATGTTGTCCGTCTGTCTGTGCCAGGGCCAGCGTTCACAAGCTGCTTATTTGTGAACTTCTATAAACAAAAGATTGAAGATAAAGTCAGCTAACAAACTACTAAACATGAAAAAAGCCATAATCTGAAATGAGAACAAAAAAAAATCAAATCTAAGAGCTGAGAAAAGTGATGGCTCACTGTTCGATAACTTCTACAGCTGCAAGTTGCAGAAAAACAATTTTGAAAATGATCTGCCGTGATTCGCATTATATTTTGTAAATGTTTTGATAAAATGATTTGGTACACTCAAAATCCCAATAGGGTGTCAGGCCTCAAAAATGACCCAGCATCTTCCCTAGCCTGCTCGCTCATTAAACAGATCTCACCCCAGTCAGCCTGACCCCATACTCTACTTTTACGCTTTGGCCTACGAGGGCCCAATAAAAGGAATTTGTCTTCAGAGATTCAAAACCTACTTAAATGTCCCAACATTGTCACATTTCAGCCAGGGTTCCTCCCCAGGCTTGGCTTCAAATCGAAATTTTATGTCCCTTTTCTGCATATTTGAGTCTTTTTTCTCTATGTTAATGTTACTTTTGTTTGTTATCTTCCTAATTATCAATGCCTGTGTTATATTCTGTGTGCTTTGGGGGTGGTTTCCCAAGAGGTCAGACCACCTGCCAATCACCGCCTATAAATCTAGAGGGCCACTGATAGTTCCTGGTGATTCATTTCAAATGTGCTAGGGAGTGGTGAGTTTTCCTGTTTTTGAGGCTTTGATTTATTAGATTTATTGAACCTTATTGCTCTCTTATTGGGATTCTGCTTTTAAACTTTGCTTGCATTGGATTGTCTTATGGTTTTAGGAAACTCCTTTATGCCCTTTCTGTTCCATGAGAACTTCATGTGGAGCATTTTGAGGAAATTAAACCTTTTCACTTTTAGAAGGTTTCTGTGTTTGCCCATTTATCTGGCCGAGGTTTGACGGTATAGCCCCCTCTAGAGGGCATTTTTGCAACTTTTTGGGACTAATGTGCTTTGGATCTTCTAGGGTCAAGACAATAATATATCAGAAATGCATTGTTTGGGAAAGGAAACCATAAACCTCTGGTTAGAGAGAGAAACAAGATAGTTTTTTTTTATAAAATAAACCAAAAAACATGACAAAAACATATGACAACAAAGGTAACACACTGCAGACAAGTCCAAGCCCACAATCTGGAAACCAGAAACCAAAAAACAGAAGCAATTCGTCCAGAACCAGAAAATTATATTCACGATGAAAAAGCACTCAATGAACACCAATAAACCACTGAAGGACCTTAAGGTGCAGCTGAGGGCGGTCCTTCAGTGGTGACATCAGAGTGGCCCCACCTCTTAGGGCTCAACCCACAAGCAACATAAGAAACCACTTCATACATCCTGTAGATTCTAAATAAGAATTAGAAAATACTGTATTATTTCAAGTTTAATCCAATTTCTTTTTCACGAACTTCACAGCTTAATTGAGGATAACAGCAGTTGCTAAGAAATCCAGGACAGACTTTATCAATGGATTTAAAGTGAAACGGAATAATCTGAATAGAGAATATGAGAAGGCATCGGCACCTTTTTATTAGTCCTGAGCATGAAGGGCTCTGGTGGGGCTGAGATTATCAGCATTACCAGAAAAAGGCTTCTCAGAAGAAAATGAAACGACGCTGGCACATAAACAGTTAAGCTCTGAAAAATTGCTGCCTCAGAAATGCACATCTAACAACATTAAGGCAGCGCGTCCTCTCGTCGTAAAACAATTGAAAATGCAATTAGTTTTGTTGCTCTTCTAAGTAATAAGAAGATGAAGACGCCTTTTTACCTTAAAGTAATCACATCAACGGGTAAAATTTCAAGTTACAGTGAGAATCGTTCAGCTTAGGTGGAGTCGAGCTCTCTGGAGAAACAACAGGGCAGCAGTAAGACCTCAACCAAATAACGTCTGAGTGACTTTAGGAGGCACTGAATGAACTATGAGACCTTAAAAAGGAAATAAAATCAGCAGCAGCAAAAGAGGGAAAGGGACAGGGTCCTGCAGGACATTAGAGGTGTAGGGCATCAATGTGGGTGAAGGGAGTGGGCCCTGCCAACACTTAAATAGGCTGGATAACAGCAAGACAGGTTTGACCAACTGGACCCAACAGTTGCTCAACTAGATATATGTATGATGATGATGATAGATAGATAGATAGATAGATAGATAGATAGATAGATAGATAGATAGATAGATAGATAGATAGATAGATAGATAGATATGAAAGGCACTATATGATAGATGACCATTAGGTCCTGAGATTATTGTCAAAACACTATGACTTCATTTTAGGCATGTTTTTGCGTCTTGTTGGCACAGTGAGCTGCTCATTATGCATTTGAATTGTTCTCAATGAACCCTTAAGGCCCACACTGTATGTACTCACTAGATGACCAATATGCCAGGTGGGCACAGTTGAATAAACCTCACTTTATACACTCACTTTTGCATGACTATAATACTACCTAGGTACTCTTTGGTGACAAATGTGTTGTTCTTGCTGTTAAATGACCATTACGCCATGTCGGTTGTGCCTAATGACAATTTTATTCTGTAGGAACATGGCAAGTCTAAAGTTATATATTTTTATGAAATTATAATGGTATTCAGCAGTAAAAAATGTATTATGTATTGAAGAAATTTCAACATATTCTGTACATGTATAATTATTATTACTGCTACTACCAGGCATATAGATTGAAAGAAAAATAAATATGAAAAGCACAATATAATTGAAACATACAAAACACACTATAAGATAGATAGATAGATAGATAGATAGATAGATAGATAGATAGATAGATAGATAGATTTTAGCATAGTTGACAGGATTGAATAGATAGATAGATAGATAGATAGATAGATAGATAGATAGATAGATAGATAGATAGATAGATAGATTTTAGCATAGTTGGCAGGATTGCATAGATAGATAGATAGATAGATAGATAGATAGATAGATAGATAGATAGATAGATAGATAGATAGATAGATAGATAGATAGATAGAAAATGACAAGTAGAGACTAAGAGGAAATTTCCCTCAATACAGATTCCAGTGTAAATCAGCTTGTCTCCAATTTGTGGAGGCCAAGGTAGTGAGTGATTCAGAGGAGATGCCATCTGACTTGAAAGCCCCCCTCTCCCCCCAGCCCTCAGTCCCTCCCAACCCAGTTTAAGCTAAGCCTCATCTCTGGTGTATGTGGGGGTGTGGCTTACCAGACCCCGCCCTCTTTCACCTTAACTCAGTCGTTACCTTTAGCCTCTGCACAGGGGAGCCAGGGTGCTTTCATATCATGGCTTCAGCTTAGCTCATTGTTGAACAAAAAGTGAATGCAAAGCACAATGGAAGCACCCTGACAAGTCCACCATGCCAAGGCCCAGCTTTCACCATACCTCAAGGTGAACAATGACTGCCTGCAATGCTAAATGGAGGCTACCTAGCTTGCCACATTACATCAGTGAAAGGCATACCTGAGACACTCATCCTCGTCACGTCACACATCTCTAAGTAAACAGGGAAGGTGTGCAGGGCGGAGCAACCAGAATGACATCAGATCACAAGTGGATTTAGAATGAAGAAGGTATAAAGTAGCACAAATCAGACCAGATCTCTGGTTTTGACTTTGGCTTCAGTCGTCCCCAATTCTCAATCCGCCATTCTTAACGTAAGGTGTAACACCTGGTATGAGACCTGTCTGTGGTCTTACGAGGACAGAGATTTACTTTACTGAATCACAGCCACCAACTGTTTCCTCTCAAAACACACTACTGTACGTAACTTCAGAAACACACTGAGAATCTGATCTCACCAAAATCAGAGCAGCTATTGCGAAATATCAATCAACAGTAGGCTGGTGGTCACTGACACAAATGAGGAAAAGTGCCCTGCTATGGACTGGCCACCCCTCCAGAGCTCATTCTGACCTCACACCTGATCCTTCTGGGACATGAAGTGAGCCCTCTCAACCCTGAACTCGTTTTAGTGGCTTGGATGATATGATGTTCTGATGCCTTATAAGTCAGTATGCCCTGAAATGGACTGGCACCCTCTGCAGAGATGGTGCCCACTTTGTGCTCAAAGCTTCCAGGGTAGAAGGCCTCTTGGATTGTTACCTGTGTAAGTGGGCTTGAAAATAAATGAATGAATAAAAGACTCCTCCTGAGGTGGTGGCCAAGCTTTCTGAGTTTGCCAGATTTTCATGGCATGCCCTCCAAGACATCAGCAGCACTCAGCTGCATGCCCATCGACTACAACGACTGGTTTATCCTGAGGAGTTTTTAAGTTAAGCTGCAGGAACTTCAGGCACCTCCTTTTGTGCTGAGTGGCAGACAATAAAAAGTCCTTGATTAAAAGACATCAACTTTTATTAGCGACATAACAATTTATCACCTAAGTGAGTCATGCTCATCAGCTTTAGTCTCCAACTGTCGGTGGTGTTATGATTTTAGGGGTTTTGAAGAATTAATTTCTGTTATTATTTTGTACTTTAATGTTCACTTTGACCTTGGTGTTACTCATTACTGTTGTCAGAAAGTCGCCTTTGGATTTTTGTTTTATTTTTTTCTCATAGTCAGCCAAGAGTACCAAAATTTTGGATTTGCTGCTGAATCATGTGTTGTGAATCCTGCCTTTCATATAAAATTTGCCATTTTTGACTCTCAAAAACCCACAAAGATAAAAGTGCAAACAGCAAGGTTTGCAGATTTAATAAAAATCCAAAACTGACATCTCTCATTCCTAAAGGTTTTCAGATGCAAAGTTCGCTACTTCGTAGACACTCCTTGGCAGCAATTCCAGCTTGGAGTCTTCGCGGCCAAATCTCTACGAGCTTTGCATGCGTTTATCTCATCCTTCCTGGCAGAACCTCCGAGGCTCCATTAGTCTGGACGGGAAGCATCTGTGAGCTGCCATCTTCAGGTCTCCCCACACGTGTTCTGTGGGATTTAAGTCTGGGACAGTCAGGGACACTCGGAGACGTGTCCTCAAGGAACTCCAGGGTTGTCTTGGTTGTTTATGCGTTCAGTCATCGTCATGTTGAAATGTGAGTCGTCATCACCACAGTCCAAGGAGGTGATCTTCAAGGACCGCTTTCTCTGTGTTTGGCATCATTCATCCTTCCTTCAATTGTGCTCCCAGAGCCTGATGCTGCCACCACCATGCTACTGCAGTTTTTCTTCACTACTGTTTGACCACAATATTCATGTATGTGAATAGACTGAGAGAGAGAGAGAGAGAGAGAGAGAGAGAGAGAGAGAGAGAGAGAGACTCCTTGACATATTGCCAGTCTGTCCCAGGGCACACACACATACACAGTCACTCCCACTGGCACCAGTTTAAAGTTGCCAATCCCTTTCTACCTCACACATCTTTGAGGACCTGGTAGAAAAACTGGAATGCCAGTAAGAGAACTGTACAGCGACCATGCAAACTCCGCACAGAAGCACTAAAGCCCACACTGCTGGGTTCTTTGGAACAGCATTGCTAAGCACTGCACCGCCACACTGCCCTACATACATACAGTATGTACATTAAAGCCTAGTCTGTTGAGTGGAAAAGAATAGCTGGGAGACAATAAAAATTCTATTGTAGTGTGTCAAAAGATGAGACAAAGAGCCAAAAAAGGTTTTGGGGCAGCCTGTCATATAACTGATCCTGGCTGCAAAATGAGTGATGGTGTACAGATTTGGAGTCCAAAACAGAACTGACTGGTGAGGTCGAGATGGAGGGTTTTTAAAGTGGGGCAGAGTAAGTGAAGCAATTATGACTGGAACCGAAAGTGACGTCATCGAGGCTCGTGACCAAAAGTGCCGTCGTCTGGACCAAAAGTGATGTCATCAGGGCTTGTGACCAGAAGTGGTGTTGTCTGTACCGGAAGAGGCATCATCGGGCTGTGGCATGGTTGTTGTGTCTTCTGGATTGGAAGTGACATCATCGGGGCGCGTGACCGGAAGTGGCGTCATCAGGCTTGTGACTGGAAAAAGTGGCGTCATCTGGACCAGAAGTGACGTCATCGGGTCTCGTGACCGGAAGTGACATCGTCTGGACCAGAAGTGATGTCATCGGGCTCGTGACCGGAAAGTGACATGGAAACCGGGTGGAATTTCCTGTAACGGGTTTGCAGTGGAAAGAGTGAAAGGATCAGTGCACTTTGCCACCCCCTAGTCTGGCATGAATTACCTTCCTTCGAACCCTTTAGCTGCCTCCCATGTGCACGTGTGTGACAAGCGGTAAGTCACAGAGGTGGCATGGTGGCGCAGTGGTCAGCACTTCTGTTACCAGCTCCAGAGCTCTTTCCCTGATCTCATTTAATTCAATTCTTTTTGTATTGCATTTGTCACACCTAAACAAAAGGCCCGCAGAAGGGGCTGAGGGTTACCTGGTCACCATTCTGAGGTGCTGTAACCATCTGTGAATCTTGATCCCCCCACAGTCTCTTGGATGATGGGCTACCTGACCAAGAGAGGGCAGTTTGTGAGGCAGAGGGGCTACGTGTCAGACATGGTGGTGTGTAACATTGGGGCACCTCAGGGGTTTGTCCTGTCCTCTACACCACAGACTACCAGCACTTGCCATCTACAGGAACATTCAGCTGACTCGTCCATCATAGACTGCATTAATAATGGAGATGAGTCTGCACTCAGGAAGGCTGTGGAGGACTTCATCTTGTGGTGTGGGGACAACAACAACCTTCAACTCGACATCAGCAAGACAAGAGAGTTGCTGGTGGACCTCCAAGACCAGTCACCATTCAGGGGGAGAACGTGGAACTGGTGCAGAGCAACAAGTACCAGCAAACTGGACTGGTCTGACAACACAAGATGGGCCTGAGCAGACTGGACTTGCTAAGGAGACCCCAATCTTTGGATGTGTGCTGGAAATGTTCTACCAGTCCATAGTTGCCAGTGTGGTGCTCTACTCCGCAGTACCCTGAGGGGTAGCAGCCGGAGCTGAAAAGAAGCAGGAAGACCTTCACTGTCACGGGGCCATCCTTGGACACACTGGAAGCTGTGGTGGAGTAGACGATGGTGACAAAATTGGAATCCATCATGACATATTTCCTCCAGGAGGCTCTCTCTCTTGTAATACTATTAGCCACAGGCTTGGATCTCAATCTGGGTGGTTTGCTGTGTGGTGGGTGCAGCAACGTGTTGTAAATCAGCGCACGCTCCCAACGTCCTCCTCCTCCTTCTCTATGGTGTGCTACAAAGCACCTCTGAGGGTCTTTTCTGCCCACTACCATCAGGCAATTCACTGCTCCCACGTGATGTGCTTGTTAGGTCTATTTCTATGTATCGATTAATTGATTGATTGTATCATCTGTCCTGTGAGTCTGTAGCCTTGTCTTTTATATTTCTGCTATGCTCTATATGTCTGAATTTCCCCTTGGGATCAATAAACGAACCCCAGCCACCATCCCCAGCCCAGCCTCTGAGAATAAAAATCCAGTGACAAGAACCAAAAGTCAACTTAGGACCTGCAAGAAGACCCTGAGCCACACATGAAAGGCTACTTGACAACAGTCTTAAGAGAACCAAGCAGGAGGTGACCACTGGTGACACCGAGCCTTTAAAACGTGTCCAGAGGTTTGGCCACAGTGTCACCATTTATACCGAGGGCAGGCTCTGAGCGCTCGTACAGGTGTCCAGCTATAATCTCACCAGACATCAGCTCCATATACAAATTCACAAATGATACTGAATGCCTAGCAAAACAGGGCAATGTCACTGTAATTATCATGAGACGACGGTGACAAGACAAGCCCACCAGCATGCCACCTGAGATGTGGCTAGTAGACAACGGAAGAGAGGACAACAAAAACTCAAAATAGCAGCATGACACTCTTAGGTCCACAGTCCCAGTTCTGGAGACCAACGCCAAATGGATGTCCACCAGCCTCAGGTGTCTTATGACCCTTTTTCAGGCCTTTTGACCCCAGCACACCTAACTGTCTATCGCTTGCTATATGCGTGGAACAATTCAACTGTTCCACAAAGTGTGGATGCCCACCGCTGACCTGTGGGTGAAGTTCAAGCCGTGCGGTTTCCCAGCCTTCACTTGGTATTCCACTCCGACTGTCCCTCATCAGACAGATTATCCTCCTGCTCCAGCCGCTTTTTTCCGGCCTTATGGCTGACCTACAGTGCGTCTTATGATTTTGAATTAGCCAATTCGATTTGCTCTCTACTGCGTTCGTTCATTCCCCCATAACCTCCCTCCTTCTCTCCCTTTGCCGCCACCACCACCTCTCCATCCCCAACGTCCCTCGTATTCCCTAGTGGATTGCCGTGTTGACAATCATCTGTGCGCCGTCACCTCGCCTGAGCCGCTTCTGTCACTGCGCATTCATATCCGTCACCTGTAAGCATTCTGATCATTGACAGCTTGAAATAAAGCCGGACAAATTGTCAAGTCGGTGCTCTCCAAGTAGCCGTCAAGCCATCACAGACCCCCAAATTAATTCACTCCCAGGGAGAAGGTGTCAGGTTTAGGTGGGGAGGGGGCAACTTTTAACCCTTTGGGTTGCATTTTGAAAAAAAGTGCATTTAAGTTCAGCACTTGTTTTTAAGCTGGCCCTCTTTTAGCCATCTCTTATGTGCAATTAGTGTACATGGGAGCGGGCTTAGCAGGGTACAACTGAATGACTTCTGTCCATATTGTACATGCGGATGTAGGATCATGGGTGCCAGCGCTGGGCACAAAGCAGAAACAAACCCAGCAAAGGATGCCAGTTTATTACTGAGGCCAGAACCAATCCTGGAAGGGATGTCTGTTTAATACTGGAGTCTGGGATTAGGCGCAAAGTAGAAATCAGCACTGGAAGGGATGCCAGTCTATAACACAAGTCTTGAATTGTGTTTAAAACTGGAGCAAAGCCTAGAAGGGATGCCACTCTCTTATCAAAGGATGGCATTGGGATCAAAGCAAATTCTGAATGGGATGCCAGTCTATTACTGGTGGCTAAATTGTGTGCAATTGCGATCCTTGAAGTGATACCCATCTAGTACAGGGCATTGGCATCAGGCACACAGCGAAAAACAACCCCTGGAAGGGATGCCAGTCTATAACGGGAGTCCAGCATTGTGTGCAAAGTTGGAACAAACTCTAGAAGGGATGCCAGTCGATTACTAGAGGCTGGTATTGGGCACAAAACAAGAACCAGTCCTGGATGGGATACCAGTCTATTTCTGATGGCTAAATTGGGTGCAATTGCGATCCTTGAAGTGATACCCATCTAGTACAGGGCATTGGCATCAGGCACACAGTAAAAAACACCCCTGGAAGGGATGCCAGTCTATAACAGAAGTCCAGCATTGTGCGCAAAGCTGGAAAAAATTCTAAAAGGGATGGCAGTCTATTACTCAGGCACAAAGCAAAAAAGAAACAATCTTGGATGGGATGTCAGTCTTTTTAATGGAGGTCAGAACTGGGTACAAAAGTGCCCCTTGCAGTAATACCAGTCTCTATTAGTGGGAAGTGGCATTAGCCTCAAAACAAGAACCATCCCTGAAGCAATGTCACTCTATAACACATATTCATAGTAGGAAGAAACCCTGGAAAAGATGGCAATCTAATACACGAGGCTAGCACTGAGTGGAAAGCAGAAAATATCCCTGGAAGGGATGCCAGTCTATTCCTGGAAGCTGGCATCGGGTGCAAAGCAGAAACCAGTCCTGGATGGGATGTCAGTCTAATGCTGGGGGCAGAATGGGGTGCGAAAGTGACGCTTGAAGTGATACCAGTCTGTATGAGTGGAGCCTGGCATCAGACACTAAACAAAAACCAGCCATGAACCAAATTCAGTCTATAAGTGGGGTCCAGCGTTGTATTCAAAGTAGGAACAAGCCCTATTACAATGGGTCAGCATCAGGCACACAGTAGGAACCAAGCCTGGAAGAGATGCCAGTTTATATCTGGAAGCTGAAATTGGGCACAAAGTGGAAGTCAACCCTGGAGGGGTTACCAGTTTATTACTGAGGCCAGAATTGGGTGCAAAGCTAGAACAAGCCCTGAAAGGGATGCCAGCCTATAACAGGAAGCCAGCGTTGTGTGCTGACCTCCAATGAGAGGTCAAAGCAACAGAGCAGATGATCAAAAATATCCAATAATATCAAAAAAGCATTAAGCACAGCAAAACACAAGTAAGCTCACTCAACTCTGGAGTGCATTTACAAAGAACCACCGGGAACAGTGGGAGACTGACTGGAATTATAGGGCAGAGGATCCCACCTCATGGAGGGACCACCCACAAACCATATGGAGCATAGACAACAGAGCAAATAATGAACAAAAGTAACGACGACATAAAACAATGAGTCAAAAGTGAACATAAAAGAGGTCAAACGAGTGACCCTGGCTGACATATGATGGCCTCGAGTTTTTGACCTCTTCCTTTAATCAGTCTTTTCTCATTAGTTTGGTCTTTTCAGGCTTGATTTCCATGCCATAAGCTGTGGGTGTTCTGTCCGGATGCTCCACAAGTTTAGCCAGTTCTTCCTCTTTGCTGACCAAACATCGATGTCATCTGTGAATCAAAGGCCGTTGATGGCCCTGCCTTCAATGATGACTTTTCCAGGATGGTCCTCCAGTGCATCAGTCCTGATTCATTAAAGGAAGATGTTAAAGAGGGTGACGAGAACGTATACAGCCTTGTCTGACTCCATCAGTTATCCGAAACCACTCTCTCAAGCAAGCGGACTGCGCTAGTAGCTCCATTATAAAGTTATTAAATGACACTCTGACCCCATGAACCTGTAAACAAACATATAACTCCAAGAGAGTCTTCAGGCGGCTCAAAGGAAGCTCCTCCCTTTCCTGTTAAGGCACCTGCCACTCAAGCCCTTAGCCACGCCCCTCTTGTGCTGCACTCGCCTTCCCGCCCAGCCTGTGAGGAGCTGCTGCTACAACCAACCCTGTCATGCCAACTGAGGAACGGGCACCAAGTAATTTAGAGAAGCTCAAACTGTTGTTTGAATTTTAGTTATTTAGGGGGGGCCGGAGAGTTAATGAGGCGGGGGAAGGTGGGGGTCCCACATCACACTACTAACCCAACTTTACTCCTTTTGGCATCCAGTGTTTAATAGCGCCACTTTGAAGCTGCCCAGTGACCTAAAAGCTGTGTCTGGTGAATTAGTATTGGAAACCACACCAATCTCTGTCAATTATCCGGCAATATTTGCGTTCTAACTGGCACCAAATTGAATCAGGCCACAATCATCAGTTTAAAGGGCCCCAAACCAGCACTTTCAATTCAAACGGCGCCCAAGTTGTGTATTTCATAATAGCTGTCTCTCAATAATAAACAAGAGAAATAAATTAGATTCCATGGCGAGAGTACATTTATGCAATTTCATTATGCCCCTCCTGAGCGGGCCGAGTTTTCTCAGTGATATAAAAAATGAGCTTTCAACAGCATTTACGATGAGTAAATGAAACAGTTTAACAGCATAACAAGCCGAAGAAAGGGTCCAGAAATGATGGGAAATCTTGATATTAACCGTTCTTTAGTGGACTACAGCAGTGCTATTAACAGACAGATAAATAGGCAGGCGAGGGGCAGCATGGTGGCACAGCGGCTAACGCTGCCTCTTCATAGCTCCCATGTCCTGCCGTCAGATTGTTGAATCTCAATTTAGTCCTATGTGAGTGGTGCTCTGTGACGGGCTGGTGCCCCATCTTGGGTTGGTTCAAGCCCAGGGGCCCGATGCCAGCACCCCTTGATCTTCAAAGGGATTTTTCAGCTTGAGAACATTCTATTTATTATAAATACACACTTAACGGTAAATGTATGAGTATATTTGTATTATTATAAGGTTATTGCAATAACAGGAGATGTTTTGGGAACTCTCAGGCTCATTATCAGGCCCCCCTGCCCTACCTGCAAACCTGGACTGAGCCATTTACTCCGAGGTACTTTCCACTCTTCTTTACTTTGTCTCTCTAATGTCACAGTCCATTAGTGAGCTAGAAGCATGGAGGAGGCCACCAGGGATGGGGCTGAGAATGTTAAAGGCCTCTGCATGATGTTTCAGCCACGGTCTGGCTGGAGCTCAAATTACTTGTTTATGTCTGTTTTCTTTGTTTTTTTTATTTTAATGCTAGCTGCAGTACCCACCGTCGTACGGGTATATTTGTAGAGCGGGTAAAGGAAAGAAAGCAACGATTTACGTGTTTTTTTAAATGGCAACCCAATTGTTATTTCTTGCCGTGCTACTTGGCCTTCACACTGCTTCTCTATCAACGTCTCCACTCTCATGAGTCGAGAATTTGTTCTTTTCGGGTCTGATTGCATTCTGGCATTGCGGTAACTTCTTGCAGGGTTCTAAGAAATCATGGTGTCCTGTCTGACTCATCCTCTTAGTTCAAGATGGACAATTCAGTCATGAAGAAAAGCAAAGCTGACAAAGCAGGAGATAAACAACAACCCTTAAATTCTCCTTTGTGAACACCACCTGTAAAAGCGCATGATGCTCCATTGCATATGACAGCTGATAGAAGCAGCACACGTGGCATTGCCCGGGTCAGTCATGTTAAGTAAGCTCTGGTCATTTTGCCTGACTTCAGTCTGTTCAGATGTTTCACTTGCTCTGAGCCAGAAGGTGACACTGGTGTGCACACTGTAGCACACAGGAAATAAAAAATTCACTGAGACCCCCACAGTCAAAATGTTAGGTTCCAAAGTAGTCTGTCTCGTCCATAGGGTCCTAGAGAGCAACTATGCCAAATTTAGTCCAGACTGGTCAAATGGTGTAGGAATGTATCAAGAAGATACAGACAGATAGGCAAGAACAGGCATTCTGTTCTATACAGTATATATATATATATATATATATATATATATATATATATATATATATATATATATATATATATATATATGGTCACACACTTGCACATGGGAGGCAGACCTGGGGGTGGTAGGGTGCGCTAACCCTTTCTCTGTTATCTCTGCCTGGTTCTGATGACGTCACTTTAGGTTTTGGTCTGATGATCTCACTTCCGGTTCCGACCCCAAGAATGTCACTTCCATTTTCGGACCCTGTTGATGTCACTTCCACCGACCTGTCTTAAAAACAAGACAACCTCCACTCTGTATTTAGTTCTATTTGGGACTCAACTCTGTACACAGCTGTGCAACATATTTGCCCTTTGCAACCAGCATTTAAGTATACGGGGGCTGCCCCAAACCTTCTGTGTGTGTCAAGGCTATTCATTTCACAATATATATATTGTGCCCAGGGTTTGTTTCCTGCCTTGCGCCCTGTGTTGGCTGGGATTGGCTCCAGCAGACCCTTGTGACCCTGTAGTTAGGATATAACGGGTTGGATAATGGATGGATATATATATACATTATACACTAGCTGTGTAAGCCGGTGCTGTAAAAGGCCCGGGCTCCTAGAAACCATGGATTCTGACACTTCAATCAATCAATCAATCAATCGTATTGGTTGTGAATTAGCAGCTAAGTGAGGTTCTCTTTCCTCGGCAGACGTGCTCGCCTCGTTTGTATTAACGCCTAGTTTCTCTTTTCTCGTTCGTTTCACTTTATCGACAGAATCGCTTTCTTTGAGCTTCATGCTGTAGCCTCACACTTCCAGGCTGGACAGACAGACCACACGTAGATGTTTATAGACAATATATACTGTATATATATTGTCACAGACATGCGCATGGGAGACAGCTAAAGGGCTTGAGTAAGGGCAATTCCAAATCATACCGGGCACTGACTCTTTTTCTCCCTTTCCTGCAGACCATTTAAGGGAGATTCCGCCTGGCTCTCTTGACGTCACTTTTGGGTCCGAGCCTGTGAAAGAAGTCCTTACCGCCTCTGGCCCCTGTGATGTCACATCCGGGCTCAAGCCTATGGCTGAAGACCCTTATGAGCATGATCACTTTGACCTCTCTTCCTGTCTTCCCCTTTAAAAGCCTCCACCTTTTCCCTATTCCCTCAGTTCTGTTTTGGACTCGGTTTTGTGCACAGCAGTGCAATCGCTTACGTCAATTTGCAGCCAGGAAACCAAATATATGGGTGGCTGCCCCAAACCTTGCTATGGCACTTTGTGGAGTTTGTGACAATATATATATATATATATATATACTGTATATATATATATATATATATATATATATATATATGACCATTACTTGACTAGGACGGTAATTAGATGGAAGTACCAGTGGGAGAGTATCCACAAGGTAATAGCTTCCTCGGGACACTAGAGGGCAGCCCCCCTGGGCAGCTCTGGCACCATGGATCCCCACCTGGCATTCTAGGAGTTGGAGTTTGGTACAGTCCTGTTGGGTTCCATGTGGGCTGCCAGGGGAAGCTGCAGAGCCTTACCTTGATCTTTTATCACACGTAGGAGTGATTCCAGGTTACACTGATGAACCACCTGGAGCACTCTCAGGGGCTGCTTTAAAGGAACCGACTCACTCCATGTGGGGAACCAGAATTGGGAGGAGGAAGACGAAGCATGCCAGAGACTCACGGTCCCTTGCGGTTCATTGAATGCACTGACATTGGTGAGTGTCTTTTGTGATTTTCTGTGCTTTTGTGAATTATGGGATTTTTGGCCCTCTGTACTCTGTGTTTTTTGACTATCCCTTGCATTCTTGTATTGGGTAATTGTTTCTGTTTGTTGTTTCAGGGAACTCCTTTGTCCTCTTGTGCTCATCTGAGCTTATTTTGTGCCTCAGAGCATTTAATATTTTTTATTTATAATGAGTTACGTTGGCCCTTTTTTTGACTAGCTGGGGTTTAACGATTCCCCTCTCACTCTAGTCGCCATTTTTGGGACTATCATGCGTTGGACCTCTCTACTTCTGTTGTAACCGCATGGTCTGGTTTGAATGCAAACTTCCAGTTGTCTCTCTTCTTAAATATGAGAAAGATGTTGATTTTCAATAAACTTGCATACCTTCCTGAAAAACATATTTTCACTTTCATTATGGGTCATTGAGTGTAGAGTGATGGGCAAAAATGGCAAATGTATTCATTTATAGTGAAATCTACAGCACAAAAAAAATGGGCAGAATGTGAAGGCTTTCTAAATGCACTGTGTCATGCCAGAGGTTTATGGTTATTCAGTGACTTTGTAAGGCATCCATCCATCCCTCCATTATCCAACCCACTATATCCTAACTACAGGGTCATGGGGGTCTGCTGGAGCCAATCCCAGCCAACACAGGGCACAAGGCAGGAAACAAATCCCAGGCAGGGTGCCAGCCCACTGCAGGACACACACACACCAAGCACAATTTAGAATCGCCAATGCACCTAAACTGCATGTCTTTAAACTGTGGGAGGAAACCCACGCAGACACGGGGAGAGCATGCAAACTCCACACAGGGAGGACCCGGGAAACGAACCAGGGTCTCCTTACTTCCAGGCAGCAGCACTACCACTGCGCCACCGTGCCACCCACTTGTAAGACATTTTGGGTATATTTTTGAACATTTAAGGTCTTTTTGAAATTTTAAAGCCAGCTGCAAATTTTGGGCCAGGGCAGGCCGAAACCTGCAAGTATTAATAGTTTTGGGACTGGCTGCCTAAAGTGATTCTTGGCCGGTTGGTGAAGATCCTGGCAGAAAGGCTCCCTTTTGCCATGGCTGACACCTTTACACAACAGGGGCCTAATCACATGATACACACACACCCCGCTATGGGCCAGTTTTATCTTTCCTATCAACCCAGCATCATTCACATCCTCTACCAATTTACCAATTTTCAGGATCAGGTCGGAGCTACTCTTAGATGGTCTGCACTCACACACTCACTAACTTACTGACTCGGGACCAAGTCACCTATCATCTGCGTGTAAGGTGGTACCGTGCCCATGTTTGGGCTACTTGCAGTAAATTTGAGAAACTGGAGAAGACGACACGGACATAAGGAGAGCACGCAATCCAGATCCTTTGAGTTGTGTGGAAGAAGCACTAGTTACCATGCTACCGAACTACGAGAATTTAATTGACGATTCAATTCCGTGCTGTGTAAGCTGTAAGCGATATTGGCAGAATCATTTTTTTGATTTCTATAAGGTTATTAACATCAGAATATCCCAGAGTGCTCGTCTTCAGGGTACCGATAACAAGCTGTGCGACGTACAAAACCTGCAGCCAGCTCTCCCACCGCCACCCCTCACCATACGTCTCACTTGAAGGTTACTCAAAGTCAACAGAAATGGTGCCAGCATGAGAGCAGCACAAAGTACCCTGCGGATTTTCCAACCTTTCAGGGAATTTGCCTTCCATGCCGCACAGTTCCTTTGTAACCTCCTTTGTGGCCGGGGATCACAGAGAGTCCTACCCTGTACTACAGAAGCTGTCACAAATCAAGGCAGGGGAGGTCAATTGAATCAAACAAAGTGCGCCTCTTGATTGACACATCAAAAGTTCTCTTCTTCTACCCGGCCGCGCAAAATTCTCGGCTTCCCTTCCAACCAATTTCACCAAATCCAAGGGGAAATTCCTAATCCCCGTATTTCTGAAAGGATGTTTAATCAAGTTCTTATTACCGTGATATGCTCCTGAGGTGTGCTCTGTCTGATTTTTTTTTTTTTTTTAGGAAAAGTAAGTTAGATTTTAGCTTTCTTCTTGTGGTTTCCTCATCTGGGAAGCTGTGGCTGCTGCTTAGTGCCATTGTATCACAGCTCCATGGTTCTGGGTTTAACTACTACAACCATTTCTCAAAAAGCCCACCCTTGACCCATCTCAAGAAGGCCAAGTCACATAGGGAATGTCTACGAGGCTTGGGTCAGGGAGGACGAGTCCCATGATGACCATCGATGTACTGGAGGTCCCACAGCTTCAGCCCATGGTGCCATTTAAAGAGCGACAGAATCGGGATTTCTAACGAGGTTGGCGTTCCCCGAGGAAACACTTGAAATGAAAACAGAACAGGTTTACAAGGAGCCAGTAAAGCCTAGGCATCGTAGGACGATAGACAACCGATTATTGTACTTTACGTTCTTTGCTTTCATTTTTATTTGTATTAAACGGGGTGCCTGGATGATGGACCCCAACCCCTTTTTGTTCCCCTTGTTACTTCAGTAGTTGCAGACCAGTCTCTATTTCCTCTCCTTTCTACTTTTTGTCACTGAGACTTAATTAGTTGCATTTTTCCTATTCCTCTTTCCTAAATCCCTCTTTTATAAAGTTTCTTCACTGCTTTGCTATGTACAAAGCCAGAGGTTGACGGTGATCCCTTCCCCTGATTAGCATTATGAGTGTTTTTTCAGGACCTTTCAGTGTGTATTTGTTTTGATGTGCATTTGGGGCTGGTGTAGGCCAAAGCCAACCAATCTAGTGGAAGCTAGGCTGGATTTTGGTGAGGATGGTGAGATTCACGCCTGCTTCCTTAGATGTTTTTAAAGGCCTCTCGCCATTTTTGCTACTTTGTGAGCTAAATCTTAACAGCCAGCACTGAGACCGCTCTCAGATGGTTTGAACCCTACGCCTTGTGCAGATTCTGCCTATCCTGTGTCTTGGAGTGGAGAGATGTCAAAGTCACATCAGGCAAACACGGGGATGAGAGTGCCCCAAGGATTGGTGCTGGGTCTCTTTGAACGCAACCTCACTAGGCCTTGTCAACCAGCCCAATGGATTCTCTGCCCTGGTTTGTCTTGCTGATATTTCTACTTGGATGAAAGAAATTCAGCTCCAGCTCAACCTGATTAAGACTGACCTCCTGGTCATCCATTCAGCACCCCATAACTGTTCAGCTTAGTCATTGTCTCTAATACCCAACAAGTCTATACTCAACCTTAGAGTGGTGAGTGAAGAGCAGCTGTCCTTCAATGAACACGCTGCAGCTGTCTGTCCTTCATTCATGCAGTCACTCATCTGTAAGATCAGGACACACCTGACCTACTACACAACACAACTCCCGGTCCAGGCCTTGGTCAAGTCATGTCTGGTCTACTGCAATTCACTGCTGGCAGGGGTACCTACATGCTCTACCAGCCCACTCCAGATGATTCAGAATTCAGTGGCACGTCTGGTGTGGCACATGTCACTCCACTTGGCCCCCCGTAGGCACATGTTAAGTTCACATACTTGATGCTTGCCTACAGAAACATCAATGGGTCAGCACCTATACAGTCGTGCACAAAAGTTTCCAGAATGGCCCAAGTGTTGGTTTTCACAAAGTTTGTTGCTTCAGTGTTTTTAGATCTCTTTGTCAGATGTTTCTATGGTACACTGAAGTAGAATTACTGTACAAGCATTTCATAAGTTTCAAAGGCTTTTACTGACAATTCCATTAAGTTTATGCAAACAGCCAATATCTGCAGTGTTGGCCCTTCTTTCTTTTTCAAGACCTCTGCAATTCACCCTGGCAGGCTGGCAATCAACTTCTGGGTCCAATCCTGACTGATGGCAGCCCATTCTTGCAGAATCAATGCTCGGTGTTTGTCAGAATTGATGGGTTTTTGTTTGTCCACCCACCTCTCTCTGGGGAGTTTCCTGGCCATGGACCCAAAATTTCAATGTTTTGTTCCCCTAGCCACTTAGTTCTCACTTTTGCCTTATGGCCTGGTGCTCCATCATGTTCGTCACCAAACTGTTCTTGGATGATTGGGAGAAGTTGCCCTCAGAGGATGTTTTGGTCCCATTTGTTATTCATGGCTGTGTTCTTAGGCACCACCAGGGCATAGCTTGCTCAGGAATGGCAGCAGGCAGGTGTGAGTGAGGTGAAGAAGTTTGGAGGATGGCCTGGTGGGTGTCAAGAAGGGCAGCGAAGAAGCCAAGAAAAGCATCAGGGACAAACTGATCTTCTGGGATTGGACTGCTGTGGACTGCTGGGGTCAAGTCATTTTCTCTGATGAATCCCCTTTCCGATTGTTTGGGGTATGCAGAAAAAAAGAAAAGCTGAGCACTACCATCAGTCCTGTGTCATGCCAACAGTAAAGCATCCTGAGACTATTCATATCACGTGAGGTTGATTCTCAGCCAAGGCAGTGCAGGGATCACACAATTTGGCCTAAGAACACAGCCATGAATAAAGAATGGGACCAAAACATCCTCAGAGGGCAACTTCTGCCAATCATTCAAGAACGGTTTGGTGACCAGCATGATGGAGCACTGGGCCATAAGGAAAAAATGAGAACTAAGTTGGTTGGGGAACAAAACATTGAAATTTGGGGTCCATGGCCAGGAAACTTGTGGTCAATCCTCAAGAGGTGGGAGGACAAACAAAGACCCCACCAATTCTGATTCTGCAAGAATGGGCTGCAATTAGTCAAGATTTTGCTCAGAAGTTCATTGATAGTATGCCAGGGTGATTTGCAGAGGGCTCGAAAAAGAAAGAAGGGCCAACACTGCAAATATGGACTCTTTGTATAAACTTAATTGAATTGTCAATAAAAAAACCTTTGTAACTTATGAAATGCTTGTAATCTAAAACCACTAAAGTAACAAACTTTGTGAAAACCAACACTTGTTTTATTCTCCAGACCTTTGGCCACCACTGTATATATGGAGACACTTGTGAGGTCCTCTGCTCCTTCTCACCCACTCAGGTCTGCTGATGAATGGTGTCTGGTGATGGCACATCTCTGTAGCATCAGATCTAAGGAGGAGTATAGGCACCTAATCAAGGACTTTGTTAAATGGTGCGACTCAAACCACCTACACCTGAACACCAGCAAAACCAAGGATCTGGTGGTGGATTTATAGGAGACCCAGGCCTGTCATGGACCCCGTGATCATCAGAGGTGACTTTGTGCAGGGGGTACAGACCTATAAATACCTGGGAGTGCAGCTATATGATACATTGGACTGGACTGCCAATACTGATGCTCTGTGCAAGAGAGGACAGACCGACTATACTTCATTAGAAGGCTGGCATCCTTCAACATCTGCAATAAGATGTTCTATCAGACGGCTGTGGCGAGCGCCCTCTTCTATGCGGTGGTGTGCTGGGGAGGCAGCATAAAGAAGAGGGACACCTCACGCCTGGATAAACTGGTGTGGAAGGCAGGCTCTATTGTAGGCACGGAGCTGGACAGTCTGACATCCGTGGCAGAGCAACGGGCGCTGAGCAGACTCCTGTCAGTCATGGAGAATCCACTGCATCCACTGAACAGGATCATCTCCAGACAGAGGAGCAGCTTCAGCGACAGACTGCTGTCACCGTCCTGCTCTACTGACAGACTGAGGAGACCCCACACTATGCGACTCGGAGGGTAAACGTTAACATTATACAAAGTTATCGTCTGTTATACCTGCATTGTTATCACTCTGATATTTAATATTGTTCTTTATCAGTATGCTGCTGCTGGAGTATGGGAATTTCCCCTTGGGATTGATAAAGTGTCTGTGTCTATCTATCTATCTTTTATATAGTGCCTTTCATATCTATCTATCTATCTATCTATCTATCTATCTATCTATCATATAGTGCCTTTTATCTATCTATCTATCTCGTTTTACGTGTAACTCCTGGTTGGTGGAGCGAGCTGCCCACCTCCATTGGAAAGTCTGACTCCCTCAGTGAAGCATTTGGAGACTCCCTTGTTTGGTGAAGTTCTGTATAACTGACTGGGATTTCTTAAGCAAGAATCTGTAACTAGCATTCATTTTGTCTCAGTTCTTCCCTTGTGGTGCTCAATTTTGCAGTCTTGTCCCGTCATACTTGTTCCTAAACAGTCCCACAGTGTGATGTTTACTGAATTTTGTAGACCTTTGTATAAAATCACCTGCAAAGTGCATAAATACGAGGGATGTTCAAAACGTTTCCGCACTTTTATGTTTTTATTGGAAACAATAAAGGTGGGAGGAGTCTGAGAGGGTCACGTGCATCGCAAAGGAAGGTGACAACGTAGAATGTGATGTCATTAATTTTTGAAATTCTTAATAAATAGAGTTAAAAAAGTGCGGAAACTTTTTGAACATCCCTCGTATAAATGGAACACTCACCCTGGCCCGGATGCTGTGTGTGGAGTTTGCACGTTCTCCTGGTTTCTTTGTGAGTTTTCCGTGGTTACTTCGGTTTTCCTGTCCTGTTGGTTGAGGGGTCAAGGCGACTTTCCTCTAATCCCAGAACTGACCCCCCAAGTAGAGTTTAAAGGCTGCACCATCAAGTTAAGATTAGGAAGACATCTGTCAAGTGGAGCAAAAGACTGGAGAGGAAGTGGCAAAGCCATCCCATCTGGCTGACCTGTGAAGGTGCCTTGAGGGGGACAAGAGCTTTTATTTTGTGTCTTCCCATCTTCATGTCTTTGGTGTAACAAATCCATCTTTATATGATTTAGATGTTTTGGAAGTCATTACAAGTTGGAGAGCCAATGTGGTGGTGCACCCCTCATGACTCCAGTAAATGCTCCGCAAGTGCTTTACACTTCACAAGCTGCTTACTCATTCCCCGATCCCGACGTTAAGTTAAATCGGTTTTAATCAAATAGACAGCGAGCTCTTCCTTACCGTCACTCTTGCAATCGCGTTCTTACTGGAAATGAAATTTTACATCACTACAGTTAGGAAAATCCTTCTGATAATGTTTTTGAAATGTGAAAGTGGCACAAGATCAATGCTGATGAAAGCGAAGGATGTAATCTCTCAATGAAACGCCAACGGAGAACTGCTGAGTGCTGCCAACCACACGACTTGGGCAGCGGCCTCTTGAAGCTCAACACCTCGTTCCAAGTTAAGCTGCTCAAACTGAAAGAAAGCAACACCTGTTATTCCAGAAATCTACTGTTTGCTTATTATAAGGACACTGGGAGTGGGAGTCCAATCCAGAAATACGACATCTTATCTTGAATGGCATGCCAGCTCAACAACAGGCACAGTGACTCACTTATACTGGACAACAAAGAGTGGCCAATTAAATAAATACTGAGTCATTCATTTGCCAAATGCTGACGTTCCAATATGGAATGATGGGTCCAAACATACAAGCAGTTGCTATTTTATGTAGAGTTTTTTCATCGTGAGCTGAGCAACATCTCAGAATAACCTGCAAACACGGGACTGCAGCACAATCGATAACATAAAAATGGGAGGCTTGAATACACAACGGGGTCTGAAAATCGAAAGTCCGCCTTATGAGAAGGATTTAGGACTCTTGGTGGACTTGACATGATCAACTGCCAGACAGTGTTCAGAAGCCATCAAGTAGTATAACAGAATGTCTGGTTATATAGCGCCTTGATGTGTGGAGTACAAGTCACAGGAGGGTCTGCTCAGTCTTTATAACACACTTGTGAGGCCTCATCTGGAGTCCTGGGTGCAGTTGTGGTCTCCAGACTACCAAAAGGACATAGCAGCGCTAGAAGAAGTCCAGAGAAGAGCGACAAGGCTGATTCTGGGGCTACAGAGTATGAGTTATGAAGAAAGATGAAAAGAGCTGAGCCTTTACAGTTTAAACAAAAGAAGATTAAGAGGAGACACGAGTGAAGTGTTTAAAATTCGGAAGAGAATCAGTTCAGTGGATCGAGACGGTGACTTTAAAATGAGTTCATCAAGAACACGGGAACACCGTTGGAAACTTGTTAACGGGAAACTTTGCACCAATGTTAATATGTTTTTCTTCATATATGTAGACACATGGAATAAGTGACCAAGTAGTGTGGTAGACAGAAGGGCTTTAGGGACCTTCAAAACTCGACTTGATGTTAGTAAGTTGATAGGACTGGTGAGCTTTGTTGGGTTGAATGGCCTGTTCTCGTCCAGATTGTTCAAATGTTCTAATACATGATGTGGGCACTGTGAATGCGGATGGACTGGTGTGCCAACTGGTATGGTATGTGATACCTTAGCCAGCCTGATGTACTGTGTGGATGGAGGGGCAGCCCAGCTGGGATAGTTCCTAGTTCTCGCCCCAGTTGGGGAGACAGAATAATAATAATAAAAATAATAATAATCCTTTACATTTATATGGTGCCTATTCATAGAGAATGGAGAGCCACTTCAACCACCACCAAGGTGTGCCATCCACCTGGATGATGCGATGGCAGCCATTTTGTGCCAGTACACTCACTACGCAATAAGTGGTGAAGAGGTGAGAGAAGATAGTCAGTTAGGGGACTGGGGATTATTAAGGGGGCCTGAATGACTAGGCCAAGGTGGGCAATTTAGCCTGGGCATTGGGGGATCCCCTACTAGTCATGAAGGATGCCCTGGGGATTTTTATTATGACATCAAAGAGTCAGGACCTCAGTTTTAAGTCTCATCTGGGTGGGATACAGTATACCAGAGATGGACCATCCTCTAGTATGACAGGTGGCAGCACTGTAGCACTTTGCATGAGTGATAAAATAAAGAACATGGAGCATTTGGAGGTAAGACATCAACGTGTTACCTCATCCCAACACTGCCTTGAGGCCAGGGTGGTGGGAGACCCAGATGCACAATATACGTCTCATTCTGAACACAAAGCTCGTCACTCCCATTTTGGTTGGTCTTTAAACGCGTGCCAATTTCCGTTCAGTCGCTCTACAGTACTCTTTGCAGTTTGATTTTTGCAGCTCTACAGTCACTCAATTGATTAGATCAAGCGTCACAGACCACTTCAGGGCTCACTTTGGTCTTAAAAAGCAAAAACAACACTGAGACCCTATGTTGTTTTGTGTGAAGAAGTAACCATTGACGTGTTAGGAAGCACAAAGGGCCGTTTTTGGACACTCTGACATGCCCTGCACTGTGGCCTCACCCGGAATTCTCATTTTCGAGATGCACAACAGAGCGGAATAAAACCCGCTGGCCTGCAGTCCTGGCGCACATCAGTCAATCCAAAGGCACCTACACGGAGGAGTAAGGCCACCCGGAGAGCTCATATTTCAAAAGGCTGAGTGCAATACATCTCATGATTTATCTTTTTTAGTTATTACACAGGACACTTTCAATGATCGCTTGGGTTACCCTGACCAATCGGAAACGGATATTTTAGCTCTAACAAATGACTATTACCTACCAACGTCTTACATTCAGCGAAGATGAATAGATGTGGACAGATGAGTTATTTGACTTTCATTTCAGAGTGGGGGAGTCACGCAGAACTTCGGAATAAAAAAATAAAGTATGTTGGCATTAGTGGAAAGAAGGTGAGAGTGCCCCCTGGCGGAGTGGGCTTTAGACTACAGGACAAGGCTGCCACACCTAATGTACCGAGTGGCCTTGAGTTATCCAACCATCGGTCAAAACTTTTTCACACCTGCTCAGTCTGATTCAGGGCTGCTGGTGGCTAGAGACAATGACAGCAGCGCTGGGAACAAAGCAGGAACCAAACATGGATGGATAGGGAACGTGAATTTACAATGTTATATATCATGTGCTTTAAAGTATCAAAAGTTGATATTTCATGATTTTAAACTCAATGTCCAACCTAGGCGTGTGTGTGTGTGTGACAAATATATATATATATATATGTATATTGTGGACGCTAGAGGTGCTGTTGCCCCATTGAACCCACCAGACAGATGTCCAGGGCACACATTTAAAAGCACTAAGAATAATATTTAATAATTCTTTTTAATAAAGTGCACAAAGCACTGCACACTCCACAATTCTCCAATAAACAATAATAATAATCAATAATCACACAAATAAACAATCCTCCACTCCCAAAGTCCATGACCCGGAAGTATTCTTTCTCCGGGTCAAACGCCTTCTTCATGTATCCCGGAAGCACTGTGGGTTTCTGTCCTAGTGACTCCGAAGCACTTCCGGGTTAACGTCACGGTAATGGTCCCCAGGCTCTTGATGAGCTCCCCCTGGCCGCACCCATGGCATCCAAGAGGGCTGAAGAAACGGACTTCATGTCCCATGCTGTCCTGGGGGAATCTGGGGAGCCATTTCCGTCTAGGGGAGCTGCCATCTAGTGTCCCGGGGAATGTAGTGCCCTGAAAGACTGCTTTTCTCTGTTGAGGGACATCCCAGCCAGACTGTCCATCACAAAATATATATATATATATATATATATATATATATATATATATATATATATATATATATATACACATACAGTACAGGCCAAAAGTTTGGACACACCTCCTCATTCAATGTGTTTTCTTTATTTTCATGACCATTTCCAGCACTCCATCACTCTCCCTCTTGGTCAAATAGCCCTTACACAGCCTGGAGGTGTGTTTGGGGTCATTGTCCTGTTGAAAAATAAATGATCGTCCAACTAACCTGACTTCTGCACAACACAACTGCTGGTCCCAACCCCATTGATAAAGCAAGAAATTCCACTAAATAACCCTGATAAGGCACACCTGTGAAGTGAAAACCATTTCAGGTGACTACCTGTTGAAGCTCATCGAGAGAATGCCAAGAGTGTGCAAAGCAGTAATCCGAGCAAAGGGTGGCTGTTTTGAAGAAACTAGAATAGAAAACATGTTTTCAGTTATTTCACCTTTTTTTGTTAAGTACAGAACTCCACATGTGTTCATTCATAGTTTTGATGCCTTCAGTGAGAATCTACCAATGTGAATGGTCATGAAAATAAAGAAAACACATTGAATGAGGAGGTGTGTCCAAACTTTTGGCCCGTACTGTATACTAGCTTTGCTCGCCAACCCCGGCCTGCGCTAAGTGTCAGCAACTTCGTGTCTCTGCCGCTCGCATATGTGGATTTCACTTTGACCAAACAACAACAAATAGGCCTCTTCATTGGGAAGAAACACTACTTTTCCCTGATGGCAACATGAATTAGACGATCTACAAGTCTCCGACTTAAAGTTTAAAGCCATACAATATCTACATATTTCTGTCATATCACCTATGTTGTTATATTCAATCTCTTTTCGCTGTTCTGTTATTTCACCGAGTAGTAATTTCCGTTTGTTTGCACTAATGCGATCTTTACTATCATTTTTTGAGACTTTCGAATTTTCCTACTTCCATAATCTCTAACCTGCTCTGCATGGGTATTGCGCCAACGTTTTTGAACCTCTTTACGACTTTCTGCTTTGTTTTCAAATCTTTGTCTTTTATTTCCAGCCCTGGCATGGTTAAATCTCTTGGCACAAAGACTCGTCTCGCAGGACGTGAAAGTATCTCTCTGAGAAAATCACGTCTCATCTGAGGCTAAACAGTCTTATATATCGTCTTATATATATATATATATATATATATATGTAGATATATAAGACTGTTTAGCCTCGGATGAGGCATGATTTTCTCATATATATATGTATATATATAGATAGATAGATATAATTCACATACATTTCATTATATATATACTGTCACACACGCGTGATTAGGGGGCAGCCGAAGGGCCCAACGGAGCGTGAAAACACACTGGAGCAATGTTTAAGGCAGCGTATTAATGCTTTTCTCTTTTTAACACTAGAAAATAGGAAGAAAAACCTTCCGGACCTTGAATTCCATGCCAGAAAATATCACTCTGTCTCATGATGAAACTTCCGTGTTTTCACCCGTTCAGCTCTGACGAAGTCACTTCCCATGGCCCTCCGATGACATCACCTCTGTCAACTTCTCCCTGCATCAACCCTCCTTCTGCCAACTTCCTTTTTAAAGCATATATATATATATGTAGTGGGATATGGCTGGCCGTTCATCCCGACCAATACCCCCAGGGTGTCAGGTGGAGCCCTTCTTGCAACATAGAGGTGCCCCGAGTTCCAGCAGGGTATCATGGACAGTGGAGTTTTCCATCACAGCCCTGCTGGATACCATGGGTACCTCCTGGGGACGCTGCAGGGAGGAGCAGGGACTGCTATTTTCCCTGTACATCTTAGGCACAGCAACAGAGGAAATGATGTACTTCTCGGATGAAGAAGAAGAGTTTTCACCCGACCCGGAAGTGATGGATAACCACATGGACTGAGGGATCAGAAACATTTCTGGGTCGTGGACTATAAAGGACTGTGGGAAATCCCAGATGGACGAGCTGAGTCGGGTGGCAGGGTGACAACGCATCTGGGAGAGGAGGATTGATTATTGTATTGTGGATTTGTTATTGTGTGTGAGTATAGTGGCGTGGAGGGTGCTTTGTGCACATTATTATTGTAATAAATTGAATATTTGGACTTTTACCTGGTGTCTGGCGTCTGATCTGAGGTTTTAAGGGGACGATAGCGCCCCCTATCTGTCACAATATAAATATATATGCAGTCATGCATGCTCGTTGGAGGACCTCCTCACAGGCTCAGTCAAGGTGTTTCAAGGTGTGAAGTCGCCCGGTGAAGGTATTTAGCCCCACCCCTTCTAGGCGTCCCGGAAGGTGTCGTCACTCTTGGCCTCAGCAATCTGCCAGACGGAGCTCTGCTGAGACTAGACTGAACCTCTGCCTTCAGTCCTCTTTTTGAACTCCCGAAAGCGGGCCGCGTGCCAACGAACGATGTTTTCAGTTCTTTTTTCTTTATTTTGTGTCTTTGGACGAACAAAAGAGACGACCCGGTTGGTGCCCCAAAATTTCTTGCTGTAGTCCAGGGCTGTCATTACTGCACCCGGCCACAATGTGTGTAGTTGTGTCTCGCTGTGTCTGTGTTTGGTACTGTGTAAGTAAGTGCGTGTAAATGTTATATTTTTTCTGTGTGGACCTGTTTCATTTGTATATTATATATGAATTTTCATGTTTGAATCTACCTGCGTAATTATTTTTTTTAACCGAATCAGCTTTGAATCTGTTTATCCGTCCATCTGTCTGGCCGCACATTTATGGGTTCACTCCGTCACTTGTTTTAGGAGTCGAGTGCTCAGATGCCCTTCTCTCCTTCTAATTCTGTCAAATTAAAGACCTCAATCATGTTGCTTTTTGACACAAAATGAATCCTGTACCCTACACAGCATAAAGATTGGATCTGCAAGTGCTTAGGACAAGGCTTTTCAGGAATGTCCCATTTTGCCTCCTAAAGCTGGCTCAACTAGACAGGCAAGTGCTTTCTTGACTCGGAGGTCCTGACTTAATAGAGAGGGGCAGGTGTGTGATTTCTTGCTGGTGACACCCGACTTGGGTCTCTCTGGGACCCCACCCGGCTCCTGGCTATAATTATATATGAAATCCTGCGTGTGCCAGATTTCCTCCACGCATCTTATACGTGATGGACGGCCTGTTAGACAATTGTTGGAACATTTGAACTTCATTCTGGAGGGAAAAGATAACATTGTCTCTGTCTGGGCTTGAATAATTTAGCATTCAAATTCAATTAGTTCCCATCTTCCTGATATAATCGTTGCTCCGTTACTGAAGCTTTTCAGTGAGCATTAAGATAAAATCAGTTACATGGAAGTGATCACTTTATACAGTCGAAATGGCAGGCAGAGGCTGAAATAACATGGTTTAAGAAAGAAGAGAACACGAGCTGGCAGAAAATGTTCTTTGTGTGCGTCATGAGGTCAGAGAAATGAGCAAGTAAAATAAAAACTTCCACACGACACTTAGATGCCTGGAGTTAAGATTTAGAGCCGCCCTGTGCGACGAGTGAAATGTTAACCTGCAGGTGCAAAACCTACATAGACCCTCAGGTGCCAAGCGCTCACCTCGAAACTTGAACACAACTGACAACACGATCTAGGAGACATGAGGTGGCACCGATACAGAAACTGCATGTGCAAACCACTTAGAACGTAGTGAGAGACACGGGGAGACAAGAAGGAATCGAAACCTGCTCGACAGAAATAGCGTCCGACCAAAGGGCATGGCAACCCAGAACAAATTTTGTCACCAATCAGACATCTAATTTGTTAATGAGAACAGCAAAAATCTTTAGTATTCATTAGCTCAAATAGCACAGACCTCTGAAAGAATGGCTTTTATACTGTCGCTTCAGTGGCGCAGTCGGCGCAACTTCCAGATGTATGTCCATAGCAACCAGTGCCATCTTAACGCATGGGCACGCTGGGCAGTTTCCCATGAGCATAAGGGCCCCATGCTAATCTATGCATGTAGTGACTTGCTGACTTGGTTGTGTAGGTAGGCGCTCCAGTGCACTGCTTTGCCCGGGGTTGACTATATTGCTGTTAAGATGGCCCTGATTGCAACCTCTGAGAAAGAAAATGGCACCAAACACAAGCAAGATCCAAAACGGCACCCCAGAATAATAATAATAAATAACGATAAAATTTCCATCCATCCATTATCCAACCCGCTATATCCTAACTACAAGGTCACGGGGGTCTGCTGGAGCCAATCCCAGCCAACACAGGGTGCAAGGCAGGAAATAAACCCCAGGCAGGGCGCCAGCCCACCACAGGGCACACACACACACACACCAAGGACAATTTAGGATCGCCAATGCACCTAACCTGCATGTCTTTGGACTGTGGGAGGAAACCCACGTAGACACGGGGAGAACATGCAAACTCCATTCGGGGAGGACCCGGGAAGCGAACCCTGGTCTCCTAACTGTGAGGCGGCAGCGCTACCACTGTGCCGCCCACGATAAAATTTACTAATTTTAAAAAACAACTTTGGAGAAGCAAACCACGTTTACTCATTGAGGGAGACAAAATGCAACCTCAGCAGTCTGGTGCAGCTGCCAGCAACCTTTTTGACAGGTTGGTGCCCCAAAATTTCTAGCTGTAGTCCAGAGCTGTCATTACCACACCCGGCCACAATGTGTGCAGATGTGTCTCGCTGTGTGTGTGTATTTAGTACTGTACTGTGTAATTGCTATATTGTTATAGTTTATCTGTGTGCACCTGTTTTGTTTGTATATTTTATATGAATTTTCCTTTTTGAATCTACTTGCGTAATTATTTTTTTTAACCGAATCAGCTTTAAATTTGGTTATTCGTCCATCTGTCTGGCTGCACATTTATAGTCTTTTATGGGTTCACTCCGTCACTTGTTTTAGGAGTCGAGTGCTCAGATGTCCTTTCTCTCCTTCTAATTCTGTCAAATTGAGGGAGACAAAATACAATCTCAGCACTCTGGCCCAGCTGCCAGCAACCTTTTTGACAGGTAACGGAAATTTGGCCCCACGCGGACACTTAAATGAGACAAAAGATGAGCCCAGCAGTCCGGTAGAGACTCCTTAGGTAATTACATTGAACCGCTCCCCGAGCCGGCACGATTATAATATGTGCTGCTGTCCTAGAGTGGTAACAAAGAGAGAAAAAAGAATAAAGAAATGATCCGGGGGGCACGAGCGGCTACCACTACTTCCCTACTGAACCACCACAAGTACAGAAACACACCAGCAGAAACATAAATTGAGTTACAAGAGAATTGTTATTATCCAGTACAATAAGGATTTGGACACAACAAACAAACCCCCCGTATACATAGCACCGTGCTGCAATGCTTACACCCACAAATCACGAAACAAAACATTCAACAACAAATACACAAACGTGAAAACCAGAATCCATTAAATATTCACCGTCAGGCCTGATCATCTATAATCTGTTATGGTGACGCATGCGTCGAGCCGTACCTCCTGTTCTGAAAAACGCAATCCTACACAGTCCGTTATGCTGGCCTGTCAGGCCGTCTCCCGAATGATTTCCCCTCAGTCATAAGAAAAGGAAAATGATTCTTACAGAAATGAACCCGGGTTCATCCGACTTTTTCCAGCAAGATGAGTCGCTTTCCCTATTGTCGTTTTAGTGGCATCTGCTCCTCCTTCGGATCTGGCGCTCTCTTCTCCTCCTTCATCTTTCTCCCGCCACCAATTTACATGTGGTTGGCTCCTCCCCTTACAGTTTGTTTAGCCTTCCACGCCAAGTGCCCCTCCCTTCCCCATGACACATTCAGCCATTCCACCATTAGCAGGACCAGGGAAAGGTGACACCCACACATATCCATGACAACTGTGACCACTTGCTTCCCGAAGACAGCGTCCTCCTTGAGGGCAGGGTCGGTAATGAGGCTGAACTTCCGGTCACATCTCCTTTTATATACTTATGTAAACTTAAGATATATTTCAGTCTTTGATTTTTTTTGATAAATTTACAGATTTTTCCGAAAATACATTTTCGCTTTGTCATTTTGGATTGTTGAGTGCAGACCGATGAGCAAAAATTGCAAATGTATCCACTTAAAATGAAATCTACAACACAGTGAAGTGTGCAGAAAGTGAAGGGTTTTGAATATGCACGAAATCGACTTTGTCTGTGTGTCCGGTCTCTCTGAGCAATCTGACTGGTCAGTTAGGCTTTGGACTGATTGGTCACTTTAGCGTTGGTTGCTCAGTCAAATGCAATCGAGAGAGGAGATGTGGGGCAAGAGAGGTTGGGATACACATGGATACTGAGGAAAGGGGCAGGAGGAACGCTGGGAGTCGCCTTCAGAGACTACAAGCATTCCTAAGAATACAAATGATGTTTACATAGTGGGTACTGGGGGTCCGTCTACTATTGGTGGTAGTCAAAAGCAGACAAAGTCTGAGAAGCAGGGAACGCAATCAAGAGAGGAAATGCCGGGCAAGAGAGGTTAAGACACATGAGGCTATTAGAAATAAACTGGGTGCATTAGGATTAAAAGTCAAGACGGAGGTAAAAAGCTTAGGGGTAACTGTTGACTGTAATCTGAATTTTAAATCACATATTAATCAGATCACTAGGACAGCATTTTTTCACTTAAGAAACATAGCAAAAGTTAGACCTCTTATATCACTGAAAGATGCTGAGAAATTAGTTCACGTGTTTGTTTTCAGTCAACTAGATTACTGTAACGCACTCCTCTCAGGACTACCCAAAAAAGACATAAATCACTTGCAACGAGTGCAGAATGGAGCTGCTAGAATCCTAACTAGGAAAAGAAAATCTGAGCACATTTCTCCAGTTTTGATGTCACTACACTGGTTACCTGTGTCATTCAGGATTGACTTTAAAATTCTGCTTATGGTTTATAAAGCCTTAAATAATCTCGCTCCATCTTATATATCGGAATGTCTGACATCTTATATTCCAAATCGTAACCTCAGATCCTCAAATGAGTGTCTCCTTAGAATTCCAAGAACAAAACTTAAAAGAAGTGGTGAGGCGGGCGGCCTTCTGCTGTTATGCACCTCAAATCTGGAATAGCCTGCCAATAGGAATTCACCAGGCTGATACAGTGGAACAGTTTAAAACACTGCTGAAAACACATTACTTTAACATGGCCTTCTCATAACTTCGCCTTAACTTAATCCTGATACTCTATATGTTCAGTTCATCATAATAACTATTCATAGTGGCTCTAAAATCCGTACTGACCCCAACTCTCTCTTCTGTTTCTTTTTCCAGTTTCGTTGTGGTGATGGCCTGCGCCACCTCCACCTACTCAAAGCATCATGATGCTCCAACATTGATGGACTGAAAACCAGAAGTCTACGTGACCATCATCATCAAGTCCTTCCGTGAGAACCCTAAGAGGACTTTTTCATTTATGTTAGGTAGAATGCCCAGAGGGGACTGGGTGGTCTCTTGGTCTGGAATCCCTACAGATTTTATTTTTTTCTCCAGCCGTCTGGAGTTTTTTTTTTGTTTTTTCTGTCCTCCCCGGCCATCGGACCTTACTCTTATTCTATGTTAATTAATGTTGACTTATTTTATTTTTCTTACTGTGTCTTTTATTTTTCTATTCTTCATTATGTAAAGCCCTTTGAGCTACTTTTTGTATGAAAATGTGCTATATAAATAAATGTTGTTGTTATTGATGAAGATACTGAGGAATGGCATAGGAGGAACCCTGAGAGTCGCCTTTAGAGACCAAGAATATAAATGATGTTTTCACAGCAGGTAAGAAGACATGAGGCAAAGCAAGGAGTTTCGAAGTGACAGAACCGGAGAAGCAGGCTTCGTGGAAATGCAAGGGAGAGAGGAAGCATCGGGCAAGAGAGGTTCAGACATGCAAACATACAGAGGAAAGGCGTAGGAATGCTGAGAGTTGCCTACAGGGAATGGATGTATTCCTAGGAATATAAATGATGTTTTCACAGCAGGCAATGGGGGCCCGTCTACCATTGGTGGTAGTCAAAAGTGGACACAAGTGAAGTGACAAAATCTGAGCAGCAGGATTTATAGAAACGTGATTGAGAGAGGAAGTGCTGGGCAATAAAGGTTGAGACACATGAGAATACCGAGGAAAGGCATAGGAGGAACGCTGAGAGTCGCCTTTCCGAGACTGAAAGGATTCCCAAGAATATGTGTGATGTTTTCATAGCGGGTAATAGTTGGTAGCCATTGTTGGTAGGCAAAAAGTGGATAAAAGGGCAATCTTGGCACTTCAAGGTGACAGGATCTGAGAAACAGGCTTCACGGGAACGCGACCGAGAGAGGAAACATCGGGCAAGAGAGGTCCAGACACGCAAACATACGGAGGAGGAGCATTGGGAGGTACAAATAAGGCAAGAGATAGCAAACATTTTTATATTTGTTCTATATCTAGTACAATATCAGCATATTAACAAAAATGCATGATAAAAAGTTTAAACATAAAAGGAACATAAGCAAGAAATGTGGGAGAAAAAAATCTGGCTGAAATGTGATAGCTTTTGTTCTTGGTTCAATCTCATGGCTTTGGCCCTTGCCTGGCTTGAGCAGGTGTTTTGCGTTGGCCATCTTCTGATTTACCGAGTGTCACAATAATCTTTGGACATGTCTGGTGTTCTGACAGAATCGAATTGGTGATGCCATCGCCCCGTGGTGTTCATTAACAGCATTAATTACTCGGGTTTGTGTCTCCAGTTTGTAATGAGTGTCCCTACCTGATGTTGGTCCTATTACATGAGTATTATATGTCGCCCCCTGGTGGTACCACTTGGTGACCACATTTTTTTTTGGTTCCCCTACACACTTGCTGCAATGTGTGCCCTGGAAAAATAAAGTCTGTTGTACAAAGCGGGCATTACAGTACCTGTTTTGCTAGGCTTTTAATGGCACTTTAGGGGCACTTTTGCGTCACATGTTTCTCAGTCTATTCTGTATTGCACCCTGCCTTCTACATTAATATATACTGTATATGCAATTATCATGTTTCCATAATGCTTGTGTTTATCAATACGTTGTACTATTCTGTTTCTTAAAACAAGTGTGCTTCAGTTACCATGATACAATGGCTGGAGACCTCTACAACAGAAAAAGGCAAGAAAAATAAAGGAGGAGCCTTACCAAATTATTTCATTTCCTAGATGTGCTACCTGTCTAAGACGAGTTGATCTCTCAGGAAATCAGCACACACCTCAGCATTAATGTTTTCCTATGCATCAGCTATTGGAATGTATCTTGTAATGCATGTGGTAAAAGAATGCATTATATTTGTCATTCCAGCAGATGGTGTGTAAAATAAAATTCCGCTATTGCGCCATCTGTTGGAATGACAACTGTAATGCATATGTCTCACTTTTATTGAGATGGGTCTAACTGCAGCCTGTCAAAGGTATGGCGCCCCAGAACGCTCACAATGTCAGTCAGGAAATGCACTCTGAGACAGATCACTCTACTCTTAAGCATACGATGGATGTTTGTGGGTGTTATTTGATGTTTCAACATTACATGACTGAGCTCAAAGATATGGCAGGCAGCAGTTACACTCAGCAGTTACAGCTTAATGTTCAATGCAATCACAAGGGGTAACATGACACTCTGTAGATTTTATGAGATCTGGTATGAGTTAATGTTTGCGATGCACCATCTGTTGGAATGATATCTGTAATGCATATGTCTTAGTCTAACTGCAGCCTGCCGTAGGTATGACGTAGGTCATGTAACGCCCACAACATCCCAGAATGCCCACAATGTCAGTTAGGAAATGCCCTCTGGTCACACAACCCTAATCTTAACCGTACTTTTGTGGGTATTATTTGATGTTTCAACATTACTTGACTGACCTCATAAATAATGTGGGCTGCAATTACACTCTGTTGGTTTTATGCCATTTGGTATGGGATTAACAGAAGCAATGTTAATGTTTGTCATGCACCATCTGTTGGAATGGCAAAGACAATAACCAGATGGACACACAGTTATACAGACATGTTATTATGGTGGATTAATTAAGGTGGATTACTGGCATTGCCAAAGAAATTAACTGATCATTCATTAACTGCTTGGTTAATATCACATCTGTCCTACAATGGCTTTTAAATTTCAACTCCTTGAAGATCTGCTCCTCTTTCCTTTTCTGCATTCCAAACCTTGCACGGCTGCAATCTTCACTTTTAAAATGCCCCATTCAATGGCTAGGCTGCTGATAATTACCGTCAACCGGCTAAGACTATCTGACGTCCGCTGAATGCTCAGCTTCCCTCTTTTTAAATCTGGGAGCCACGCTCTCAATGCGAAACTAACCGTTTGGTTCTCTGGAAAAAAACAATGTAAAATAGGAAATAAGACCAGGATAAACTTTATAACGACTTTGTGAAATAGCGCACAAAACCCTCAAGGGCCGATTTTGAAGGCTTTAACCAGCTATGTGGTTTCCATTTAAAACAAACAGAGAAAAAAAAGTTGCTTATTCCTTAAAAAAAAAAGTGCAAAAAAAAACAAAAAAAAAAACACCATTTTGTTCTGACTTAAAAAGACAAAGAAAAAGCCCAGGAGTATTAAAGAGTCTCTGTGGTTTGAATGCAATTTCATTCCAATATGCCAAGTGATGAAAAGCCATAACAAGAACCACGGGAGTTTGGCCATTGAGATACTTGCTCCTAATCCATAAAATCACAACCAAAACTGGAAAGAATCCGTCCTGAGAGAAATAAAGCTGATGATTCATTTTATTCATACGCGGCGCACTTCTCGCCTAACTAGAAAATGGATTTAACAAACAGGCTGAGAAGAGAAATGGCATCATGTATGTTTTCAGCATGCACACTCCTCTGAGTAAATGACATATGGGGGGCAGGGGTTTGGGCATGGTGGCACAGGCAGTCACTTGAAATCTGCCCGATTCCTGCTGAGGACCAAAATATACCCGCTCAGTGTTCATGTGCCTGATGCAGGACGACGGCTCTTCAACTTGTGCCCGCTTGCGATGGCACCGAGTGACCCGTGAAATGAGTGGGGGTCGATTTCTAGAGAAGGGGTAGGGTGGCAGGTGAGAAGAATGAAAACAGGAAAGCAGCCCTTTGGAACTTAAAGCTGCATGCTCAATGAAATCAGAAGGGGTAACATGGCAGGGTGCCCACAGAGGCCTGACAATGATTGGCAGGTGCCATGTTTCGCACACTCTTAAGGGAACTCTGGCCTAAAATCAAAACAAGCAACAGTGAGGTCATATATGAGAAATGACACGCTCAGAATTGGTCTGTCTGGGTCCTACCCGTGAAACAGTAAGAAAGGTGTCAGGGTCCGTTGCTGTGCTGATGCAGACTGAGCACACGTCCGTTGTGTGACACATTTAGGAACGGTCACAGCGGTGTCTTGCTTTTATTATAGAAATCTGCCTTTGTGCTGCACCACTGATCTCTCATTTTCGATGGCCTTGCATGTGGACTTTTTCCTTTTCTTTTCTGTGGCACAATGATTAACACCAAATGTAGTTATGAGCGATTTGTAAATGATTTGTTCATTTCAGGGAATCATGGGAATTGATATTCAGTAGTGCCAAGGCAAATCTGTGATGCTGTCAGCCTCTTTTGTTTAGATGTTTAAGACACACATGCAAGTATCTGATTCAACTGAATCATTACCCGAGAACGATTCCCACGATTCTTGTTCATTTCACTTATGATTCTTTGTATTAAAAACTAAATTATCAATGGAAAATGAGAACTCTATCATTGATCACTCTCTTGTTCGTCATACAAGTACAATACAGTAGAAACACGCTTATTTTAGAATGTATGGTACAGTTCATTATTGGAGTTGTTTTGAACACAATATATACATTAAATTTAAGCTAATATGTCCCTTTGTACTTTCAACAAATTAGTCACGCAAAACCGAACCATATTAAAATATTATTCTAATTCCTAACAAGCCTTTGCTTTCATCATTTGTGTACAATTTTTTATGGCTCATTGAATGTATCAATCACTAATTCTTTTGAGTTCAAATTAAATCATTACCCGAGAATGAGTCACACAATTTGTATTCGCCCGATTCATGAATGAGTCACAGGACTCTCCTTCATCTGATTTATGAACTGACGCATTACTCGAGAACAATTCTCATTCATCTGATTAGCAGACAAGTCACATGACTCTCATTCAAGTGATTCGTGGACTGAATCATTACCCAAGAAAGAGTCACATGATTCTCATTTCATTTGATTCATGAATGAGTCCCAGGACTGTTATTCAAGTAATTTGTGAAGTGGACACTTTAATTCAGGTACTGCAAAAATGCATCTATTGCTCATTTCCTGTTAAATAACAAGACCTTAACAAAGGTTTCTTTTGGCCTTCATAACACTTATAAATCATCAGTAGATTGATTATTTATGTGCAGTGTGGCTTATTGACATAATAGTAAAATGACTTGTTAATATGAAGGATTCACAGGGCTTATACTAAATAAGCCACATCAAGAGACATGTTTTGCAGTTAAGCCACCTCAGACCACTCCAAAGTGACGTTTTGTTATTCGGTCACATTACAGAGATGAAGAAAACTTTGCTGATGCTTTCTAAGTGTTATGAACACCCAAAGAAGTGTTTGTCAAAGTCTTGCTACATAGTAGTAGATGATAATACTTGAACTAAAATGTTACCAGTGAACCACTGAATCATTACCCGAGAATGAGTTGCACAATTCTCATTCATTTGATTAATTAACAAGTCACAAGAGCTTTGTTCATTAGGTTTGTGAACTGAATCATTACCCGAGAACAAGTCACATAATTCTCATTCATTTGATTAGCAAACAAGTCACATGACTGTCCTTCATGTGATTCATGAACAGAATCACTGCCCAGGAACAAGTCAAAAATTCTCGTTCATTTGATTCATGAACAAATCATGGGATTCTCATTTACTTCATTTGTGAACCGAATCATTACCCAAGAATGGGTTACACGACTCTCATTCATTTGAGTAGCGAATGAGTCACATGACTCTTACTCCTTAATTTGTGAAGTGAATCACTAAATCATTTCTCGAGAACAAGTCACACAATTCTTATTTGTTTCATGCGTAAACTGAATCATTACCCAAGAATGAGTCACACAGTTCTCATTCATTTGATTCATGAATGAGTTACAGGACTGTCATTCGATTTGTGAACTGAATCATTACCAGAGAATGAGTCATTCGATTCAATGTATTTGTGATCTATTTGTGAATCACTAGCCAAGAATGTGTCACCTCATTCTCATTCGTTTAATTCTCAGATAAGTCACAGGACTCTCGTTTATTTGATTCGTCACCTGAATCATTACTGGAGAATGAGTCACATAATTCTCATTCATTTCATTTGTGAACTGAACCATAGTCCGAGATCAATTCACATGGTTCCCGTTCCTTTCACTCATGAATGAGTCACACAACGACTTTCGTTCATCTGATTTGTGAACTGAATCATCACTCGAGAACGACTCACATGATTCTCATTCGATTCATAAATAAGCCGCAGGACTCTCGTTCATTTGATTTGTCACCTGAATCATTACCCGAGAACAAGTCACACAATTCTTATTTGTTTCATGCATGAACTGAGTCATTTCCCAAGATTGAGTCATGCAGTTCTCATTCATTTGATTCACGAGAGCGAGTCAAGTGATTCAATGTCTTTGTGATCTGAATCACTAGCCAAGAACGTGTCACCTCATTCTCATTCGTTTGATTCACAGATAAGTCACAGGACTCTCGCCTATTTGATTCGTCGCCTGAATCATTACTAGACAATGAGTCACACAATTCTCATTTGATTTGTGAACTGAATCATTACCCGTGAATGAGTCACACAATTCTCTTTTGATTCACAAATAAGCCACAGGACTCTCGTTTATTTGATTCGTCACCTGAATCATTTCCAGAGGATGAGGAGTGATACAATTCTTGTTCATTTGATTTATGAAGTAAGTCACTGAGTCATTACCCGAGAACAAATCAACAAAATTCTTGTTCACTTATGATTCTCAAACTTAGTGTCTTATTTTTAATTATGCGTTTCACTATATTAGTATGCTTTTTGCTTTCAAAGAGGTTAATATTATATGATTATTAAAAAATCAAACATATCAAATGAATCAATTCACTTAATCGCGTAGTTCAAAAGACTTGAATCGGTAAAGTGAATTAAAATGCCAATCACGAATCTAATGTACGATTTCATAAAAACTGACCTGCTCTGGTTGTCTCCAGCCCATATCAACCAACCAGGATTTTTTCCTGTAGTAAGCATTTTTGTTATTTAGATCGGTGTGGATTGGCTAATAGTAGTAAATGTGAACATCCAAGTGGGGCAGCAGACTGCCATGAGCGCCTGTACTGACAGTGAAAATGCAGAATCTTCTGGTTATTACGTATTTCTTTCCTTCTCACTAACGAGCTCACCCCCCCATGGTTCAAATGGAAATGGCCCTGGTCATTCAGATTCCACACGGACCAAAGAAAAAAGGGAAAGTTTGAATGTACTGCTTTTATTTGATTTATTCTGAAGACCCCTCCAATTGCCACCCACCCCATTAAAGGCATGGAGAACAAAGCAGGAGCCAATCTTGGACGGGATGCTCATCCATGATGGTGAACCCTCACTCATATCTGGCCAGCTTAGACACACGAAATATTCTCTTTTGTGGGACGAGAAGGTGGTGCAACAGACTTCATATTAGGAGTTGAACCCAGGACTCTGTGGCTGAGAGGCAGCATCACTATCCACCACTGCACCGCTGTGTCACATTTAAAGCTGCGTTGGTGGCCCCAGAAGTGTCCCTGCCTTCAGACCCCAGATAGGCTTTCACTCGCACCTTCTGCATGTTTATTACAATCAAGAAGCAAAAGAGCTGCCCGCGTCATCCCCGCAAAGGGCATTATGTGCTAATGACTCCATCTACAAAATTTAGAGCAGCCTGGTAAAAAAGAAAGTGCAGAATTCTCTCAACTAACGAGATGGCAGCTCTAATTAAAATCTTCCAATTCAAGGTCCTTTTTTGATTGACCGTAATGCTTTAGTAATCCCGTCTGCCTGCTCTGACCTACCCTGTCAGCGGCTACGATTTATGGTGCCCAATTACTGCTGGCATTAACGAATACAATGGGTAGAGGACGACACCCCTTCGAAAATGAAGACGACTCCTGCAGCCGAACCAGGGATGCCGCCACTCGGCTGGGCAGCAGCCTCAGAAATTTGCAGGTTGGGTCGTAAGCTGGGTTACTCATTGCCTTTGTCTTGTTGCCATGATTTACTAGTAATTGCCATTAAAATAAAAAAATGCATATGTGGTAGAGATGAGATACTAACAAGGAAAAAAGGAGGATTTCAAATTTGAGAACAAAGAAAATTCTATTAACAATCCAGAACATGAGACCACGCAGCGGCCATGGGGTTAGTATGGCAGACTCCCATTTCTGGGGACTTGAATTCTATTTTCAGTGTGCAGTTTGGTATATCCTGCCACCTGCCTACCTGGGGGTTAAGTCATATCCCAAAAACACACGGCCAGGTGAGCCATCAAACAACTCCAGAGTGAGGCAAGGTGGCATGAACATCAAGTCATCCAAACCAGTGGGCTTTACAGCTTGCTGTCCCCACACATTGTGGACATTCAGTTGGTCAGGCGTGGGTGACAATACTGAATGATATGTTATTAATTCACCTAACAGCGAGTTTTTGGCACGAACGCCCAAATAGCTGCAAAAAGCACACATGAAAATTGAAAGAGCATGAAAACTTCACGTGGCAAGTGATGAGCTTGGGATTTCAACTCCAGACTCTGAATGTGGGAAAGTACAGGCTAATCACTGTGCTACCATGCTGCCCACAGGAAAGAATGCAATGAACAAGCATGAAAATATAATGATTAAACATTAGACTTTTAATATCTATCTATCTATCTATCTATCTATCTATCTATCTATCTATCTATTATTGGATAATATTTGAGAGTGTTATTTTATATTATCTGTGGTGGGCTGGCGCCTTGCCTGGGGTTTATTTCCTGCCTTGCGCCCTGTGTTGGCTGGGATTGGCTCCAGCAGACCCCCGTGACCCTGTAATTAAGATATAGCGGGTTGGATAATGGATGGATGGATTTTATATTATAATATAACATACTCTACAACCTGGAAATTGATCATGGGCTTAATACTGGATGTTTAATATATATGGTGCACTCAATTTACAGCTAATATATAATATAACATTACAAGGCAAAATACACTTTTTGACCCTGAAGTAGATTAAGTTCCTGCAAAAAGGCATTTCAAAGCATCCTTCTGTTACATACTGTTTTAAATATCAATTTCATAGTGCCCCTTCACATACTGTATGTGTCATTCTATTATATAATGCCCTATCCATCTATCTATCCTGCCTACTACACTAAAATAAAAATCTATCTATCTAATACTGCCTACTATGCTAAAATTAAAATCTGTCTATCCATCCTGTATAGTGCCTTTCATATTTATCTATCTATGTAAGCAAAGGTCTGTGTTATAGTTTGCATATTTGTAACTAGTAATCCACAAAGGGAGAAAATGAATCACATATCATAAAATTGTTTTTTATTCCTAAGATTTTGATTGGCAGGATTAAAAAGAAGAACACCTTAATAATAAAAGAGACTTTATGAGCAACACCCTCTAAACCCCACCCTATTGACCCCCTCCTTGCACCCCACCCCCTCTTTTGCTATAAATTGTCTTTGATTCCTGTACATCTAATCATTTTCCTCTGATCAATCAATCAATCAACATTTATTTATATAGCACATATTCATACAAAAAAATGTAGCTCAAAGTGCTTTACAAAATGAATAGAGAAATAGAAGACACAATAAAAAATAAACATAAGTCAATATTAATTATAAATTATTATAAATTATAATATTAATGATGATGACACCTGTTAGGTTGTTGAATGCTTAGAAATAAAAAACTATTTTAAGATATGCGATTCATTTTCTCCCTTTGTGGATTACTATCAGTTCATCTATCTATCCTATATGGTGCCTTTCATTTCATACTCTGTCTCTCAAATCTCCTGTTCAGGGATTGGCTAAAGCTAAAAGGACCCTCTTAAGACTTTAGTGTTAAGACTGTTTTGTTTTGGTTCCTTTTGGACTGCAATTCTGGTTGATGTTTTAGTTTTGATGGAAGATCTCCTGATGTCCTTGGGCAAGACACTTAACCTACCTTGCCTGCTGGTGGTGGTCGGAAGGATTGGTGGCGCCAGTGTTCGGCAGCCTCACTTCTGTCAATGTGCCCCAGGGCAGCTGTGGCTACATAGTAGCTTATCATCACCAGCGTATGAATGTGTGTGTGAATGGGTGAATGACTGTTGTGTTGTAAAGTGCCTAGGGGGGTTCTTGAACTCTAGTTAGGCGCTATATCAAATACAGGCCATTTACCATATCTATCTATCTATCTATCTATCTATCTATCTATCTATCTATCTATCTATCTATCTATCTATCTATCATATAGTACCTTTCACATCTATCTATCTATCTATCTATCTATCTATCTATCTATCTATCTATCTATCTATCTATCTATCTATCTATCTATGACTTTCTTTATCACATCACTTTACATAACGGTATATAAAGCCTATCCATCCATCCATTATTCAACCCGCTATATCCTAACTACAGGGTCACGGGGGTCTGCTGGAGCCAATCCCAGCCAACACAGGGTGCAAGGCAGGAAACAAACCCCAGGCAGGGCGCCAGCCCACCGCAGATATAAAGCCTATCTATCTTATAATGCCTTTCATATCTGTCTATCTTATAATGCCTTATCTCTTTATCTATCAATCTATTATATAGTGCCTTTCATGGAAGTGAAGTTTTGTGATACGGCTTGTGTATTTGTAGCTATTACATCTTGCCTGAAAAGCTTGCATATTGTAATCTTTTTAGTTAGCCAATAAAAGGTGTCATTTTGCTTGGCTTTCCTCTATATTTGTAGCTAGTAATCCACAAAGAGAGAAAATGAATGTCTTATGTGGGTCCCTCCTTCTTCCTCTATGTCCATAATTAGGGTTTATTTTTCCATGTCTGTACTTTATGTGACGGCAAGTTATAGTTGAGGTTTAAACCTGTAAACTTGTCTTTTACTATTCCACCCTTCAGCCGTCCACCACAAATAGTGTCACCAAAGTCACAATCATCACATGCCATGTGCTAATTTTCAGGTTTTACTTTGACTGTGGTGATGTGGCTGGGCACTGAATATCCCGATTCATTGTAATTATTGACAACATTTTCATATTCATGTCACCTTACCATATGCTTACCTGACGTGCACTGAACGTTTTGTCTGACTTTGCACGTCAGTTGTGATTATTTAAAAGGTTGTCTTTTTGGACCAATCATTTTCTTCATCCATTGCCACCCCTGCGGTGCCCGGCTCCAGGTATGTGATGCTGCCTGGCAGCATCGGGCATGAGGGTAGCAGTCATCGCAGGGTGAACCGACGCACATGTTAACACACCAACAGGTGTGGCCAATTTGAGAGTCACCAGTTTTTTAACGATTTTTGGGGGCGTGTGGAGAGTCAACAAAAATAAACCCCCCTGCCAGGACACCGGGTTGAGATTAGTGCCCAGGACGCTGGCCATTGAAGCACAAGTTTCATGCCTCAGGAGGTGACACTGCATCCGAGGGGTTCATCATGTGACAGGTGCGTTTCAGTGAGTCTTGGGTCTTGATTAATGCATGTTGTGTGAGCAAATCCACACTCTTGAATGTCTTTTTATTGGAGATTTTACTGCGCTTTTATGAGCCATAACTTCCGAACAAGTTTGAATTAACGTTTAACATTTATACCTTCCTTCTTAAGTGGACAAATGATTAATTCAATTCCTTTTTTTATGATTGTTTGGGTGGTGGCCTGTCACTCTCGGCAGTCTTTGCACTGTCCTGGTTTATGGCTTTGCGTCCTGGTCTAAGTTTAAACAGCCAGACACCGAGATCCTCTCCGTATTAAATGGACTCCGAGGTTGTGTCTAACGTTATAGGCCTGGACCTGTGCCAAGCTTCCACAGCTTTCCCGTGATTCATTGCTTCTTATCTTGCCAGTCTTGAGCTCAGGTCTGCACTGTAAAGGACTACGGAGTGGCAGGCTATTGTCCCCACGGTTAAAACCAAGGAGATCAGAGTAACCAGGGGTCTCATTTATAAAAAAAGTTGTGCGGATTCGAGCGTGACATTATGTGCACGCTAAAAAACAGGAAAATACGACTGTCAAAAAAAAATCCGATTTCTAAAACCTGGCGTGCACGCATTTCTACCCTTTATGAATCACGATCACCTTGTAAATGTGCGCTCGTGAACGCGCCTCATTGCTAATCAACTTAGACAGAGGCAGTCACCACGCTGCAGACGCTTATTGGCTGGGAGAGCAGCCTCCCACCTGATGTGTCGAGAGCCCCGCCCCTCCTGCGTTCAAGATCATCAGCCTGCACCGCAACTGATCGGCTTTATAGCGCCTCTCCTGTCGATTCTGGGGGGGTTATAAGATTATAATTTAACAAGCGAGACGAGCCCATGCAGTCCATTTGTCGCCCGTTCGTTTAGCTAACAGCTCAGCGGTCTCCATATCTTTAAAGTTGGTCAAGGTTTCTGCTTCCACTTCACGTCTCGGTCGTTTGCCCCACAAGCGCTTCCTGGCTTCAGTTTTAAATGCACTTCCTTTTCATTTCCACTAGGTGTCCTCGAGTGCGTGATTCACCCTTAAAGCTGAAGGTCCAGGAAAGGCTGGATGTACCGCCTCGTCACACTGAGCCCTTCATTGATGTGAGCAAATTCTTCCAATCTATCCATTTTCTACCACTTATCAGATTTCACATCTTGGGGTCATCTGTCAGAGTTCCCCGATTCCCTGCCACTTCCTCCAAGTCCTCCAGGGGGATACCAAGGCATTCCCAAGTCAGCTGAGAGATATGATCTCTCCGGTGTGGCTGTGGTAAGCCAAGTTCAGTGGCTGTAAATAATGCAAATATAGAGGCAGCTGCTTGGCTTGTCACGGACATTTGGCAAAAAAAAAAAAAAAATTAAAGAAATAAAGTTTTCATTTACCTGTTTTAGCATCCCTACCCTGATTAACAAAGTTTTATCAGCAGTTTGAATGCTGGGATGCTTGAAGAGCTGCCAGGAGACTTAGGCCAGGTTATACTTCACGCGACACGACGCATGCTGCTGAGGACGTTCCTGCTACGCAAGCCTTGTAGTGTTTATACTTGTGCGCGCACTTTACGTAAATCTGGAGGAATCCACCAGGTGGCTATGGTGACAACATATCATCCATAGAGTAAAATTACTCTGTCTCTCACGAGGGTCTAACTCAACTCACGTTCCCTGTTAGTGAGTAAACAATCCAACGCTTGGTGAATTCTGCTTCACAATGATAGAAAGAGCCGACATTGAAGGATCAAAAAGCAATATTGCTGTAAACGCTTGACCACCATGTGCCGGTTAACCCTGTAGTAATTTTTCTGGCAGCTACTTCTTAGAACCAATACCAAAACAGAAGAATCACGAGATCCCACTCTAGGGTCGTCTGTACTCATAGTGAAAATCAAGATCAAGCGAGCTGTTGCTTTTTGCCTCTTTAACAGGGTTCTGGACACCTGCATTATGGTGTGACAGGGTGACCATCCCAGAAACTCCCCACCTGCCAGTGTCCCCAGGGTGGGTCACACCAGAAGCAGAAGCTTGACACTAGAAGTTAAAGGCCTGCCAGACTCCTTCACCCCACTCACTGGGTGGGGGAGAAAACCACATGCGATTTGGGAGCTTTACAGGTCAAGAAGACCCACGTGATTGAAGAGCTATGGACTTCCCCAATGCACCAGCTGACAGCACCCCTTTGCTGGATTGCCCATGCACATACCTGCAGAGCAACTTGGGAATTGTAGTCCTGTTGGGCATACCTGCAGGATGCTGTGCTGCTAGAAGCATAGTTTCCTATTTTGAAGGGCTTCTGTCAGACCTGGAAATGCTTCCTTAATGCAACGCAACTCTCACCATTAGTCTTCCAGGTCCGATTTCTTGCATGTTGAATGACTTTTCTCCTGGGCATCCCATTAATTGTGGTTGCATTTCCAGTGCTAACCTTAACAGATGGATCTTGTTAAATTGGTGCACAATATGGGACCTACATGTGTGGCTGGGAGTCCCCTTCCTGGCTCTGGCAAGGTAAGCAATTCCACCTCTGGAAGAGAGGGGGCACTGACACAAACAATATTGTCTCTTTCCCCAGTAGCACTGAAGGTTCACCGAAGGAGGACGTGTATAGATAGATAGATAGATAGATAGATAGATAGATAGATAGATAGATAGATAGAATTTGGTATAGTAGGCAGGATGAGATAATAATAATTCTTTGCATTTATATAGCACTTTTCTCACTACTCAAAGCACTCAGCAATTGCAGGTTAGGGGCCTTGCTCAAGGGTCGAATAGAGCAGCGTCCCTATTGACATTTATGGGATTCGAACCAGCAATCTTCTGATTGCCAGTGTAGATCCCTAGCCTCAGAGCCACCACTCCACCTCAAAAAAGATTCCTCACTAATCGCATTACTTAAATCTAAATAGAGATAGATAGATTGAATTTGGTATAGTAGGCAGGATTAGATAGATAGATAGATAGATAGATAGATAGATAGATAGATAGATAGATAGATAGATAGATAGATAGATAGATAGATAGATTTGGTATAGTAGCCAGGATGAGATAGATAGATTGAATTTGGTATAGTAGGCAGGATTAGATAGATAGATAGATAGATAGAATTTGGTATAGTAGGCAGGATTAGATAGATAGATAGATAGATAGATAGATAGATAGATAGATAGATAGATAGATCGAATTTGATATAGTTGGCAGGATTACATAGATTGCACCCCAACTTTCACCCTGCCTACAGTTGGTGCAGAGCCACATTACAACACATAGGGAATTCAGCCCCCATCATTATGGGGATGTAGGCAACAAAAGGAGAATAATTTCAGTGATTATCCATAAACAATCCTATTACTGTAAATTCTTGGCTAACAGAGACGGTCAATCTATTAGGCAACACTGTGGTGAAATCATCTAATGCCGTCCATTTATTAAAGTTAAGGGATGCAAGTTCTGGACACCGAGGGGGATTCTATTGCCATTTGTCATTGTCTATCTGATGATAATGAGTGGGCGCTGTTTGTGCTGCTGCAGTATCGCACGTTTGAGACGCCAAGGGGTGTCTAATAATACCAAGTGCCTACTGTGAACAACAAGGGTCTACATACCTCTGTGTCACCATGGGGTCCAAATGGATTTCAACTGGCATCAGTTCCCATAGTCTACAGTAATTTCTTCACTTCACTGGGTGAATTTATGGCAGCGGACAGTAAAAAGTGACACCACACCCCATGATAAAGTCACAAATACAAAAAACATACAAGCCAAAACGTATTTATGAAAGAATTAAAGTTCACAGGGAAGGTACAAAAAGTACTGATAATGTAAGGGCACTGCAGCTTTTCAAAGGCCTAAATCCCTGAAGACCGGTGAGGTGGCTTTTCCATTTACTCTCTGCAACATTTCTGCTCCCGGCACTCTTAAAAATGATGTAACCCCCAGATAGCCTGGCCACCATGACACATCTATATTCTAAAGGATGACAAACGAAAACAAAATATAAGTAAAAAGAAAAAAAAGAAGAAGAAGAAGAATAAGAAGAAAGAGGACTTGATGATACTGTACAGTTGAAAAAAAATAAAAAAGGAAGCAGAGCTCTAATGATCTCAAAAACAGAAAAAGGCACAAAGCATGAAAGCTGGAAAATGTATGTAAATGAGAGAAGAGAGACAGCGGGAAGCCAGCGCGATCTGAAACTCCGGCTTTGGGAGGCACATGCAATGCAAACGGCTGCATTGCTGAGGTTAAACAGAAAATCACAAATGGAGTGAGAGCAGCCATGAAGAACGGCAAGGCAGATTTGGGAACACATTCCAAAGAAAGTCACACACTGGGACTGAAAAGGACATGAGTGGAATGTTATATTGAAATAAAAGAAAAGAAAAGAAAAAGAAAGGCAAACAGACGGGTGACCTGCACAGCTGGAGCAGCCCCACAAAAACATTCATTTATCCATTCATCCACATATTGGGTCCCATCCTCTATCTATCCCCATCCTACACTTAGGGGTTTAATACATTTGCCCTGTAAAATACTGACGTGCACTCCTCAAGATTTGTCACTTTGTTAGCATTTTGATCTCCTGATTTTCTGAATTCTTATTTATCTCCTGGTCATTTCATTCTCTTCCAGGAGAACACATCTCGATTTTCATGAGTGCTGGCATTCTGTGAGTCCCATGGTCTGGGGGGCACACTGCTTACCGACTTAATATAAAGAAAAATATTGGGTTGAGGCATTGGACACTTATCATCCACACGGTCTTAATGGATGATAGGACAAAAAAAATCTTTTGTAGAGGTTTTAGTGTTTCGGGATAATTGAATTAACTAGATCATAATGAGGTGCTAAATAAAGGGTCTGTGTGCCAGAGCTTAGCCGTAAAGTTCACGTCCCCGACCCTAAGCCAAACCCGAATCCTTCAGCCCTGGCAACCTCCGCTGTAAAGTTTAAAAGGCTGCAGGTTTTGGTTCTCATTTTGGCTTTGATGTCAGATTGACGGTTTCATTCTTTTATTGTCTCTTTTGGTTACCTCAAACTTCCCATCTGAAGCTGATTCATCTGCTGGTTAAGACTGTTTTGTTTTGGTTCCTTTTGGACTGCAATTCTGGTTGGTGTGAGTTTTGATGGAAGATCTCCTGATGTCTTCTGGTGTTCTCACCTATTCCTGTCTATCTATCTATCTATCTATCTATCTATCTATCTATCTATCTATCTATCTATCTATCTATCTATCTATCTATCTATCTATCTATCTATCTATCTATCTATCGTGGATGATGGCCCGGACACAGTTTATTCATATTTTCTATTTATAAATAAAGTGCCACACACAACCCCCATACTTCCCCAAAGTCCAGGCCCTTCCAAAGCCTCTCTTTCCTCCCAAGCTCTGTCTATCTTCCTCCCGACTCAAGCCCTCGAATCGAGGGAGGCGGCCCCTTTTATCCCCACCCGGACGTGCTCCAGGTGCCTCCCGATTAGCTTCCTCTGGCACTCCCCAGTGTGGCAGAAGTACCAGCTGCTTACCCAGAAGCACTCCTGGTGTTCCTGGTCTTCTTCCCCCCAGCACTTCCGGGTGTGGCGGAAGTGCTGAGGGCCAGGGCTCCTCAGGCATTGGGGCACCCCCTGGTGGTGACCACTGGCCCCTATTGGGTTGAGCTTCCAAGTTCAGTTCCCGTGGTCCCCAAAGCCACCAGGGCAGTTGCCCCCGCATGGTCTGGAGGAGGCGTAAGCCCTCCTCTGGTCCTCCTGGGCGTCCTGGCTGGGTGACACCCCCAGCCACTCGCCACAAAATCTATCTATCTATCTATCTATCTATCTATCTATCTATCTATCTATCTATCTATCTATCTATCTATCTATCTATCTATCTATCTAGTCCCATGCTCTTCCTCAATATGCCCGCTAAACAAGCCCCTGGCAAACACCATCAGTAGTGAAACCAAAAGAACTTTTCAAATTCATTCCATATCTTGGAAAGCATCTAGAAGGAAGCAGAATACGGCATGAGCTGTACCAGAACTTCCTTTAGAAAACTGCGCCATTGGGGCTTTAGACTGTGACCTCTGCAAGTAAACCAAACTAACGACTTATAAGGCTGTGCCCATCACGGTCTGGGTTACCCGTCATTGTCACCGAACAAACGTTGCTTCAGGGTGAGTCTCCTTATCACCTGAGAGGAATGCGACTCCAGCTCCAGTGTACTCGCAGGCCTGAAGATGACCACTAGTGTTGAGCGAAACAGCAAACAGTTTTGTGAAACTGGCACTAACGTTCATTTTGCCATTTTGAAGCCCATTTCTAAGCTGTGAAATGTGAAAATCATAAAAGAGGTTTTTTTTGGGGCTTAAAGGATTTTTTGTTTTGGATGGAAAACAAGGAAGTCTGCCACCTAAAGCCCCCGTCACACTTTATAACTCGTGTATTCTCTAGCACACCTCTGTTTAACCTGGGCCAGGTACGAGCCACTGTCACTTCAGGGGGCAGCCACAGCGATATGATGCCAAAAGCATAAACGAAGCTGGCAGCAGTGTTTTAATTCTGACCTACCCAGAGGTGTATAACCGCTTCAGTCTCTGCCTAGATCAACATGAGGATCAGCTCCACAACGGTACGTACCAATTTTCTTTTCTGAACAATGGTGTAAACACATTTTCTTTGATTAGACAGTAGCATTGCTGACAGCCATCAAGAAGTCCACACACCATCGTATGCTGATTAGAAACAAATGTCCCCAGAACTCATTAATTTTCAAAGGAAGCAGGCAGTTCTGTATCACAATATTGTATATTGATGAGGTAACAATTAAAGCAGTCTGAGCTACAAAGCAGGTGACTCTTTTGCAAGACAGGTAAATATCTACAGTATGTCCTGTAGGCAGCCATCGGCAGTAACCTGTAACGATTGTTCAGGAAATTGGCCCAAACAAAGGGTGCCCCATCATCTCTTGGCTTTTACAGTATGTTGATTATTTACACGTTGTCACACACGTGTGCATGGAAGGCAGCTAGAAGGACCAAAAGAAGGCAATTCCATGCCAGGCCAGGGGGTGGCGGGTGCAGTAAAATTTCTCTTTTATCTCTACAGACCAAACAGAGGAAACTCTGCCTGGTTCTGACCACCTCACTTCCGGTTCCGGCCCCGAGGACATCACTTCTGACTTGCCCCCAAAAGAACGTCACTTCCGGTTCCGGCCCCTGAGGACATCACTTCTGACTTGCCCCCAAACGAATGTCACTTCCAGTTCTGGCCCCCCGATGATGTCACTTAAATAAAAGTGTGCTGTCTGGCTGACCTGGCTGCGGCAGATAGAGGGTCATTTCCGGAGGGTGGGACTGGACTGTGTGTTTGCCTGGGAGGGTTGCCAACCGGGATGCCAAGCTGTTTCGTCATGTAGTGGGTTGTGGCAGTGCACTGTACCAGTGCATGCTCCCCAACTTGACTTGACTTGACTTGTCTGACAGGCTTTGTGTCTTAGCCTGTCTGTGTCTGGGTTTGGGGGGCCGTATGCCCCCTGGCGGTCCACATGCACTAAAACACACCATCGAGCACTTTACTACGTTTTCTACACAGGAAAATTTCATTACACAAACTTTCTCTGCTGCCCAACCCCAACTTTCTGGTTGTGCAGAAACCTCCTTACCCTCGTGGAGGATAAACACGATTTCAGTGATTTTTTTTTGTCTCTCAAGTTCTTTATTTAAATACTGAATGACAGGCATACATGTAGAATTAAGGTATGAAATTTCTTTTGGACATAAAGTAAATGCCTTTCTTCTTGTTGTGGGCATTGCCCCGGACACGGACAGGCAGACATGTCAGTATTACCCCACACACATTTATTTTCCATTTCTTTACACAAGTCAGTACTCACAAGCCCCAATACCCCTCAGTCCAGGCCAACACAATGCCTTCTCTCTCTTTTCTTCTTCAGGCCGCCTCCTGCCTTCTCCAGAGACTTTGTCCACTCTTCCACCCGACTCTTCTCCCCTTCTGAAGGGATGCGGCCCCTTTAAATAAGCACCCAGATGTGCTCCAGGTGTGTTCCCGGCAATCTCCCACCGACACGTCCCAGTGTGGCGGAAGTGCCAGCTGTCTCCCTGGAAGCACTCCAGGTGTCCCTATTCCTCTTCCCCCCAGCACTTCCTGGTGTGGAGGAAGTGCTGAGGTCCAGGGTCTTCCAGGTATTGGGGTCCCCCTGGCAGTAATCCCGGGTCCTTACAGGGTCGAGCTTCCCAGCTCTTTACCCCGCAGCCCCCAGGTCGGTCGCCCCCTCGAGGTCTGGAGGAGGCACAAGCCCTCCTCCGGTCTTCTCGGGCGTCCCGGCAGGGTACCACCTCCATCCGGGTACCACATTGTGTCATTGACAAAAATTTTGCTGGAAGTGAAAACCTTTAATTCTTTTGGTTTTTATTTTTTTGAGGCGCAAAAAACCAAGTCTCACTGGGAATTCAATTTGATGTGAATCATTCTGCTGTAAACTCTGCTTTGTCCAAATCTTTCCGCTGTTCATTCGGTTTTGCGCGAATCATTCCACGTGAATTGTTCCTCTGCAAATTCAGTTCTGTGTGAATTTTCCAGCTGAGAATATCATTTCTTGTGAATCGTTGCGTCGCGGATTCAGTTTTGCAAGGATTGTCCTTCTAAGAATTCCGTCTCACGTGAATTGTTTCGCTGTGAATTCGGTTTTGTGCAAATTGTTCCACTCAGCATTTCGTGTGAATTATTCCTGAGAGAATTCTTTCACTCACAAATTGATCTCCTCCCAATTCAAGTTTGACGTTCCATGTGAATTGTTTCAGTGATAATTCGGTTTTGTGCAAATTGTTGTACTGCCAGTTTAGCTCTGCACAAACTGTTTCACTGGAAATTCTGCATTTCAGGAATTGAGAATTCAGTTCTGCACGAATCGTTTCACGGGAATTGTTCCGCTGCAAATTCACTTTGGTGTGAAGTTTTCAGCTGAGAATATTGTCCTGCATGAATTCAGTTTTGCATGGATTGTTCTTGTGAGAATTCTGTCTCGTGTGAATTGTTTAACTGTGAATTCAGCTTGCAGAACCAACGACGATAGATGAGCTGCTTCATCACAATGTCCGACCCCTGAGAAAAGTCATCAGCTAAGCACAGGGCGCACAATTCATGGTCACCAGAGAACAGAGGTGGGTAGTAACGAGCAGGGCCGGATTACGATGAAACTGGGCCTGATGCTGCAGCACAAAAAAGGCCTGTTTCTTCTCGGTATTGGCGCATATGCATTCGACACTTGCGTACATGCACACTCAGACCGACCAAGGAGCCTTAATTGCTTGCGACACAACCAGTCAGCCTTTATTGAACACTAGCAAAATACCCGCGCTTCGCAGTGGAGAAATAGTGTGTTAAAGAAGTTATGAAAAAGAAAACATTTTAAAAATAACGTAACACGATTGTCAATGTAATTGTTTTGTGACTGTTATGAGTGTTGCTGTCATCAAGGATTTGATTCTCATTATTTCTTTCAATCAGGTTCGTATTTGTAGGATGTGTTGTGTTCAAGTTACATTCCGTGTTTGTCAATCGTTGTAAAGATAACGAGTTTCATTCATCGAAGTGTTCACTACCCAAATCGGTACTCGTGAATCTAAGATGTTTAACAGGCATTCCCGGTATTAAGTTATGGATTTGCCTGCGAATATTTAGCGGCAGCGTGTCTATGAACTTAATTTAAACCTAAGCTTTACACCGTGCTTTCCTATTGATGTGTGTACAAAGGCTTGTTCAGATTCAGAGGGTTGTTCCTCTCTTACTACATCAATAAACAGCTCGTCTTCCTCTTTATCTGAGACATCACACACCGCATGCACGGCTTTACCTTTCCCAGTCCTGCAAACTTTAGCGAATTGGTTTTTCCACTGCCTTCCTTTAGCTGGACACCACCGTGTGCTTTGTTTCCGCAGTAGCTGCACTTATGAATATGCTTGCATGCGTCACTCGCTTCATATTCTTTTGCTGCCTTCTCAATTGTGTAATGCGTTTTTTGTTCAGCGCTCTTTGGAGCTCTTGCTTGTTCTCTGCGTACTGCGTTCACAGTCAGTTCACGTGAGCCGCTCGCAGTACATGCATCGAAGATTCTCAGCTGTGCTTGTGCTATCTCGTGCGATCTTGCGATGTCCACGGCTTTATTTAATATTAGCTAAGACCCGGCACTTAAAAGTTTCTCTCGCACTTTCGCTGAGTTTGTGCCAAACACTAGTCTATCCCTGACCATCTCATCTTCGTTTGCAGAAGCACACTCCTTCACCAGCAATTTTAACTCCGTTACAAAGTGATCAAAATTCTCATTTATACTCTGCGTCTTCTCAGTAAACTTGTATCTCGCAAGGCACTCAATTACGTGAGAGGCGTGATGATGGGTGACGCAACTCCGCCTCACACGGCGACCGAGCTGCAGGCTATGGCCGTATATATGTATGTAAGTAGGATTCAGTTATGACCGTTACGTGTAGAATTTCGAAATGAAACCTACTTAACTTTTGTAAGTAAGCTGTAAGGAATGAGCCTGCCAAATTTCAGCCTTCTACCTACACGGGAAGTTGAAGAATTAGTGATGAGTCAGTGAGTCAGTGAGTCAGTCAGTGAGGGCTTTGACTTTTATTTGTATAGATGAATAATAATAACAACGTAGTATCGTAACAACTCGAGATTAACATCAAACTTAGTAACATCAACATTCAATAGCAATTGTCTGAAAAGTGCACTTAATGCAGAAAACCGAACAATGAAATACACCAAATTTCACAATTCTCTTATGAAACAGAGTAAGAAAAAATGAATTTGCAGAGACGTTGGGTCAAAGTGACTCAGTTCAGGCTCTCGAGGGTAAAAATTTGTCCACGATTTCATAATAGACCAGAATCCTGTTGAAGATTTTAAAAATTCTAGATATCCATGCCGGGCCCGTGGGCAGGCTTTTAGTTTTACCTTTACAGATAACCATTTAAATAGCCGTTGATTTTTACTGTACAACTAACTTTCAAGGCGAAAAATTACTACGTGGCACTTACCGAACAATAATAAAGTGGCAAAAATCTCCAAGATATTGCAAAAAACGCAGCTGAATTACTAAGTAAACTGTTTAACGTAAAATTGATAGCATTAACTTGAAGTTTTCGGTTAACAATAAACACAATGACGTTATAGTTACGTCACAGCGCAAAGAACAATAGTAACTGTATAATAAGCAACGCTGTGTCTAGGCGTCCGAAAGTCGGACTCCAAATTTCATTCTAAGAATTATTTTGAGGTTAATATAGCAAAGGAAAACTGATCAGCTTCCGGAAAATTCTCGTCTGTTTTCATCTGGGCCTATTTCAGGAATGGGCCTAATGCTGCAGCATCAATAGCACCCACCTTAATCCGGCCCTGGTAACGAGTTACACTTTACTTGAGTAACTTTTTAAAAAAATTGTACTTCTACTAGTAGTTTTACTGCACCATACTTTTTACTTTTACTTGAGTACATTTGTGAAGAAGAAACGCTACTCTTACTCCGCTACATTGGGCAACACTTGACTCGTTACTTTTTTCCATTTACACATTTATATACGCTACATTTCAGTCGGGGAGAAGTCGCCAGTGGATCTACTGCATGACTGTTTCACCAATGGGATGTAGCAACAATAATCACAAGACTCTGTTTCACCAATCAGACGTAGCCATGCAGTCACATGACCACACACAAACTTCCTGCGTCTGCAGCCTAGGCAGACTTTTTAGTCATGCGGGGCTCCTGTTCACTGCAAGAACCTTGAGAGCCAACTCCCGCTGAAGCTTAACCATCACCTCACTGAGAGAAGAACAAGCGCGTTTTAACCAAACATGCACAGACACAGACAGTCATGGCACAGTGAGAGGTCTGTATGTGCGCAAGCTGCCTTGTTCTAATGTTATTTTCTATCAGCTGTGCTATTTGGAGGGCAAGTGAATATGCAGTATTATCCTGTATATATGGAAGAATTATGTTTCTTGACTTCTCTAGCGCCTTTAACACCATCCAACCTCTGCTCCTCAGGGACAAGCTGACTGAGATGGGAGTAGACTCACACCTGGTAGCATGGATTGTGGACTATCTTACAGACAGACATCAATATGTGTGTTTTGGGAACTGCAGGTCTGACATTGTGGTCAGCAGCACAGGAGCGCCACGGGGGACTGGACTTTCTCCGGTCCTGTTCAGTTTATATACATCGGACTTCCAATACAACTCAGAGTCCTGCCACGTGCAAAAGTTCGCTGATGACACTGCTATGGTGGGCTTCATCAGGAGTGGGCAGGAGGAGGAGTATAGGAAGCTAATCAAGGACTTTGTTAAATGGTGCGACTCAAACCACCTACAACTGAACCTCAGCAAAACCAAGGAGCTGGTGGTGGATTTTAGGAGGCCCAGGCCCCTCATGGACCCCGTGATCATCAGAGGTGTGTGCAGAGGGTACAGACCTACAAATACCTGGGAGTGCAGCTAGATGATAAACTGGACTGGACTGCCAATACTGATGGTCTGTGTAAGAGAGGACAGATCTGACTATACTTCATTAGAAGGCTGGCGTCCTTCAACATCTGCAATAAGATGCTGCAGATGTTCTATCAGACGGTAGTGGCGAGTGCCCTCTTCTACGCGGTGGTGTGCTGGGGAGGCAGCATAAAGAAGAGGGACATGTCACGCCTGGACAAACTGGTGAGGAAGGCAGGCTCTATTGTAGGAGTAAAGCTGGACAGTTAAACATCTGTGGCAGAGCGATGGGCACTAAGCAAACTCCTGTCAGTCATGAAGAATCCACTGCATCCACCGAACAGGATCATCTCCAGGCAGAGGAGCAGCTTCAGTGACAGACAGACTGCTGTCACCGTCCTGCTCCACCGACACACTGAGGAGATCTTTCCTCCCCCACACTATGCGACTCTTCAATTCCACCCGGGGGAGTAAATGATAACATTACTCAAAGTTATTGTCTGCTTTTACATGCATTTTTATTACTATTTAATTTAATATTGTTTTTTTTTTGTATCAGTATACTGCTGGATTATGTGAATTTCCTCTTGGGATTAATAAAGTATCTATCTATCTATCTATCTATCTATCTATCTATCTATCTATCTATCTATCTGCTATACAGTGCCTTTCATCTATCTATCTATCTATCTATCTATCTATCTATCTATCTATCTATCTATCTATCTATCTATCTATCTATCTATCTATCATATAGTGCCTCTCCTATCTATCTATCTATCTATCTATCTATCTATCTATCTATCTATCTATCTACAGTATGTCTCGTCACTGTAAGTAGTCTGCACCGTTCAAACATGCATGTTACCTACTGGAGGCATCGGCTTCAAAAGCTTTGTTGTGAAAAACTGAGATTTGGAACTTTGTGTTATTTGTGCATCTTTATTTTGTAAAGATGTTATTTATTTTTACTCATTTTTTATTTTGTTATTTGGAAATAGCAGAGTTTGCACATTATTTTATATTTTTGTCTATCTTATTACATTTTTAAAAAATAATTCATTTATTATGATCAAACAGTTACTCAGTACTTGAGTAGTCTTTTCACCAAATACTTTTTTACTCTTACTTGAGTCACTGTGAATTTCCCCTTGGGATTAATAAAGTATCTATCTATCTATCTATCTATCTATCTATCTATCTATCTATCTATCTATCTATCTATCTATTTTTTGGAGGACTACCTTTTACTTCTACTTGAGTAATATTATTTTGAAGTAACGCTACTCTTACTTGGGTACAATTTTTGGCTCCTCTACCCACCTCTGCCAGAGAAAGGCTGCATTAGCATCACCAGCAGTGTAGCCCTGGCCACTGCATGTCCCCCCCATGGTGCTGTACAGCTCATCAGACGGCACTTCACTTTCAAACCAAATGCCTCTCTGATACGATGGACAAAGACGGTGATAGACGAGGCAGAAACTGGAAGTGGGCACCAAACAAAACCTTCAGTCCTCACTGCCCCAAAATGTGTAGCTCCAGAATTTTGGCCTTCTCAGTAGGGTCACACATACAGTCTAAATCAAGTCAAGGGTCTGCAGAGAGAGAGAGAGAGAAACTGCACCAGTCACCGTGTCTCAGTCTAATTTAGAGGACAGACTCCCATAAACGTATCGCAGTCGATGTGGGCTGCCATGCTTATGCCGCACGGCTGACACTTTCCTGGGTATTCTTGTACCTCCGGCTGCTCTGATGTAGCGATTTGCTATAAGCGATGCAAGATGAACCTGATAAACTGACGGTTCCAAGACTGACTAAGGCCACAGAACAAAAACGATGCACGCCATTTTCCGTGGGTAAAGATAGAAGCACCCACTCTCAAAGTGTCTCTTTTATATTGCTTAATGAATATCCACATGGCAAAAATTAACAGCTCTTCACGTAATTAGCATAGATGTTTTCTTGTAGCACTATTTTTGAAGATGAGTGTCATTCTGTTTTGGTAGGCGTCCTGTTTAATGATCAGCTATTGTCACTTCAGCTTGGCTTGAAATAAACAGGCCCGCTGAGCTAATTAGGAGTTAGCGAGAGTAACCTCAAGGTTCAACGTTTGACTTTCAAGAGCAACACCGGAAACCGGCGCCTTTCGCTGCGTTTCACTTAACAGGATTTTTCATTAAGCAAATGTGTGATTTGTTTCTCTGCTTATTTATCATTTGAATGTATTCTTTATTGTTTGTGGACTTTGGGAAGCTGGGGGTTTTGTGGCAAAGGGAAATCCTGCCGACTACGCCACTGTGAAGTATAGCGGCCCAGACACACACAGACGGACACCGTTTTAATCATCACCCACGTTTATTTACACAATGCTATACAAAAGTCAAGTGCACCGCCACCAAACCCCCAGCTCCCCAAAGTCCACAAACACAGTCCTCTTCACACAAATACTCAGGCCTCTCTTCGCCTCCTCTGCCTCGACCTTGTCCTCCTCCTCCTCACCCGACTTCAGCCTTGATTGCAGGGCGGCGACTCCTTAAGTAGGTGGCTGATTGGTGACCACACCCAGCCACCTGCCACAATACATATATATAAATACTTTTTAAAAACAATGCTTATATTAAGTTAAAAAGTGTACTAAAAAGTTAAAAATAAGTCTCTCCTACATCACTCGTAAAATAAAAGGTGGGCACTTTTGCTAAGATTTTAAGAAGTGTTTTTTGAATGTTGATTGATGAGAAGTGTCCACGCTTTTATTTTACGAGTGATGTATGATATATTTATTTTTATTTCAACTTTTTAGTCTCGGGTTTTTTGGGTTTTATTTTATAACTTCCTTTAATGTTTCTATCCGTGCCTAGCGCCATCTATTGGTGAAATCTTCTTCATATGAAAATTTCATTTCTTAATTATCATGCATTAACTGATCAATTAGTGAAACTGATTACTGATTCATGTATTGTCATCGGAGGTGAGTTAAGTGTGCAGAATTTCAAGTCATTTGGACAATAGGAAGTGGGTTAAATATCGATGACAAGATCTGTACCAGACAACAAACAGGTGAAGTTAATATAGAGCGTGGCAAAAAGTGAAATGTCACCTTGACACAAGCATTCAGATCCTTGGCTATGACTCTCGAAATTTGGCTCCGGTGCATCCCGGTTCTATTTGTCACCAGCGTTAAGATGTTTCTACGGCTTGTTTGGAGCCCACCTGTTGGTCACGTCAATTGATCGGACTGATTAGGAAACAGGGGTGCGCCGCATCGGTCCTGGCGGGCCGCAATGGCTGCAGGTTGTGGTTTCTTAATGAGAAGTCAATTATTGCTGATGAAGCCCTTTCTGCTTGAGTGACATTTTGATACTTCATTTTAGTGGTCTCGCTTGTTAAGGTTCCCCACCCTTATCTCAGTCTTAAACAGCTGCATTGGCCATTCTTAATGGCTTCTTATTAGCAGTGAGATGAAAATGACAATGGATCCTTCTCACTTGTTTCCATTTACAGTCGATCTCCGACAGTCACGGGGATTACGTTCTTAGATCAAAAAATTGCCTATTTTTATAGTTTAAACCCTAAATATGCCCCCAAAACACTTTAATTACATTTCAAACTCAGCTTAATAGATTACCCCATTACTGGGACGCCTGGAAGGACCGGGAGGCGGACAATACCTCCTCTGGGCCATGGGAGGGCAGCTGCCCTGGTCTGCATGTAGGGCCACAGGACCAGAGCATAGAAGCTGAGCCCTGTTGGTGCCCGTGGCCACCACCAGGGGGCGCCCAGAGGATCATGGAGCCTTGGAATGCAGCACTTCCGCCGCACTCGGAAGTGCTGCCAGAGAGGATGCCAGGCATGCCCTGGAGTACTTCCGGGTGCTCATGCGGCACTTCCGCCATACCAGGAAAGGTAATACGGACCACCTGGAGCACATAAAAAAAGGGGCCGCCTCATTCCATTGGACGAGCTGGAGTCGGGAGGAAGGAGACGGAGCTTGTGTGTGGAGGAGTAAAGGCGGCAGAGTGAAGAAAGAAGGGAGTGAGTTTGGGCTGATTAGAGCATCGTGAGGTGAATAAGAGAAGGCAATAAACGTGTGGGCTTTGGACATCTGGTGTCGTGTCTGCTGGGTACCACAACTGCTGTGCCTCCCGCAGTGCTAGAATATGAAATACCGATGTCACCGCTATATGTACCGTAATTCATGCAAGCTCGTTTTCTTTGGTATGTGCTGACGTTTTCTTTGGTATAAGTAGGGTAAATAATTTAATTTAATTTAATAAAAATATGGTAAGATGTATGGCTACTCACCAATAATGAATGATATTGATTGAAGATGATGTTTGATGATGATGAATTAGCTGTGCAGTACGATGAAGGTATGTAATCAAGATAATGACTGCACAGCAAAGCAGAAGATTTACAGCTCCTCGGGGGGCACCTCTTCTACAGGTGCTTCAGGAGGAGTCGTATCTTCTGAGGGGTCTTCTTCTGGTGGGGTTTCCTGCTGGCTTTTCTTGCTAGGTTTGAGGAACATTGTGATGGGAAATTGCTGTCATTGTTTATTCATGGTGGCGAGGAGGGTTTTATATGTCTGAATGGCAGCATCGATGCCATTATTAACTTTGAGAGCCCAAACCATATAGGGATCCCATGCTTAGGTTCATGGCCAGAAGCCTTAAGATGGTGCAGGGCATTTGGGGGGCACCTTAGGGCTTTAAGAAGAAAAAGAATGAAAAACACAAAAACACTCAGCGAAATACTCGAGAGAGCGACATGCGGTAAACTGTTACGATGTGGGAATGCTAGGCTTCATCTTCCGGAAACGCGTGACAAGGCAGCAGCCAATCAGCAGCAAGGAGAAATGAATAACGCTCTCGGATTGGCTACTTTCAACCCTCCCGCCTCTGAGTACAGGGGCATTTCACCATCCCAAGTTGGGTTCTCCTCTAAGGTTGCATTGTGTTCTCTCTACAGTACTAAACAATTTATATAGTATTATATTTTATATGGAAATGTAGCCAAATTTATGTTAATATTTATATTTCAAAATTAGAAAATGATATTGTTTTTAATAATTTAGTGTTAAAACGCATCAAAAATAATACACTGCCACAACAAAATCCATAAAAAATTGCGGAGGAGATTTGCGGTTTCCGCATACAATTATTAGTTAGGTTCTAAGGAAAAATCCGCGAACGACTGAGGCCGCGAACTCTCGCGGGGGTCGACTGCACACCTGTGTGGATTCATCCTGCACTATTTGGTTTAATAAAACAATTAAGAGAAGAATGTGACAGACTGAAAATGATTACAGGGTCAACTGTACTCTGTTTGCCTATCCTTCGACTCCTGGAGCCTTCTTTCAAAGTGAGAATCTTCGGCGTATTTTACGCCCCTGCAGACGCTGCAAGGAGACAAGCTCCCTGCTGTAATGGACTTCTGTATGACCTGGAAGTGCTTCCATCGGGCAGGGGGCCTGGCACCGGAAGTACTCCCGGGTCCTTAATAAAAGGGACCGCATTCCCTTGGCCAGGTGAGTCGGAGCTGGGAGGTAGAAGGGCAACACTCGATTGGAGGAGGGCAGTGCGGTGGTGAGAGAAATTGTAGCAGTTAATTGAATTGTGGAGAAAGAAATCCTGTGTCTGTGGTGGGCTGGCGCCCTGCCCGGGGTTTGTTTCCTGCCTTGCTCCCTGTGTTGGCTGGGATTGGCTCCAGCAGACCCCCCCTGACCCTGTAGTTAGGATATAGCGGGTTGGATAATGGATAGATTGATGGAAATCCTGTGTTCTTGTGCTTTTGTTACTGGTTGGGAAAGTCTAGTCAATAACTCAACCTTTATTTGAACCCGGGATCGTAATTGTGTGTTCACACCCGGAGTCCATTACATGAGCCATAAAATTAAAGAGACTGGCAGGGATTGTTTTCTAATTACTCAATTGGGTTGGAGCGAAAACCAGCAGCCACTGCAGCACCCCCAGGACCAATGTTGCCCACCCCTGCTAAAGAAGGTCCCACAGTTGAGTAAAACCATGCCAGGATTGTGTGAGGAAGATCTGGGCAAGGCTACCAAAACACTTCTGTGGCACTGAAGGTTCTCAAGAGCACAGAGGCAGAGCCGGGCAGTCCAGTAGGTGACAGAGGTGGCCGCCATCACCTGAGGGGCATTTATGGAGGAGTGCTTAGATGGAAGCCGCTCTTGAGTGAAAGAAATATGACAGTTTAAAAAAGTATGAGTGCCGAGGAGACACAAATGGAACTCTTTGGACAGAACTCCAAACACTGTGTGTGCTGAAGGCCAGGCAGCGCTCATCACCCGCCTAATGCCATATCTCTATGGTGAAGAACGGCGGTGGCAGCATCACGCTATGAGGAAGCTTCTCAGCAGCAGGGACAAGGTGACTGGTCAGAACTGAGGCCACATACAGAAAGGCCCTGCACCAGATGCACACCACTTGAGACTGTTGTAATGGTCCACCCGTCTGCGTGACGGTCACCTGAATTATACAGTCAAGACAACACTGGAATGGCTTCAAGGGACGTCTCTGAGTGTCCACGAGTGGCCTTGGTTTAAACCCCATAGAACATGTGTGGAAAGAGCTGGAGCCTCACGTATAAACGGTGCGTACGCACAAAAATGTTGCCTAAGCCTGTTCCCACGTTCAAATCGCGATGTATAAAACCTAAACTTGGTGTAAAGCCACACACATTTCCACGGTAGCTCATACCCTGGCGTACACAAGTTCTCCGCTCGGTTTTGCAGACTGGCGGCACCCAGCGTCAAAGCAGTGCTACTGTTCCAGTGTGGTTTGCCTTTCTTTTTTAGATCCACATCTCTGACGTGGCTTTATAAATACACTGCAATGAACCGCATATCGTTTATTAGTTTAATGCATCTGATTGTAATTAACCTGTAACAATATAATGGTCCACGGGAAATGGTCAAACTATTCTAAATACCATAACTGCTTTAGCGTTGTTACTCTCACTGCACCTTCTTCTTCTACTTCCAGCTGCTCCCATTAGGAGTTGCCACAGCGGATCATCTTTTATCATATTACTCTCACTGTCCCCACCACTATTTACGAGTATTTATATCTCCGTATCTGAGTGTGAATCACAGCTCTACCACAGCTGATTGGAAAGAGAATTATCGGTATACAGCATCAAGCACACGCTGCGTCAGCCATGTTGTCTATTGAACTGCTCCCATACGGCAAACGTTTCAGAGCCTTTCCTGCACGGACCTCCTTGACCGTTTCATCCCAAGAACTTTAAACAGTCAATCAGTCCATCAAGTGCTCCTTGTAGAACTATCTGTACTTGCTGTATTTGTACAATCGCCTCACTGTAAACTTGCATTACAGTTATAATGTTGCGCAGCCTGAGCCACTTTATAAAGCACGTATTTACATATGATGACAATATAATTTTTCAGATGAAATGCAGCAAAATATGTTTATTATATTATACAGATAAAACTTTAACTTCATTTAAATAAGCTATTTTGTTAATAATTAAACATGTGAGGACACGGTGTCGCTGCCCTAGCGAGGATCTGGCGCTCCCTTCACGGATTGTTCCTGCCTCACGCTGTATGCTTGCTGGGGCTGACGTGACACTGGAAGGATAGAATAATTAAACACGTACCACGAAGATATTTCAATGTTTCGTAAAAGTTTTGAAGAATCGGCGCTAAGCTTACAGATGGCTTAACGTCTATTACAGAGCTGATTGTGTGGCGAATGGGTATTTGGAGAAAGAAAAGTAAGGACAGGAATTGGGGGTTACTACGTTTGAAAGAGACATTACTGCTGCAATAAATTATTTCATCGAAGGTCGCGCACAACCGCTGTGCCACCGTTTTCCCATGTTTAATAACATGCCTTGACTCCTATCATCATGAAAATGATATCACGTATACTTCTCAGTATTTTAATTATTCAGAGAGCTGTAATATCACGAATGTAATGGATTCTGTAGTCCTGTCGGAAGAAGAGAAAGCCGGTTTAAGAAGCACGTAGTGATTCACACACACAGAGCACATAGAAGATCAAATACAAAACAAAGCATTTACTGTACTGCTTTAATTACGATGGGATTTGAGAAACTAGTAAATTAAACGATTTTAAGATGAAGTTTATGATGTTCTACTTTAATGACAAAATAAACTACGTGATTAAAGTGGAAATTTCGAGATTAAAGTTGACATTTCGTGCTTTTTTCCCCACTGTGTGCCTATTTTTTTTTTTCTCTGTACCCTAAAAAGCTTTCATATGACGCTCAGACGGTGGGCTTCGACTCTCCTTTTCACGCTGACTTTGATATCTGACAACTTCTTTTTTATTCTGGGCACTGTGCAACTTTGTGAACTGGAGCTTTTGAGTTTCTCCGACACACTATGTCACTCGATCAGCTTGCTTTTGTTGTTTGTACCACTGTTTAAACCAACAAATAGTAAATTTTCTCTGCCTCCACTTGGTATTCGCTGAACTTCTTCTACTTCCCCCCCTGCTTTTGCCATTGCCTTTTCGCAAAACGCTGAGCTTAAGGGCTATTTATATTGATTTGCATATTCAAAGAGGTGTAATTCTGGCAGGGGTTTGGGGTGTGGCAGCAGGCGCGTGCACGTGTGTTACTTTTCACGCTGACCGGGACTTATGGAGCAGAAGAACGTGGAAGCTGGCGTTCGCACAGATTTATGCATCTGGATTTTTTTGTGCGTACGCAGTTTCACTTTTGTCCATACGCCATGTTGTAGTGTGAATTCTATGCACGGTTTTATGCATGAGGCCCCTGAAGATGGCATCTTACAGATGCACCCCATCCAGTCTAACAGGATAAGCCCATGCAAATCCAGGTGGGCAAAGCTTGTAGAGACATACAAATAAGACTTAAAGCTGAAATTGCTGCCAAAGGGGCTTCTGAATTAACAGATAGAATACTGATATTAGTTTTTGATTTTTAATAAATGTGCAAATATCCATGTCATTATTGTTTATTCGGTGCAGACAGATGGATGAAAATGGCAAATTTATCAATTTAAAATGAGATCTACTATACACAGTAAAAGTGTGCAGAAAGTGAAGGGGTCTGAATCCACCGTACTTGGGTAGTGACTGAACGGCACTGGCTTGTTTTATACCGCTGGCGTCATGACTTGCTGCATTGCACCATGCTGATCATGTGCCAGTGGCGACCTGAAAACAACTAGTGACCAAAAGAAATAAATAAAAAAACAATGCTTGAAAGTGTAAAATTAACAAAAAATAACCCATAGAATTACAACAGCAACAACGTGTTTCAGTCCGTTTTCATTGAGTCCCTCACTGACATTTTAATTGCAACATGAGGGGGCGGGGTCTGTTTCTGGCACTTGTCTCTGATTGGCTGAGTGACTCAGTTTTCTTGACTTGCCCTCCTTCACCTGGCCTGGGTGGCCACTTTTGTGATACGAAGCTCCTTTTATTCTTTTGTCATCCTGATTTTCAATACAAGCAGACCACCCCCTCACCCTCCGCATGTGCTACCTCCGTTTTTTTTTTTTTTAATCTGATCGATAGCAGATGTTTTCATGGCTCATCAGCGCTGAGTAAGTGTTCTAATGGAGGCCGGGGCAGCGAGAGATCAATTTATTTTCATTTGTGTAGAACAGCCTGACCAAATTGCAGTCCAGTTCTGTGGACAGCTGACAAAAGGGCGCCAGCACTTTAACTTCCTACTTGTGTCATTCAGTTGCAGGCGGCGTAAACAACAATTAGCCACAGCACAACCAGCAAACGTCATCAGTTTGATAACTGAATGCCATTCTAGAAAGTCAAAGTTGGTTTAGGAGATTGTGGCGACCATTTTTATTTTTTTACAATATGGAAGATAGAAATAAGAGAGAAAAGGGGGCATTAGAAGCCAATTGAGCCACTAATGTTAGGAACAATTCGGTGGTTGCTGGAGAAAAGGAGGAACTTTTTTTAATAAGAACCAGGGGCTTCAATTTTATATATAAGATTCTATTTTTCTCATTTTGTTATCCTTTAAACGGGGATTGTTGTGGAACCTCAAATTCTGCACAGCTGCCTCTGTAGTCTTCCCCTGACCTGTGCCTCAACACAATTCTGTCTCTGAACTCTGCAGGCATTTCCTTTGACCCCATGGCTTGATGTTTGCTCTACTCTGAGACCTTCGATAGACAGCTGTGTGCCTTTCGTGATCAGTCCAATCAACTGAATTGATCAGAGGTGAATGTCTCAGTGATGATCAATTAAGCTGGATGCACCAGAGCCTCATGTGAAGTGTCATAACAAAGGGTTTGCGTCCATCCGAATAGTTCAGTTTATTTTTTCTATTTTTAACTATTTTGAAAAGAAAAAAATACCGTTTTCACAATTGATAGGAAAGGCACAATAGATAGATAGATAGATAGATAGATAGATAGATAGATAGATAGATAGATAGATAGATAGATAGATAGATAGATAGATAGATAGATTTATTTTAGTGTAGTTGGCAAGATTAGATAGATAGATAGATAGATAGATAGATAGAAAGATAGATTTATTTTAGCGTAGTTAACAAGATTAGATAGATAGATAGATAGATAGATAGATAGATAGATAGATAGATAGATAGTTAGACAAGATTTAGATAGTTAACAAGATTAGATAGATAGATAGATTCTAGCGTAGTTGGCAAGATTACATATGATAGATAGATAGATAGATAGATAGATAGATAGATATGAAAGGCACTATGTAACACAGAACAATCAATAGGAAAGGCACTATAAAAGAAAGATGGATAAAAGAAGAGTGATAGTGCTCTGAGAAGTGCCTGGTTTCCTCCAGATGTGATGATTTTTTTTTTTTTTCATTTTTCATTTTTATTATCAGTATACTGCTGCTGGATTATGTGAATTTCCCCTTGGGATTAATAAAGTATCTATCTATCTATCTATCTATCTATCTATATCTATCTATCTATCTTATCTATCTCTATCTATCTATCTATCTATCTATCTATCTATCTATCTATCTCTATCATATCTATCTATCTATCTATCTATCTATCTATCTATCTATCTATCTATCTATCTATCTATCTATCTATCTATTAGAATGGATATCAAACAGTCCAACTTGGTTTCTTCAGACCTAAGAATCTTGTTTCATATTCTGAGAGGTGTGGTTTTGCAAACTCCAAATGGGTTTTCATGTGGCATCAGGCCACTCTTCCATTAAGCCCAGATCAGCTGAATGTCTTTCTGGGAAGTTCTCCCATCTCCATGCAGATTCTTTACAGCTCAGCCAGAGTGACCATTGGGTTCTTGGTCTCCTTTCTTACCAACATCCTTCTTCTCTGAGTGCACAGTTTGACCAGGCAGCCAGCTCTAGGAATAGGTGAGGTTGTTTCAGACTTCTTCCATGTTAGAATTATGGTGGCCATGTTGCTCCTGGGACCCTTCAGTGCCCCTGAAATGTCCGTGTAGTCTTCCTCAGATCTGCGCCACAACACAATGCTGTCTCTAAGCTCTGCAGACAATTCCTTTGATCCTTCTATAGGACCTTCTAGAGACAGCTAATCAGTCCAATTAACTGAATTGACAAGAGGTGGACTTCAAATGAGATGTAGAAACATCTCAGCGTTGATCAACAGAATGCGATGCACCTGAGCCAGAGTTCAAGCGTCATAACACCATGTAGTGAGATTTCATTTTTTTATCATTAAATAAAATTTGCAAATATCTTTAAAATGCAGTTTTCACTTTGACATGTTAGAGTATGAGGGGAGAAAATGAATGCAAGCAATTTTTGACTGCCCCACCACAAAATGTGAAAAAGTGAAGACCTTCTGTTACTGTGTGAAGTGGACGCTGCCGTCACATTCTGTTTCATCTTCCTAATCTCTGACACCCGAGCTAAAGGTGTTTGGACTTTTCCCTTTATTTTTTAATGAACGTAACACTCGAACAGCCTTTACGGGGTCTCTTGCACTTCCGTTGCTGCCGGGTATCACCAAGTCAATTGTGTGGAGGTCTTCGCTAAATCAAGAGATGCCGACAACTGAGGCCCAAACCTGGAGAGGCCGTTTTAATGAATTTAGATTGCTTCTTTTTTTTTTGTGGACACAACTGAGACCAAAAGCTTCACATCCAATCTTTGTCAGATGTGCTCAAGCCCCTAATCAACAGATTAAGATGAAAAGCATGATTGTGGCCGAGGTTGGAATCACTGAATTAGCGTTAAGGCCTCGCACCTTAGCGCAAAAGAGGGCTTTTGGTCAATATGTTTACCTGGCTGCGGCGAGTGACCTTGAATTACAGTGAAATGACGTCAAGTGGACACCACAGGGACCTTGCATGCCAGTGAACTCTGCTGCACTGTGAGATGCTCTTGGGCAGACTTTGGACGAGATTCCCCCTCACATCCATGGAGTCATTGCCACGGAAACTACCACCGTCTAATCAGTCCATCGTTTGTTCATTCAATGACTTCAATACACGACATGAGAGCATCAGGCACAAGACGGGGGCCGACCCTGGACATGACCCACCTCACTCATCCATACCAACCACTGCGCCCCCTGCGATACTTCACATTAAAGTTAACAATTCAATACACTTTTGGCTAACTTCTCTTGACATGCATTCATGGTACTGGACAACCATTTTTCTTTTCATCCTCCCGCTTTAAATTTCCCCACATCCAACAGTGTATCACGTGATGGAGTCACTCAACGACCTTTACAGACATCTTCCCTCTTTCACTTTTGACCGCTGCACCATGTTCTGTGGCACACGAGCCCAAAGCCCTGGTGTTTATGCCATTCGATCCCCCAAGAGTCATTTCCAGGGCTGTAAAATCTGCTCAAGGATTTCCCCCTCCTTTGACTCTCATTGCCCCACCAACTAACAAAGTGGGTGCTGACTGATGTGCTCCCGATCATTCTTAGGTTGTGTAATGTCTCCGAGTGGGAGAACGGGCCTAACTGGCTCAAAAATCTCAGAGGGGCTCAAGTGTGGTCCTCGCATTTGATCAACTTTCCTAATTTAGGAAAAACTACTGGAAATGTCAGCAGGATTTAGGAGAGCTGAGTGAGCCGTCCTGACTCACTAAGAGCTGCCAGAAGATGGAGTTCAGGCCGGGATCAGTAAGCACATCCCGGCAAAGGCAGAGCGTTCTGGAAATGCCGGACAATGATGAACTCATAAAAAGATATCGACGACGTGACAGAGCCGGAGTGACACTCGTATCAGATCTTGGACATGAAGAAGCCACACACTGTCAGCTGACATGAAAGTGCCGGTAGCATTATGCCACAGTGACAGTTTGAGTGGACAATGCAGGGCAATGCAAACAAAGGTAGGAACAGGAGAAGACCGTGAGGCCCAGAAGATTACAAGGCACAAGTGATGCCCGGCAATCTGTGTGCCAGTGCACGGCTCAACGGGTAAAAGGTGCTGCCGTGCTGATGACACGTTCAACACGCGCGTGATGGAATCAGGAACTCAAACTGAATGATTGATGGATTGATTGATGAATTGGGACTGGGAGTTTGTCTTTAGCTAAACAGCCTCTACTATCACCAAGAACTGATTGACTAACTAACTGACTGATTGATTAATTGATTGACCGATTGATTGGCTGATTGGGAGTGAGAGTTTGTCTTTAGCCAAGTAGCCTCCACTATAACCAAGAACAGATTGACTGAATGATTGATTGGGAGGTTTTGTCCAGCTAAACAGCCTTCACTATTGTCAAGAACTGATTGTTTGATTGATTGATTGATTGATTTGGAGTCTGTCTTTAGCCAAGTAGAATCGAGCATCACCAAGAACACATTGATTGATTTATTGATTGGGAGTTTTTGTTTGGCTAAGCAGCCTTCACTATCATCAAGAACTGATTGTTTGATTGATTGATTGGTTTGATTGATTGATTGATTTGGAGTTTCTCTTCAGCTAATCAACCTCCACTGTCACCAAGGGATGGTCCTCTTTCTGCCTCTCTTATGCCATGCCATTTGATCACATCATTTGCTATTTTTTCCCCCCTTGTGCTACTTTGGCCCAGTTGGCATGGCTTTCATGTACAGTACTTTGGCATGTCAGTTTAATTTAACCAATGCCCCTTGTCAAGATAGTCCAATGAAGATGACCTCCAGTATAACGTAGGAACAAATAAACTAGGGTCCTTTTTTCTTTTCTTTTTTGTAAATTGTATCACATTAAATTGCACTGCTTTTTTACAAATCCAGTGACCGGGGATCAAGCTGAGTGTCCAGTCTGTGTGACTTTCTCTCCAGGTGTGCCAGTTTTTGTCCCATATCTCATGCCATGTGACATAGATTATCTATATGCAAATGTATATGTTTACGTACAGAAAGTACCTATAGATTAATTGGTAATTATTTGTATGTGGTGCATAAGTGTGTGTGTGTGTGTTAGACTGGCACTCCAGCCAAGCCTTTTTTTGCTTTACACTTGACACAGCCAGGTGTGGCTCCATCTCCCTGACCCACCATTGGGCGTTTCTTTTCTTTGACTTGAGGCCTGGCACGGACACGTCAGTGAAAGACAAGTCGGGCTAAGTCAGATGCATGGATGCTCTGATTGACCGGATCGCCATGTATGAAGCAGAATAGCTCTGAGACGCCCAAACTGTGCATTATTTCTGTTTAATTTGTTATGGTGTCGTCGTTATTACTTCCGGCGTGCACTGCTTCACTGTCAAAAGATTTGGCTTTTTTCTCTGTTTTACGAAAGCATTTCAACCTCTATTTCGTTCTCCTTCACAATTAATAGATCAATATGGATCTGAAATGTTGTACACTTCGTGTCGAATCGAAGCGACACCGCCACTCCGCCGGATTTTATCGGCCACAGCCCACTCGTGTCATTTATCTGAAATGCAGCCCTGTGGCTGGCTGGCTGGCTGGCTGGCTGGTTGGCAGACACATTGATGATTCCTTTTCACAGGGCATGCCAGCTCTTTCACAAGTTAATACAAGTTCACCCCCCCCATACACACACACACTCACTTTTATTCAATCTCCCTATCTTTCAGACGCAGCCTCCTGAAAAAACTGCACCGAGACGCCGAGCAGATCAACGGGCTGCAGCTTTCAGCTCCGAGGCGAGACCTCTCCTCATTACCGGCACACGCGCGCCGCGCTCAGACCCCTCTCTCTAATCACTGCCGCCAGACCCTGGCTAAAAACGAGATAATTAACGCCAGGGCTCTGCCTCAAACAGCTCGCATGTTAAACAGCTTTTCCGCTTGTTTTGCGGATCCTGTCAATGCCGGGGGCCCCCTGGGGACGGAGACGCTCAAGCTATTCCTACAACAATTTCTTTCAGATAGCCAACTCTCCGTGGACCAATTGCGCCCACACAAAAATCCCACATCAAAAGAGACACGGATAAACCGAGTCTTTCCCCAGCCAGCCTCTCTCTACACCAAGGGGGGAAAATGCCGCAGCTCTAAGCTCCTTTTTTGTTTCTGTGTTTTTGTACTTTCCAAATGAGCCCTTTTTTGCATGTATCTACAATCCCCATATGGAATAAATCTCCAGGAAAGGAGATTTCGCTTTTTAAGTGGAGGAAATGGCGAGGGTTTTAAAGGTGTATTGTTTCCATATATATATGTCATTGTGTTGTAGTGGTGGGGTGTGTGTGTGTGTGTATTGGAGGGGTGAGGGATTCCAGTGGGTTAGCACTAGATTAAGGGTCTCATTAAAGATGGCAAGCCACATACTTTAAGTGAAGACTCAATAAAAAGGATAGATAGGCAGACGACAAAGCAATTGGCAGGAAAGGTGTTATAGAAGATGGATAGATAAATACATTGAAAGGCACTATATAAGATAGAACAATTGATAGGAAAGGCACTATAAGATACTGGAGATAGATAGATAGATTTTAGTGTAGTTGACAGGATTAAGATAGATAGATAGATAGATAGATAGAAAAGGCACTATATAATAGATAGATAGATAGACAGATAGATAGATCGATAGAATTTGGTATAGTAGGCAGGATTAGATAGATAGATAGATAGATAGATAGATTTTAGCGTAGTTGACAAGATTAGATAGATAGATAGATAGATATAACAGGCACTATATAATAGATAGATAAATAGAAAGATAGAAATGAAAGACACTATATAATAGATAGATAGATATAGATAGATAGATAGATAGATAGATAGGAAACTCAAAGCCAGTACCCCAGTTTCTGTTTGGGCCATAAGCAGTGGTTCTTGACCTGTGGGGTGGGCCTCCTTAAGGGGGGCACGAAGTAACAAAAAGGGGGGCGCGAAGATGTGAAAAAAAGAAAACAAGAATCAAAAATATGAAAAAAACATCTGTTGAAACCAAAACAAATTAACTTAATCTACATTCTGATACTACAACAATAAATATAGAGTTAGATAAATGTCGATAAAAGTTAAGTAGGTATAATAAAATATGCATCTACATTTCAAAAAAATGTTAGGGGGGGGGAAATGCAATTAAAACTGTTATGAAAATTCGGGTCGCAGATACTTAAAGGTTGAGAAACGCTGGCCTTAAGAATGGAGGTGATCGCCTGAGGGGACTTCTGCTCCAAGTTCTGCCACTATGGTCCACCGACTGTATAAATGGCCATCATCCTGGAAGTTGCCAGTCCTTTTGGAATTCTTTTCCTGAGGGGTATGGAGCTCCGTCACAGAAAAGTTTTATTTTCCCGCTCATCGGAGCCACAGTGCTGGCTACAGGCTGCTGTCTTGGTGTAGTCTGCATGTTCTCCCTGTGTCTACATGACTTTTACACGGACACCCAAAGGACATGAGCTTTGCCTTGATGCGATGTGTGGTGGCGTACTGGGCACTACGGTTGTTTCCTGCCTCACACCTAATGCTGCCTGGGCAGGCTCTTGTCCAAAGACTCCCTGAATTGGATGAAGTGGGTGGCTCTCCTGACAATGTGGAGCAGAAGGTAAAACATATTTTCCATCATCAGCACCGCTTCTAGCTTGAGTTGGTGGTACTTTAAAAATACTCACAGAGCACTCTGGCTAAAAATACCCACCAGTGTCACACGCAAACACAGAGCCCGTCGAGCACTTTGGATCTTTGTACTGGTTAGAAAAGGTTAAACAACGGTTACCATGCCGACGGACAATCCTGAAGTGCATCTTGCCAGGAGAGATTCTTTGCATTGTTCCATACATCCCGTATCGAGTCACGGCGATGAACACCAGCACATGTGGGATGAGTTATGTGCCACACCTTCGGGTCATTTGGGCCTAAAGAGCCGTTGAAGATGGCGGGCTAGGGTCCAGTCATTGTGACCCTACCTAGCCAGAGAATAGGCAGGTGCAATAGCAGGAGTGTGTAAATCATATATGTCCAGGGCTAAGTCCTGCCATTTATTGCAAGAAGATGCCCCAAATGCCATGATCAGAGCATAAAAATGGATGGATGGGTAGAAGAGATGAATATTATGGTTGTTTGCTGGATGTCATCCTAGGGATGGTCCATGTCTTGTACCCTGACGGTAATATAACAGAGTCCCACCATTGTGATGCTAGACGGGATAAGGTGGGCACAGAAAACTCGGAGATGAAACAGTACGAGTGTGTGCGTGATGGCGCCCTGTGGAAGTTGGCATGCAGTCCAGAGTTTATTCCACCCTTTAAAATTAAAGGTGCTAGGAAACGGCCCCTTATAAAGGTTCTCGGATTAATATGAACATATGTATGTGGTGGGTGATCTCCCATGCAGGGTTGGGGGTCTCTCTTACACCCTGATGCTGCCAGAAGCATGTCTACCTACTGTGACCCTAAACTGGACAAAGTGGGAATACGAAATGGAAGGAGGAAGTTGTACGGATGAGCGCACAGTTGTGCCCTGTGATGGATGGTGCAGCTCCAGCCTTGGTTGCTTTTGGGATGGGGTGGTCAGAAATGAAGAACTGATAAATATTCATCCACATGGGAGGTTTTTAAAAATAATTAGGTTGGCCTGGCAGGCTCCATCCACTGGAACACGGGATCAGTGGTCCTGCACCTACAAAGCATCTCGGGTTTCTTTTCATCACAGAAGGCGCTATATTAAAAATAAGAAATGGACTTTACACTTCATGCTCTGCAAACTGTCAGATGAACGCAGCATATACATTGTAAAGCCATCAGTGAGCGGGCGTAACGTCCTGCTTGTGTTTAATGCTGTCAGAAATGGCTCCACTTTCCTCTAACGTTGAGCTGGAAAAATGAAATTTATAAATGAAAATATGCAGTAGATGAATCTTCAACAGACACAAAAGCACTTTTTGAAATAATCCACCTTATGAACTGAATGCACGCCCTTCATTGCTGTCATAATTCCAGGCCTCTAAGGGCTAAGTCCAGAAATGCAAATTAGTGCCATCTAGTGGAGAAATACAGGAGTGGCGCTATGAGGTCTACAGATGCCACACAGACAATGGCTGCACATTTTGGGGGAAGTCTCGATCCAATGCAACTTTAAAAGATCGGGATACGCTCCAGTTGTTCAAATGTACTTATTACAATCAGAGCACAGGCAGGTTTGGTTACTTGCTCAGAATCGCCCAAACACCCCCATGTGAGGCAGCGGTGGGCATGGAGCCAGCAACCTTATGGCTTAACTGCTTCAATGCTCTACTGACCTACCAAATCAAAGGACATCATGAAAACTCAAATGGTCTGTGATTTTCTTAAAACATCCAAGTGGATTTTTCAACAACCCCGGCACACAGAATTGGATCAAGCGAGGTTTGAGAACGATGACGGGGATGACGACGACAACAATGCAAAGTATGCAACGATCTTCATATCATACTTTTCTGAAATAATGTTTACACCATTTTCCATTTTCTACATCACACTTCAAAAAGAAACGTACACTTTAAAGATCTTAAAACACAACATCCCGTGATCCCACTGCTACCACCAATCTATGAGACATACCAGCATGAAACTCCTCACAATGTGCATGCGACAAAATAAATTCCAAGCTGATCCTCCCCAAGAACGGCTCAGTTACATTTTCTAGAGTTTCATTTTGAACTCACTAAGTGGTCTATGCCCCCCATACCACCTTTTCCCCCCGATTCTATACTGCTCAAGAGGTTTTGTTTGTTTCTCTTCTATTTTCACCTGGCCATTATCACATATGTTATATTGAATTCATCCACCCATTTCTTGTACCAGACAAGAGGTTGAGTCGCATCCTGGATGGCAGTATTTGGGAAAATGACAGGTGACAACTGTAGACTGAGGCTCAGCAGCCATAGGGCACAGCCTTGCCCATACCAATGCTGCTTTAACTATCCATCCACCACACACGTGCGATTGGGAGGCAGCTAAAGGGCCTGAATGATAGTAGCACCTCGCCAGAGCAGGAGGTGGCGAGCTGCACTGACTTTCTCTCTCAGTCCTCTGCAGACCATCCACGGGAAATCCGGCGCCTATGATGACATCACTTGCGGTCCCAAAGACATCCCTTCCGGTTCTGCCGCCTATGATGACATCACTTCCTGTCTCGGCCTGTAAAGCCTCCATATTCTCATCCTAAAATTAGTTCTGTTTTGGACTCTGATCTGTGAACAACTCAGCCATTTACCCCATTTGCAGCCAGGGCATAATATACGGGTGGCTGCCCCAAACTTTTTTGATGTCTCTGGGTTATTCATATGACACCATCCATTTTCTATACCCACATTGCCATGGAGCTTGGAGACTATATGCTGTCATCAACTGATTAATTCAGTTTTCATTTATTACTTTGGGTGTAAATTATGGATTGCTACTTGTTTGATTAGCTATGCTGCCATTCCTTTTTCTGTCTCCTCACATGTTTTTACTTTTATCAAACTGGCATCTCCTAGCTCACCCAGCGTACATACAGGTGTCTCTGTGAGTGCCGCCTGGCATCCTGTTCAGGGTTGGTTCCTACCCGGATTGGCTCCACCCTCCTCGTCCCTGAATATTAATTAAGTGGATTTGTGAATATTACATTACCTTGCACCTGTGAAGTGCCCAAGAGTGGTTGTGTGCCCTGTGATACACTGGCATCCCGTCTGAATTCTGCTTCAAGCACAAAGCTACCAGGCTTCCGAGGACCATGGAATGGAATAAGTGAGTTTGGAAACTGAATGGATGGGCGTATTTGACAGACCCTGTGGTACACACTCACTCTCTAGTAAAATAATCCATCCATATGTCCATCTTCATAACCCACTTATCCCAGCAAGCATAGGGCACTAGTCGGGAACAATCCCTGCACAGGGCATAGTAAAATAAATTAGATGTAATTATAGTAAGAAGGTCCAAATCTGCCATAAGGATTTTTATTTTCCCAACATGACATTCTGCTTCTTTTTGTTTCATCCATAAGCTGAAACCGTTCATCTCTCCATTATCCAGACTTTCAAATAGCTGGACTCTGTGCGTGGGTGCAAAAGAAGAGTTATCACTGGCAGCGACGCTAGTCTAAGGCTGAGGTACTTTCAACACCAGGATGCCAAGGAGCACATCTTTAGGATGTGAGATGAAGAACCGAGAGGAGACCAGTGGTGAAAGGCCATTAACTGCTGCACCACCAGGCTGTACTTTCTATTCAACAGCAGTCGAGGTCACAGCAACACAAAGACAAACCCAGCAGTGGAGAGGCCGAGGCTTCAGATTCATAAAAATCACAAGTCATCCTCAGTCACCTGGAATAAAGTGCAGCGTCCATCCAAATACATGTGTTAAGCTTTGGATTTGCTTGATTCATTAACAGGATTACAGACAATAAGTGAAACCCCCTCTGATCACATCATGAATATTTAATTTAATAATTCATACATAAGATTTCTATATATATAAATATATATATTGTAATGGACAGCTGACAGCTCAACCCGGCCGACACACCCAGGATGATAGTTGGCGACTTCCCTACAGCTTAGAGGTGCCCCGGATTCCCGCAGGGCACCATGGGAGATGGAGTTTGACTTCACTGCCCTCCTGGGTACCGTGGGTGCCGCCGTGTGACGCTGCAGGAAGACGCGGGGATTTTTGTTTCCCATATAGCCCGGAAGTACTCCCAAGTCATGGGGACGGAAGAATTGAAATACTTCTGGGCTGGAGAACAATGTAATTCTCCATCTGACCCGGAAATGCTAACAAGTCACGTGAACAGAAGAGGAGAAGCACTTCTGGGTCAAGGACTATATAAAGGACTGGTGGAGACCCAGCAGGAGAGCCAGAGATGGGAGGGAGTGTGACAGAGATGCTGGGAGGAGTGGAGGAGAATTATTGTATTATTGATTAGTGATTTATTGTGTATTGTGGTGGTGCTTGAAGGCACATTATATCAAGGAGAAAAGAAATTAAAATATTTCCTGGTGCTTTTACCTGGTGTCTTGGACGTTTGTCTGTGGGGTTTGAGGAGCAACAGCGCCCTCTAGTGTCACAATATATACTACTTACTGATGAAAGCACTTCTGGCTTATGTCGAAGTCCCATATATTGGGGACTACCTGCAGTGTCCCCTCGCAGCACCCATGGAACCTCAGCAGGGCTCTGCTGCCGGACTACAATGGATGGGAGCCAATATGGAGGGCTACTGCTGTCTGGCCTGAGGGGAATAAATATCCCTCTGACACAGAATCATGTCCTGCTGGCATGTTCATCCATTCCTTAGGGTAGCCTTGTCTGGGTATGACCTCCTTCCCTCTGTATATATATATATCCCCTGCTCACACAAATTAAATGAGTGAGAATCATGTGTTTCACTCTTGGGTAAAGATTTGTTTATGAATCAAATAAATGAGAAACGTGACACCTATTCTGGAATCCAACGAAGGAGAATAATGTGACTTATTCTCAGGTAAGGATTTGTTTGTGAATCAAATGAACGAGAATTTCATGACTAATCTGAAAGTTATTGTCGGACTTGTTCTCGGGTAATGATTCAGTTCACGGATGAAATGAATGAGAATCGTGTGAGTCACTCTCAAGTAATGATTTGTTCATGAATGAAATGAACGAGAATCGTGAACCTTGTTCTGGAATCCAATGCAGGAGAATCGTGTGACTTATTCTCAGGTAATGATTTGTTTGTGACTCAAATGAGTAAGAATCATGTGACTAGTTTGTGAGTCACTGTTTGACTCGTCGAGTGATGATTAAGTTCACAGTTTAAATGAATGAGAATTGCGTGACTCATTTTCGGGTAATGATTTTTTTGCAAATCAAATGAACTAGAATTGTATCAATAATTTGTGAGTCAAATGAATGAGCTTGAAAGAAACAGTGAATGACATGCTCTGTGTATTAAATGAGCCATAAAAAGTGTGTGCTTAAATAAGGTTGAAAGCAAAGAGATGTTAGAAATGATATTTTATAAGGTTCAGTTTTGTTAAGCAATTTTGTTGAATATACAAAGGGACAGAAACATATTAGTTTAATATTATGTTTACATATTCTGTCAAAAGCAATTCCAGTAACGGGTTGTACAAAACCAACAATACATTCTAATATAAATGTCTTACTGTACTGTAGTTGTATGATGAACAAGAGAATGATCAATGACAGAGCTCTAATTTGCTGATGATGATTTAGCTCTAACTACAAAGAATCACGAATATGAAGGGCAGACTGAAGGCCATCTTAATAGCATCAAAGGTCCCTGGGCAAAGTAATGCACTGGGGCCGCTGTTTTGATAGCGGAACAGAAACACACACACATAGGTATCAGAAACATTGTAGACCCCTATGCTCCTTGACAGTGCCCATTGTGCCCATATGTTAAGACAGCTCTGCGGGAGATAACTGGGAGATAACCCTAACCCTACCCCTAACCCTAACCTGATCCATTGTGGCCGAGTCAGATACTCCGCAACCCGGATGACAACAATTGACGAGGCGCTGACCCACGGCGGCGAAGAAAGAAGCGGTGTGGGAAATGCAGCGGCATCCGAAACAGACTGAGACAACAAGCACAATGCCCACCACTGCCTAGCATCCTGCTGTCTAATGTTCAGTCACTGGGAAACAAGCTGGATGACCTGAGAGCAAGAGTTACTTTTCAACGCAACATGAGGGATTGTAACATTTTTTGCTTCACGGAGACATGGCTGACCCCCACAGTGCCGGACCAATCCGTAACACCGTCGGATTCGTTCTCTGCCTACCGTCCTAACATATCGATGGAGGATGCCATTTCCCACGTACTGCACTTCACGCTCAGCCATGTAGATAGATAGATAGATAGATAGATAAATAGATACTTTATTAATCCCAAGGAGAAATTCACCTACTCCAGCAGCAGCATATTGATAACAATGCAGGTATAACAGACAATAACTTTGTATAATGTTAACGTTTACCCCCCCGGTGGAACTGAAGAGTCGCATAGTGTGGGGTCTCCTCAGTCTGTCAGTGGAGCAGGACGGTGACAGCAGTCTGTCGCTGAAGCTGCTCCTCTGTCTGGAGATGATCCTGTTCAGTGGATGCAGTGGATTCTCCATGATTGACAGGAGTCTGCTCAGTGCCCGTCGCTCTGCCATGGATGTCAAACTGTCCAGCTCCGTGCCTACAATAGAGCCTGCCTTCCTCACCAGTTTGTCCAGGCGTGAGGCGTCCCTCTTCTTTATGCTGCCTCTCCAATACACCACTGCGTAGAAGAGGGTGCTCGCCACAACCGTCTGATAGAACATCAGCAGCATCTTATTGCAGATGTTGAAGGACGCCAGCCTTCTAAGGAAGTATAGTCGGCTCTGTCCTCTCTTGTACAGAGCATCAGTATTGGCAGTCCAGTCCAGTTTATCATCCAGCTGCACTCCCAGATATTTATAGGTCTGTACCCTCTGCACAGTCACCTCTGATGATCACAGGGTCCATGAGGGGCCTGGGCCTCCTAAAATCCACCACCAGTTCCTTGGTCTTGTTGGTGTTCAGTTGTAGATGGTTTGAGTCGCACCATTTAACAAAGTCCTTGATTAGCTTCCTATACTCCTCCTCCTGCCCACTCCTGATGCAGCCCACCATAGCAGTGTCATCAGTGAATTTTGCACGTGGCAGGACTCCGAGTTGTATTGGAAGTCCGATGAATGTTGGCTTAACAGGACCGGAGAAAGTCCAGTCCCCTGTGGTGCTCCTGTGCTGCTGACCACAATGTCAGACCTGCAGTTCCCGAGACGCACATACTGAGGTCTGTCTGTAAGATAATCCACGATCCATGCCACCAGGTATGAATCTACTCCCATCTCTGTCAGCATGGTCCTAAGGAGCAGATGTTGGATGGTGTTGAAGGCGCTAGAGAAGTCAAGAAACATAATTCTTACTGCACCACTGCCTCTGTTCAAGTGGGAGAGGGATTGGTGTAGCATATAGATGATGGCGGCATCCTCCGCTCCCACCTTCTCCTGGTATGCGAACTGCAGAGGGTCGAGGGCGTGGCGGACCTGTGGCCTCAGGTGGTGAAGCAGCAGCCGCTCCATGGTCTTCATCACACGTGACGTCAGAGCAACAGGCCAGAAGTCATTCAGCTCACTAGGACGTGATATGTGATGTGGACAAGAAACAGGGGAACTATGTGAGATTGTTGTTCATTGACTATAGTTCAGCATTCAACACAATAATACCCTGTAGGCTGTTTGTGAAACTGAGGGACTTAGGACTCAACAGCCGCTTGTGTATGTCGGTGCTGGACTTCCTCACTGGCAGAACACAGACAGTGAGAGTTGGTAACAGTGTGTCCACCACCATCACCATCAACACCGGAGCTCCACAAGGGTGTGTTCTTAGCCCCCTGCTGTACCCCCTCTACACCCATGACTGCACGGCCACGCATTCCTCCAACACTATCGTGAAGTTTGCAGATGACACGGTGGTACTGGGCTTCATAGCGAACAACGATGAGACGGCCTACATGGATGAAGTTGCAACCCCGACATTGTGGTGCCTCCAGCTCAACGTCAGCAAAACCAAGGAGCTGGTGGTGGACTTCAGCAGGAGACACCAGCGGGACTATAAGCCCCTGTTCCTTTTAGGGGGCGATAGCTACCTAATTGAAATAAGTTCTTTTGTAATTGCGGCATTTCAAGTAACCAAAAACTATATAGATATACAGTAATGTAAAAAGGCGATATCCCTCCCATAGTGATACGGCGTCAAAAATCACATAAGAGAAAATAACTTAGCTTTCTTTACTGACGATTACGCGGCATTAAGCAAGACAACACCAAGGTGGGATCTTGATCTACACAGTCTGCCATTTTTAGTTGCTGCGCTGGATGGCTCTTCAGGACTGATGACGTTATCACCGATCAGTCCGTCGGCTTCAAAGTGTTTGGCTGCTGTCCATGTCTTTCTATACTGTCTTCTCCACGCGCAGGCCCTTTCTTAGGTTCCAAACAAGGGAAGGAGATGATTCCATTTCATCTCTAACATACAGAAATAGTACAAGGCCCATTTCCGTAGTTGTACCTTCTCTCTTCAAATGCTTGCCTAGCAGTTTTAAATGCTGGGAGCCCCGGTGTGCTAACTTTGGCCTGGCCTGTCCATGCGAGTGGATTGATAAAATATTTTTTGTACAGCGCACAGTGACATTACACTTACATTCTTATTACAGCCCCTCATCATTAACGGGACTCCAGTGGAAAGGGTGAACAGTTTTAAATACCTGGGCGTTCACATCTCTGGGGACATCCAAGTTCAGACCAAAAGGGCAAAGCGGAGACTCTACCATCTCAAACAGCTTAGGAAGATCGGGGTCTCTTCAGGGATTCTAAACACTTTCTACTCTGGCGCTGTGGAAAGTATCCTGACACAGAACACTGCATCCTGGTTTGGAAACTGCTGTGTTCAGGACCGTAAAGCCCTACAGAGAGTGGTCAGTGCAGCGGAAACGCTGCTGCAGGTCAGCTCTACCATCTCTGCAGGACATTTACACCAGAAGATGCAGGACCAGAGCTCTCAGGATTATCAAAGACTCCTCTCATCCCAGCAATAGCCTGTTTCATCTGTTAAAATCAGGCAAAGGGTTTTGTAGCATCCTGGCCGGGACAGAGAGACTCAGAAGGAGTTTCTATCCTCAAGCCATAAGACTGTTAAATCAGAACATACCATCTCATCCATGACCCTCCACATACTTAGACCTGACTGTAAGTTGTACTATGGCGTCTACCCTTACCTTGTTTTGGAACTGGTCTGTCATTTAACTATGCACCTGTCTAACTTTGCTGCACTATTGCACCTTAACACTTAATTCTACTTTATTCACTTAATTATATTTATTTATTAGGTTCTATTATACTGTTATCTTTCCATCTAGGACTTTTTGTTTGCTAATCTCACTGTCATTCTTCTAACTTTACACAGTTTTGATAAGCGGATCAGGATGCATTTCACTGCTTGTTGTCCTGTATAACTGTGCATTTGCGTCTGAAGTGTCCGCTGTAAGCTTGGCACATGATGACTGAAGGTGTACGCCCCCTCCAACAGCGATGTACCAATCAAAACACAGGATTCGCTAGAGCCCCGCCATGTCAACTTTGAAGACGAAAGCGACAGTTTTTATTTCAGAGCTTATTTCATGTTGTGTGCTGTGCCACCGAAACAAATAAATGAAGAAATAATAAATGAATACTGTACAAAAAGAAAGAAAGAAAGAAAGAAAGAAAGAAAGAAAGAAAGAAAGAAAGAAAAATTAAATTATTACATTTTGTCCAAAATTGTCCTCCATCGGAAAAAAAGCTGCATGGCTGTCCACCAGCAACGTCCTTCCGATCAGTTTAGGACAAATTAGATAAACTGGGATAGATTAAAAAGGTTGAGCTGCAAAGGCACAAAGTTCAGAAATGTCACCACCAATGTACGGGGGTGTTTGGGTGGCTGCACTGCCTGGTGTCTGTCCGCCTGTATACAGAAACTGGAGACGCATCTTGGACAACACATCTGTGTCCCACAAAAGAACACGAGCGACTCGACAATACGGAGACCACCAGGCCGTTAAACGGACAGTTCCTTCAGGTTCGGTCGTAATTTGTGGTGGCAGTTTGGACCAATTCTGAACTTTTTACACAACTTTAAATGTGTCAAATTAACGAAAGGCCCATAATACGTGGATCACGTGTTAGTCGACCACACAATTAAGTATTTATTGCATTCATTTTAAATAAGCCCGAGTGAAACTGAACAGCACGTTTACTACAATATACTTTGAAAGGTCTCATTTTTGTATTTTTAATAAGTAAAGAGCGCGCCGTCCGGTTCCGTCCTCAGATGCGTGCAGTCCAATCCAACCGCTCTGCGTCAAACTGACGGCCATACGGGGCCGCAAACTGAGACCCGCTCTACGTCTGGAGGCAGGCGCGTTAAAGAAGTGAGCAGGCGGGGACAAAGAGAGGGCGGGCCGGCGTGAGGAGCGCAGAGCGCAGCGGACACTCGAAGTCAAGAAGGATCGCTTTGGTGCTGTCGCTTGTACTTCTGTTAAAGGTGGTGAAACACAAGTTGATGCTGTTCTTTAACGGCAACTACATCATCATTTCTGTATGCGTAACTTTAATGGCTGCTATTTATATCACTTTAAAATTCTGTCTTACCGTAATAGGCGCTTGGTCTTTCTATGAAGACACACAATAAAAATAATAGAAGTGATCTTCCTGAAGAACTCTCATTCGATATTTCTATGTAATACAAATTTATATCAAAATTTTTTTCTATGCTACATTAAACAAAATTCATATACCTAATTATATATATATATTTTTTAACATATAGTTATAGTCGGCTTAATTAAAAACGTTATAGTAATTTGTACATGTTACTATAAAATATGCAGAGTATTCGCAATTCACTCTCTCTCTATATAGTTTATTCGTAGTTCCACATATGGGATACGTAATATATATTTTACAATATACTGAAAAACTATATTATTTATCGTTTATTATTTTAAGATTTATTTCAGTACACTTAGATAGAAATAACTTACATATTTTAAAGTCAACGGAAAGAAAGAAAGAAAGAAAGAAAGAGAAAGCCACTATAAACTGATTTGAAAGGCACTATACAGTTGAAATAAGACCCAAAGACACTAAAAGATAAAGGATAAACTGGCGTCCTAAAATGTATGCCAAAAGCAATAACTTAAATATTTTAAAGGCATTAAACAAGATTTTAGAGTGATAGATCTGAAAGGCACTATATAGTAGATGATAGTAGATGATAAACTAGCACCCTTAAATGCATCTAGATAAATGATAAGGAGTACTACGTAAAATAAACATATATGCAGATGTTTAGATGGGTGGTGAAAGGCACTTTATAGAAACAGATGTTTAGTGGTGACAAACAATTTAAAACGAAGAGACAGATATGTCGTGAGAAGCGCTATGTAAACATAAAAACACTCAACAGGTTGTGAAAGGCACTATATAAAAATAATCGAAAAATGATGAAAGTCACTGTGTGATATTAACAGATAGTTAGGAAAGGCATTTTATAGATGGGCCGTAAATCAATTTCAAAGACACTGCAAAATTTAGATAGATAGATGTGAAAGGCACTATATGATAGATAGATAGATAGATAGATAGATAGATAGATAGATAGATAGATATGAAAGGCACTATATAGGGAGATGGAAAGATCGAAAGTCTGCTGCTGGCTTCACTGGCACGTTTGCCTTTGCGTGCCCTTTCGATTTCTGCCCGAGCCCCATTACTACACTTCTATCTCCGCTCATAAATTAATCTCACTGAAGTTCTTATCAGCAGACCTCAGCGCCCCTCCTTGTCAGGACAGCGGCCCCCACGGCTCACTTTAATATCCAGCGTGATTCTGTTTGTCGCCCTCGCCTTTACATTTGTGCACAGAACAGATTGCCTAAAGCTAGTCTCCATCCTTAAAGGGGCGCAGGCTTTGCCGGTATTCCTGGTGGTCTTTTCCTGGCACCCAATCACCCCCCAAGTCACACAGAATGGTGAGCCAGTTGAGTGCGTACGTGCTGTACCTTCATTAACAGCAACATGAAAGTGTGTGCGGCTACATCTCAACAGGTTGGCGCTCTCCTTTCTGTGTTTTCCCTCAGTTCTTTATTTATGACTTTAGCGCTTCACGGGGGGCCGTCTCGATTACAGAAACAGCCAGCAGACAAAGACTGGAGCGGCCGCCGCGTTTAATGAACTACCATAAATCGTAAAAAGCGATCAAAACCATTGATTCCCAAACATGACCACTCGCTTTAAGGCGCCTTGTCTTGTTGGGTCTACGTTTTCACAAACAGCCCGAGGAGAGGTGAGAGCGAGAAGGAACGAAACAGACCTTCGTACGGGGGGAACAGGTGAGGAGGACACCGCAGGACTGCATTCCGGCTGCAGGTGGCACTTCAGTGGCGAAGCCTCGTTCATAAATGACATTCGAAAACGCGGGCAGCGCGGCACACGTCCGGGCTTTGAATGAGAGCCGACGAGTCTTAAGAGCGGCCTGCCAGTGACCAGCGCTGGGAGGTAAATGCAATTCCTTTTAACAGTCACCTTACAGACACTGACATATGAGGGGTCGGGGTTACTTGTATGGGGTCTGCAGGTTTTCTTTGTGTTCATGTAAGTTTTTTTTTTTCCGGGTACTCTGGTTAATAATAATTTTTTACATTTATATAAATGGCTTTTCTAACTTCTCAAAGTGTTCTCCACGCTGGGAGGACCCGGGACGCGAACCACGATCTCTTTATATATGTTTTACAATATTGTGAAACACGATAATAAATATATATCTATGTATTTTGAAAATTATACTTCAATATTATTATATAGCAATAATATACACATTTTAGAGGCAATAGATAGATAGATCTGAAAGGCGCTATAAGGCAGATGATAGGCAGATGACATCCCAGTGTATATTAAAAACAAAGATGTAAACATTTTAAAGAAATTAAATCAGAGGATAGAGCAATAGACATGAAAGGCACTATATGATAGATGATAAACTGGCCCCTAAAATGCATCAAAATAAATGGTGAAAGGCACTATATAGAGTAAAATGAACAGATATATAGGTAGATGCTGATTGATGCTGTATAAAATAAATAGATATTTAGATAGGTAGTGAAGGGCATAATAAAAAAAAATAATAAAAAAAATGCCATGGTGGTAAAAATCACTATACAAGAACAACACATATATTAAGTGTGGAAAGGCACTATATAAGCTAACAGATAGACAGGTATTTAGATGGGTGTTGACGGGCACTGTATAAAATAAACTGATATTTAGATAGGTGGTCAAGAACAGAATAAAAAGTGAATATACATATACAAATACATATACGTATATATATATACTGTATATATATATATATATATATATATATATGGCACTATATAAGTAAACAGACAGATATTTAGATAGGTATTGAAAGACACAATCTATAAAATAAATGGATATATGGATGGATGGTAAAAGGCACTGCTGGTGGTGTCCACAGGTTCCTCCTGCCTGAAGAATGGCAGTTAGTTTTAGAGTTCATTTTTGGGGTCTCATGGTTCACCTCTTCTGTTGGCTTAACTACCAGCTATTCTGAGAATTTGTTCGTGTCGCCACCTGAATCGCCTCTGTGTCAGTGCGGCCTTACAACCTGACAGAGAGGCATCGGGGGTCCCACTGAGATCACAGGGCTATTTTGTGACACTGGTGGCAGGGTCAGGTGATCAGGAAACTGAGACACTTCCCAAGGTCTGCCCAGGTGATTGCAGGACTCACAACTTCTCTCCATCATCATCCTCCTGTTGTTGCCCCTCTGCCTTCACCGGCTGCTCATCTTGCTCCATCCTAGCAATCTCAGCGACAATACATTCCTTTATTCTCCATTTTACTGGCTTTGGGCCATGAGCATGGTGGACCACCCCAATCTTAGCCCGCCCACCCTGTTTGGAACTTGCCCATCACTATACTTCATCCTGGCCTTCCGTTTTCTCCCTAACATCACCCGGACTTGTTTTTCTTTCGCTGCCTTGTCTTGTAGAATCCGTCAGTTCCATCACCAACCATGCCCACTCTTGCATACGACCAAGTGGAGATGAATTTTCTAGACAGTTGGAGAGCATTCCACCCATAGAAACCTGCTGCCAAGAAGCATGATGGGAACCATAGCTGTTGTATTTGTTATTCATCTATTTTTATGTTGTCATATACAAGCATCCAGACAGCATCTCCAGGGCTTCAGTAAGCATGCAATACCACCCTGAGTGGAGAGAGGGCGCTGTTACCAACAATCTCTCCTTTCCCACCAGGATGTCAGCTGGAGGATGACTAGCATCACTTCTGCATTGACTGTGGAAGCCCGGGACTTCTGGGAGTCCACAATGAAGACCCAGCGGTAACTGGAAATGGGTGTTCAGGACCCTCGACTGCCAGTGACGGTGCCCACCAAATCAGAAGCAACTTCAACAACCTTTTGTTTGTTCAAAGCCGAAGCCATTGTCTAGCCCTCATATGTGCTCTTTTCTTTGCCCCTTTTCAATTTGCCACCATTAAATGTGGTCACCAACCTGCTATTGATTTTGACTTCTCTCTTGGTTATTACGCCATCCATTCATTCTTTTTCTGAGCTGTTTAATTGCACTTTGACTTGTGGGCACTGGACTTCTTATTTTTACACCAATAATACAATTAGAAACCCACCCAGTCCAACTCAGGGTCTCAGGCGGTTGGGACATAAGGCAGGAACCAACCTTGGATGGGCTTCAAAAATGTACGTTTGAAAGCAAATTTGTAAATATTTAAGATAGGCAGAGAGTGATGAGTTAGGGTGGCATGCTGGTGGGCTCTGGCTGCTTCACAGGTCTGCCATCCTGGCTTCAAGCCCCTGGTCTCATGTAGTGTTTGCACATTCTTACTGTGTTGTCAGGTGCCCCCCTTTCTCTAACAACATATGGGTTAACATGAAACTGTGCCCTGTGACAGACGGGGGCCATGCCAAAGGTTGTGAAAGTGTGACTAGGGGTCGGGCACCAGCTCTGGCAATCCCTGAAATGGTTTATGTGGGTTTCAGAATGTCATGTTATGTTAATAGCATTATAAAGTCTAATTCAGTATACATCTTTATTTATATCTATAGCTTTATATTTATCTATCTAGATACATCTATAACCTATAAACATCTGTGTACAGTATATATCTAAATCTAGATTTATGCCTACACTATATCTGTGTATTGTCAAGCACGTGCAATTAGGGGACATCTTCAGGGTGTCTGGAAGGTAAGCAATTTCAACCACAAGTCAAGTGTATCGCTAATGCACAGTTTCACAACCACCCTGCAGAGAAGCACCAGCCGGAAGACCACCATAAAACATGGCTACCCAATGGAATGAGGCGTCATTGTGGGACCCTCGGGTGATCTATCTATCTATCTATCTATCTATCTATCTATCTATCTATCTATCTATCTATCTATCTATCTATCTATCTATCTATCTATCTCTCTATCTATCTCTTCCTGCTGACTATGTTAACATTAAAATCTATCTATCTATCTATCTATCTATCTATCTATCTATCTATCTATCTATCTATCTAATTTATTGTCTTTCATTTGTTTCTAAATTTGTTGTCTTGTATAAAATGCTTGCATCAACTGCTATCTGTCACATGCTCCTTCTCTCTCTCTCTCTCTTTATATATATATACTGTATATATATATAAATGGTATATATATACTGTATAAAGAGAGAAAGAGAGAATTCTGAATATATAACATCACATTTGAATATATAAAATGAAATCTTAAATAAATATACAAAGTGAATTCTTAAAATAAAACCAAATCCAATATATTTGATGCATTGAATTTACAAGCAGGAACCTTGATATACTTTAATACAGTATATGGAGTAAATTATTAATATATTAATTTCATTTTAAAGTATAATTTGAAACTCCACAAATACTGTATATATATATGGAATGAATTCCTAAAATTTAAAATGAATTTCAATATATTTCGGGCAAATCCTGAGTTTCGAAATGAAAAATGTGACAAATATGGAACAAATATATCTGTCACTTTTGAATTTATAATGCAAAATCCGATAAATCTATGATGTCAAATCAAGTGCATGTCAAATGAATTCCAAATGTTTAAAGTGAAATCTGATCTGCGCGGAGTGCATTCTGAATACATGAAGTCAAGTTTGAATACGTCAAGTGAAATTCAATGTGCTTAAAGTGATTTCTTGATATGTAAAATGAAATTCAATTGGGAGTGACTTTTGGATTAGCAAAAGCAAAATGCAATACATATGGAGCAAAATCTGAATATTTCTTGCCACATATATACAGTATGTTTGCATATACAGAGTGAAGTGAAATTCAATATATGTGAAATAAATTTGGAATATATGAAGTCAAGTCTGAATACGGAAAATGACAAAAAATATGCTTGGAATAAATTTTAAATATATAAAATGAAATATGCAATGTATATTATACATATGTACAGTATATACATGCCGATATATACAGTGGGTATAGAAAAGAATCCCCCGCTTTGAAATATTCCCATTTTTTTTTGCTTTACAGCCTTAAATGAAAACACACATAAAAAATATTTCTTCCCAGCTTTCCTTACTCAATGCAACCTCTAGCATCCAAGTGAAAGATATCACAGCTACAATTTACTGTTTATATTAGTCAGTCAGTCAGTCATTATGTAACCCGCTATATCCTAACACAGGGTCATGGGGGTCTGCTGGAGCCAATCCCAGCCAACACAGGGCGCAAGGCAGGAACAAATCCCGGGCAGGGCGCCAGTCCACCGCAGTGTTTATATTGTGTTTACAGTGGCAGAGTGGTGGCTTTCAGGCTGGGGATCTGCACTGGCAATCGAAAGGTTGCCGGTTTGAATCCTGTAAGTGCCAATAAGGACTCTGCTCTGTTGGGCCCTTGAGCAAGGCCCTTAACCTGCAATTGCTGAGCGCTTTGAGTAGTGAGAGAAGCGCTATATAAATGCAAAGAAATATTATATAAAAATTGTAAGACATTTGCATGTCTGTTTATAATGGTTGAATGAATTTTCATTAAATTGTGCATGTGTCTGTGTATGACATATAAGTGTAGGCTATATGTCATATCTGCAAAAGAGGTTTTATAATAGGTGGGGCCCAACTCAAAAACCGGCACCGAGGCGGAGACTACAATTCCCATCAGGCATCAGGGGTGCACTATGGCGGATGGACGTAGTTGTCGTCAACTCGCTCAAAGTTTTCTGCCTGGCCAAAGCACCAACTCAAAGACCACAGGTAATTGCAGTATTTATTTCTCAACTATTCTGGATACGTTTTACAGACTCGTTGGATTGCAACATTGTCAATAAGAGTTCTTTATTGTCTCATGGTGGGTAATGTTGAATATCCACACTGGTTACCTCATGTAATATATAATATATATGTAAATATATGTACAGAGAGAGAGTGCACGTACGTATGTGCGGGTACAGTATATGCAGGGATCCGCACACACACACACACACACACACAGACACACACATTTCAAAAGACACAGACATTTTCAAATGCGGGTAATCCAGTTCAGGATCCTTTGGTTTAACATCCTGTCTTTTGTGTTTGTGTGGACGCTACATGCCTTGCCTTGCCTTGTCTTTCCTTGCCTTGCTTACATAACGTATCATCCATATAGCTGCACACTATCTCCTTTTGCCTGTGAGTACCCTGCACCGCATTTCTGCAGTACACCAAAATCCAAGTCTCCTCTTTGCACTCCCTCCCTGTTGCTAATAAAGACTGTTACAATCCGAGATGCTAAGGGGGCCAGTTGGACTTTTAGAAATGCTCAGAGGTGGTGTAGTAGTCAAGCTCTTTGCCGACAGATACAAAGCCCCCCAGAACTGGCTTTATTTACTCGTAGATGAATAATCTGAGAAGCCCCTTAAGATATGATGGTTTAGGGGGATGTGGGTATTCAGTGGAGTTAACCGGCTGAGCTCCACAGAAGCAGCCGCCTGTGCCTCCCGCCCCTCATTAAGTGCCAACCCCTGGAGGAGACCCGAGCAGTTCAGGAACGGGCAGAGGGATGAGCCGAGGATGTGAGGGTCGCGTTCCTGGCTCTCATTCGTGCTGTGAGATCTCTGTTATCTTCCTCTTTCTGACTCCTGACCTCCAGTGCATCTTGTCTAATAGGTAACTGCAACTACAAAGGCAATAAAGGAGACCATAAAAGCAGAAGAAAACAAACGTTCTATAGAAGGCTCACAGCTGAACCGCTATGATTAAGTTATAAACCCGTCACAGGGAAAGACGAATCTCAAGGGTTACGATTAGATCTCTCATTCTTTTTTACACAGAGCCGGAGAAACAATTACTTGAATATTCCTGAAATGGTGTATTATGTAAGACCTTATTACATGGCTTAAAGATTTCTTTCTTCTCTCCTGCTAGTTGTGCACACATCAAAGCGCGTATGTAAATCCCCGCACCGCCCCGCACACGTCTGGCGTGTGGAAGACGCGAATCCCCCCGGCACGAGCGGCGCAACAGCCCACCTGAAGGAATGGGGGGCTCGTGCTTTTGGCGTATTCTTCCTCCTTAAAAAAAAACAAAAAACGAAATAAAACACTGATTGCCTAAAAGCCTGCCAGGAAGCATCTCGCTTTGAACGCGGCACAGGACACAATGGAAAACGGCGGCAGACTGACCAGCATAGAGCTTCGGCAATACAATACAATACAATCAAATACAGGTATCACACCAGAAGAGAGGGGCTTAGGCTTCAGCGCCGGCTCTGCAAGCAACAAAGGATGTCAAAAATAAATAAATAAATAAATAAAATAAAAAATAAATAAATAAATAAATAAAATAAAATAAAAGAAGAAGTCAGACATGAAGGAGCGCTATACGGTACAAGTACAATTTGAAACAGAGAGACGCCGCGATTCCTCAGGTGAACACAACTCCTCAGGGGCCTTGCAATCAAGAGCATCCTGCAAGTTTAGACAACAGAGAGGAAGGAGCGCCAACAGACTAAGACATTTTTTTTGTAGTCGTTGTTTTGTTTTATGATTAAATTACCCTCGTAGACACCACCAGTAGCAATAAAACAAGTGCTGGATTGTTCTGATACTTCAGAAAGTACAATGAGATGACACCCTGCACAGACTTAACAGGTGAGGGAACGCAATTCAAGTAAACGTGTCTGACACCCACCAGAAAGCACTCAAAGGAGACATGAAGACTGGAGCCTAGCGAAACATTTATGAATTTCTCAAGCTGTTTTTTTTTTTTGGTACATTCGGGTTCTATGACAGTTGCAGTCTTGCATCCATGCAGGGTCTATTAGCCTTTGAAATGCTAAACGCTTTCTGCGGGATAATTCTCTGTGACAAATCTGCTTAAAACAAGAAGTCTATTCATGTCAGTCTTGTGAATAATTCCATTTTGTTTAAAAAAAAAAACGAGGGCATGTTATAAATTGTATTCCCAATTTGGTTTAAATTTAAACAGTGCGCAGTGAGATCAACGTGAAAGCGAAGAAAACGTGCTCAAGCGGCGCGTCTCTACAAAGAAAGCCACACCATCTTGCAAAGGAAGACACAATAATTCTACACATACATATACATATAAATATATACAAATACATATATACATATACCGTTTACATATACATTATTGTGTGTTAACAAATATGAGTGAACTGTATATACTGTATATAGCAGCAGCGCTACTATACGGGCAGGCAGTGTGGCGTAGTGCTTAAGACTTGGGACTTGAGACCCTGATGCTGTGCGTTCATATCCCGCTACTGACACTGTGAGCCCCTGAGCACGTCACTTCACCTGTAACTAATCTATCTTAAATGCTGTAAGGCTTCTTGATTGGAGTCGTTAGCTAAATAATATGTATGTGTATATATGATATGCAGTTTGTGTGTGTATATAATTTAGCTATATACAGTAACTGATATGATGTGTTATTTATTTTTTTCTTTCGCTGTTGATAGACAGATATGAATGTACAGTATACACACACATATATAACTATATATAGTAACTGACGTAAAATCATATTTCTTTTTTTCGCTGTTGATAGACAGATATGCTTGTCATATATATATATATATATATATATATATATATATATATATATATATATATATATATATATATATGGAGTGGATACTAAACTAAATGCACAATGTCAAGTTTGAGTATATATAAGTACAAATATTCAACATATACACACACGTGCACGCACACAACTTTAATAAAACCATATTGCGGTACCGCTGCCACTTGAAATGAATCCCGTTGTATCAAAACTGAGAATCAACCGTTCAAAAGAAAGACAAGCTAGAAGCTGCCGTAATTTGTTTTAAAAAATGTGACACTTTTAAAGATATAGTGGCCATTAAAAGAACTTGACAGCAGATGTAAAAAGCTCATAGTTGAGATTCTTAAATTATTCAAGGCTATAATTATTTATTACTTGGCTGACGTCTTTATCCAAGGCAGCTTGCAACATTTGACATACTGGTTCCATTTCTTTTCTTTTCTTTCCATTTTTTTTTTTAACTTTTCCCCTCACAGGCAGGTGAGGTGAGTTGCTCAGGGTCACACGGTGTCAGCAGTGGGATTTGAAACCCGTCAAACTCAGGGGGTTGAACACCAAAGTCTTAACCACCAGTAACTCGAAAGCGCATACATTTTAAACAAAATCAGGTTTTTTATAAACTCTACGAAGAAATGGCAAAACCTTCCAAACTTTGCCGAAGAGGCGCACTTGGAAGTCCGGCGAGCTCCGCTAATGGGGGTCGAGCTTACCGATTTGCTGGAATCTGCGCCCCTCTGGCTCCCTGAAAGTCTACAGAAGACCACGAACCTGCAAAGCTCGCAGCATTTTAAAAAGTTCAGGCGGTGGGAAACACGCGCTCTTTCAGGACAGAACAAGTTTGGCGCAGCTTTCGCCTTCATTCGCAGGTACTTGTGCACTTTCTGTGATGGACGCGATCACAGCCGTTCGGCATTCCGTTTTTCACAATATAAAGTTTAGAAACAACAGCGGATAGCTCAGTCCCCTAACCGCTTTCAAATGAAGTTTCCGATCATCTCTCTCACTTACTAACTTCATTCTTACTCAACATCCAAGCCCAGGCAAATCCACCTTTTTCATTTGTTTGATTTTCAAAGGTCGCGCACACCAACACCGCGTGCTTCAAGCCGAAATCAGATAACAGCAGGGCTTCACCGTGCGAGTTTGGTGCGAATGTGCGCACCTTTTAAATGAACACAAAACAAGAAGCGGCTTTTCATTCCTCTTTTTTTCCCCTGCACCTTTCATATATGAACCTGCCAGAGACAAAACCAATAAGAACGACTAGCTTCGTGAAGCGGTCCTTAAAAAAAAAAATAATAATAGGGCATTGTAAGCAGTTTCTTACTCACAGTTGCCGTAGCCCCAGCGCACTGTCAAAGCCTCATTCCGCCGGCTGGCATCCCCAGGCTAGGATGTGAAGAGGGGAATTGCTGGTGCTATTGGTGATGTGGTGGGAGGGAGGTGGGGAGCACTGGGTGAAACGAGCAGGGGAGGAGGAGGGTGGGTTGATGAGGAAGGGGTGGGGGGAGTGCATGCGATTCGTCTGCCAGTGCTGGAAGAGCCGTTCGCAGGAGGATAATCTTTAGAAGTGTCTGTGTTGCGTGCCGCAAGCACACTCCCGCTTGGCTTCCACAGGCAGGGATGCGCATCTTCCACACAAGCTAACGGACATATGCGCGTGCGCGCGAACAAGAGCAGTGCACACGCACACAGTAACGAGCGAGCGAGCGACCTTGCGCGCGCGCCCGGCCTTTTTTTTCCTTCTTTAAAGTCAGTTACAGACCAAGCACTTCTGAGTTCAAGACGAACATCCTTCTCGTTTTGCCATTTTGTTAAGTACGGTTATTAGAATGCTAAGATCAAAGCATGAAAAACGTGGCTGTCGTTTCCTCACGCTGTTTCCAATTGGGCCGGAGGGGCACAGCGGCGCAGGTGTTAGGGGTGCCGCCTCACGTTAGGGCGCACGGAGTTCGGATGATGCGCAGAGTTGAGTCGATGTTCTCGTGCCTGTATTGACCTCCTCATATCCAAAGATGTTCGTATTTGGGAGATTGCTGAATCGAAATTGGCCACGTGTGGATGTGGGGATGCATTAGTCTCTAAAATGGACTGACCCTGACAGGCTCGCGTTCCCTGAATTATAAACGAGCAGGTTTGGTTGTATTAAAATATGATTTGTGTTTTTGTTTCAATGAGGCAGCATTTTTATTTTACAGGCAAGTACCAACTCCACTGCATCCATTGTTTATTCTATGTTAGACCCGAGAGTGAAAGCGACAGTTAATGGAATTGTCCGAAGAAATCGCCTGAAGCGCGCGACCGGTGTCGTTGCGCGTGACGGGCAATGCGCGCGAAGCTTGCCCACGCACGCGTTTATGTTTCTTCTCGCCTTACGTTTTCACGTAAATGCCAACAATAAAAAGTCGAAGCCAATCTGAATGCAATTTTCACATATCCGCAGCGTATTCAGTGAAAGAACCAGACCTGAACGGGACGCCAGTCCGAATTGCAATTCCTATTCTCGCACTCGCCACCAGTTTAGCACCCCCCTCTGCGTCACCATGCTACCCCTTAAGATGATGGTTGGTTCCCTTGGAGTAAAGTTTTTATTTTACTTTTTTTATCAGATCATTCGAAGTTGTTAGTGTTAAAAGCGAGAATAATTGCCTTCATTTGAGGAGTGCCGCGTCGCTTTTATTACGACACACACGGAGGAATTCAATTATCAAGAAAATTAGCAAATAACTCTATGGGTATAAAAAGTGTCTAAGCCCTAATGTGTTGTCTGCTTCTCACTGGGGAAGGGGCGATGGTGCGATTGAAAATCCTCGGTGGTCTTAGACAAAAAAAAAAACAAAAAAAAAAAAAACGCATTAACAGATTAAACAACTCCGATGTGTCACGTCTCAGATTTATATAACATTTAGGAAATCCCATCCCGTGCATGTAATCAATCAGCCCGAGTTCATTTGAGAAAGTGCCTGGCATACGGGAGCTGGGCTCCATTTATAAAAGATTGGATGGTTCCAATAGCCCAGGTGAGTGACAAAGTAACAGAAAGCCAACGCGCAGGCGGCAAGCGAGCGCAGCCATCACCGCACCTCCACGGAGAGATTCTGCCATGGCTGGACCCGAATGAGAGGAGGAACCCGTTATTCTTCCACGAGGGACTCCATACGTTGGTGTTTCGGTGTTGTTAATGGACAACAAATCAGAAATTGTTTTTTAAATGATCAGCTGGGCTGGCATCTGGTGGTTGGGACGGGCGTCCTATGTGTTTTGTTTTGCCTCATCACTTCAAATTATTCTTATCATAATAATAATCCTTTACATTTATATAGCGCTCTTTATAGACAGAGGGGAGCCATTTTAAGTACCACCAATGTGTGGCGCCCACCTGAATGATGTGCCTGCAGCCATTGCGCCAGTGCGTTCACCACACATGAGCGATTAGGTGGTGAAGGGGATAGCCGGTTAGAAACTGGGGGTCAGAATGGACGAAGCCGTGATGGGCAGTTTAGCCAGGACATCGGGACCCTACTCTTCCAAACGAAAGATGCCTTTAATGACCACAGAGCTCCACGAGCACGGGAAAGGCGCTATATAAATAAATAAAGAAAGAAAGAAATATTATTATTATTATTATTATTATGGAAAGTCAGTTTTACTTCTCACCCGAAGGACTTGACCGTATTTATAGCAAGGTGTCCCCGTCATTGCACTGGGGATCCATTGATTGTTTTTGCAGGATCTACACACAGCGCCCCCTGCTGGTCTCAGCGTCACCACTTTCAGCAGCAATCCCAGCTTTTCCTTGATGGGGCCCGACCATGCTAAGCTGTAGGTGGATGAGCTGTTCTGAAGCGCAGTTGGGATGGCTGCTGGCTTTATTTGTATATAGCGCCCATCACTAAGTAAATGCTGTGACAAATTCGCAGGTTAAAGCGATTACAAACTTTACAAATTGCACACAACAGGAAAGCAAAGTAGTTCAAAATAATAAACATACTCGGAGCCCAACAATATGTGCCTGTGAATTACAGACATGTGAAGAAGTAAGTGCACCCCATGAAATGTTTTTTTTTTCTTTTTTAGCATAAGTGGACATTTCAAGATTTAACTCTCATTTAAACAATATCTGCAATTCCTCTCAATTTACGGGTCTAATCTTCCATCCATCCATTTTCCAACTCGCTGAATCCGAACACAGGGTCACGGGGGTCTGCTAGAGCCAACCCCAGCCAACACAGGGCACAAGGCAGGAACCAGTCCTGGCAGGGTGCCAACCCACCGCAGGGGTCTAATCTTTCTGGCCCATATTTTCCAAATACAATGGGATCATAAAGTTTCCAGGGCCCTTTACTTTCTGCGCACTTTATTGAGTTGTAGGTTTAATGTTAAATAGACAAACTGGCCATTTTTGCCCTTCACTCTCCCATAATGACAAAGTGACAACATGGAGACCCCTCATGTATTCATAAAAGTATTCAGGCCCTTAACTCTCTGCTTCATAGAAGCCCCTTTGGTCTGTTCTGGTCAATATTTTTTCAGATTTTTTTGGGGTTACGTTTAATGTGTACCCAAAAAGCTGCTTTTGCTTCTGTCTACCTTCATACTGGAATCTTTTGTCCACGTTAACATTACTTGTGTTTATTGCCTGCTTCGTTTTCTTTGCCTGTGCTGAATTCCATCTGTTTTGTTAGGGGGTCCCCCAGGAGGCGGGACCACCTGCCAGGCACCACCTCAAACTTGCCTTCTGCCTTAGAAATCCGGTGATTTGGCGGCATGTGTGTGTTTTTTGTGGTAGTTTTAAAAGGATACATGCAGCAGCACCTCAATCATTCCACCAACCGCAGCCCCCCCTTCACGAATGACAAGTGCAGCCAAACTCCAAGGGGTGACACGTTGGCAGCGTCATCATTAGGTGGGTTTTCAGTCTGTCATTGGGCCTGGCCACCTTGCCCACACTCCCCGGTGGCTCACGGTGAATGCGCCTGGGAGTTGGTGAGTCTCACTTGTGTTTTTGATTCTTTGAATTTTGGTCATTTTGCTGTTGTTTGTTTTTTTGACTTGTTCCCTTTCGATTCCCCTTGCTGACAACTCCTTCTTGCTCTTTGGAGCTTCATGTACTTACAAATCATTTTTATCCAAATAAATCTTTTACTTTATAAAACTTCTCTATGGCCCTGTTTGCATCCAGCCGGGGTTTTTGACCGGATTTCCCCCCGCTGGTGGGCATTTTGGTGAAGCGTTTTTGGGATTTATGTGATTCAGGATTGCCAGTCCCCACCCTGTTGATGTGTTTTAAACTTTTATACCCGGCTTTCCAATTCTGGGCCTGCTAGGCCCGAAAGCCTGCCAGTAGCAGTTTGGGCTGCTTGCCTGGTTTGAGGTGAATGAAAGTGGGACTTGCTGTAGGCCTCCCAGCCATTTCTGCCATGTTTGAGACTCCACTCCCATCAGTTTGGATGTTCTCCTTGTGTTTCAGTGGGCTTCCTTCAGGGGCTCTGAGTTCCTGTTGATCTTGAACTGGCCCCCCTTCTGGACGCGCACTTTGACAGCACTAAAAATGCTAGTTGGGGTCTTTGAGGGGTCTGTCATCAGGGGTGTAGCACAGAACATAAGCAGCCTCTGTGGACCCCTGACTGACTCACAAAAACATACTTTTCACTTCAGGCTTTGAGGCCCTCCAACCCCCCACACCCCCCGAGGGGCTCTGGTTAATCATTACCCTTTTCCCCCCCAATATGACACCCATGCCAGGGACCATTACAGAGACTTCCTAAAAACGGGTGTAAAGAAGACAGTATATAAATATGTATGATATAGAACTGAAGGTCTCTTTGTCGTTCAGCGGGGTCTGCTGTCCGCTTCTCCTATTATTATGACCCCTTAAGGAACTCGGGTCCCAATCAGCCCCCCCGTCGTGTTCGTGAGAGCAATGACAGAGTAAAGGTCACCATCTGCAGAGCACTATTAAGTGAGCCTTGGACTCGTGGAGAGGCTCAGCGCCAACTGTTAAAGTGCACACTGTGCCTCCGAGGCCTGAACACAGCTGTAAACGCAGGAATATAAAAACAGAGTCCAGGGAACGATGAAAAGAATTAGAAAAGGGGGCAAACAATGACAAAGACAAGCACACCCCCGGGGGTCCGGAGGATGGGCCTGGCTGTGCTCTGCTGTGCTTTAAATGCCAGGCGAGACTTTGGGATAGGAACTCGTCACCTAAGGCCAGCCTTGCTGAGGTGTGTGTGTTTGGCATGTGGGCGCCCTGTCTAGGGGTTGTTCCTGCCTAGTGCCCTGTGCTGCCAGGGGGTGGGCTCCAGCACCCTCCTCCCCCCACTCACCACGACCCTGGTCTGGATTAACTGGGTTACAAAGTGACACGACTGACAGAGATCAGGGCCACAGAAAGCACAAGAGAGAAACCAGCTATGGACGGGGCACCATCTGATATGTTTGTCGGTGGTCTTCTGGTCAATTGATTGTTCAGCCAGTCAATAATCCCCCCAGATGAAGGTCAAATCAGTTGATTTCTCATTTGATTAACTAAAGGAGCATTTTGTGAAAGACTGCGAGATTTACTGATTGGTCCATTCATTGCACACGTCTTCGCGCCACTTGATTTATTCATTGATTGATGAAATGGTTGAGTAGTCAATTGATTGATTAATTAGTTACTGACAAATCGATCGATTCTTGAATGTATGGATTACCGAGCAGCTATCAATCATATCAATCCTGGACATGTCACTTATAGTCACACCTCAGGGCTCCTCTAAGGTATGTGATGTCTCCCGGGTTGAGAGGGGGCGCTGTCGCTAATCATGACCTACCACAGCAGTGGTCCACCCTGGGTGAATCGAGCACCATCATCAAACTACCTGGGGGTCCCCCCACCTCGTGAATTTAGCCTGATCATCTGAGGGTGGTCTGCTCTGGGTGAATCGAGCACCATCATCAAACTACCTGGGTGTCCCCCTACGTGAATTTAATCTCATCTGAGGGAGTGGGTGGGTGTGGGTTAGGGTTAGGTTAGGGGTTGGTATTGGGTGGGTTTGACGTGATTCCCAGAATGTCAGAGTGTTAGATGAATTCAGTGTGATCACCTCTGCTTTACTCATCACAACGGGGGTTGGGGAGGACCTTCAGGATTGGCTGTGTACAGACATGTGATGTGAATTGAGGCTGATCATTGGACCAGTGGATGGGGTTTTATCTGGGGTCGGCTGTGGCCCACCTGCAATGCCACCTCAGCCCACTGGCTGGAAAAGGCTGACATAAGAGATAACTTTTTAATTTTTTATAATCTACTATATAATAAAATACTAAGGTCTGTGTGTGTGTGTGTGTGTCCGGTCCCTGAAAGCAATCTGATTGGTCAGATTGACTTTGATCTGATTGGTCAGTTTTGCTGTGGTTGCTCAGTTAAAAGGCAATTGAAACAGGAAGGCCACAGGTATAGAAAGGCATAGGAGGAATGCTGAGAGTCGCCTTTAAAGATGGGAAGTATTCAAAAAAATATGAATAATGGGGGACCATCTACCATCAGTAGTAGTCAAAAAGTGTACAGGAGGTGAGCAACGCGCCTCCAAGTGGCAGAGTTTGAGGAGCAGGCTTTACAGGAATGCAGTCGAGAGGCTGAGACACACGAGGACACCAAAGAAAGGCGTAGGACAAGCACTGAGGGTGCAGGAGATATCACATATTTTAAAATGTATTTTATTACCTGACCTCGACACGTAATGGAGCTAATGCTCAAAGTTCATTACACAGACTTTATTTATAAACTTTCTTAAAGTAGACTTGTTAATGTTGCATGTCTGAATGGCTGACATGACAAAGGAAAGAAAAAAAGGGGAGATGGAAATCAAGAATTAAACAGCAACAGGGGGCAGGAATTACGAGGATCTACAAGTCAGAAGCACTAAGCGCTGTGCCACCCGGCCACCCTCCAGTATTCATCACTTCATGCCTTAGCTTTCTGCTGCACTGGGCCATCAAACATCAATGAGGTCTGAAGATGCACAGTTGTGACCAAGTGAGACGCCACCAAAGAACCATCACATGTGACACCACAGTCACTTGAAGTGGTTAGCTGGTCTGCTCACATTCACATGCAGCGTGAGGTGTGATTTAGGGGTTTCATCTTGGATACCAAATCCTCCATGAACACTCCACAGGTATGATAAATTACAGAAGGCCCTGGGAAAAAGATGACGGAATGCAGCTGAGTGTTTGACAGGAGCCGCCGCTGCTACTCGGGGCTTCCGCAGACAACTTTAATACACAGGATCACACGTTTAACGGAGGGGTTTCATCAATCACTGACGCAATTTAATTTTATTCATCTCACATCAAATAAAAAGCCTAATCACAAATGTTTATTTCAAACAACAATTATATCAGTTGCACTTAGATTATTCCATATGTTACAGTTAAAAGCTTGTCACAATGTTAGCTTCTTTTAACGTAAGGACGACTGAGCCACCCGGTTTTCTTTTCTTATTTTTTTTTATGGAACTGCGGATAGCTCATTAAGTGCATCTCCACAAAAAGTGCAGGAGGAACTCAAGAGATTGGGTTATGTTTCTACTGTATTCTGAGTGCAAGGAATATTTCTATTTCCTCTGGAGGTTGACGTTGCAACAATTTGTTTTGTGTGCTTCACTCGAAAGAACCTGAAATCAACAAGTTTCTGAGCACATCGTTTTGAGCACAAGGGCAGTGAAGGGGGCTACTTGGGCGGGCTGAGAGACTTAAACTTAGAGCTAGCATTTCAGATCAGCAATTCCTACTCTTTGGCTTAATGTGTAGATAGATAGATAGAATTTGGTATAGTAGACAGGATTAGATAGATAGATAGATAGATCGATAGAACTGGTATAGTAGGCAGGATTAGATAGATAGATAGATAGATAGATAGATAGATAGATAGAATTTGGCATAGTAGGCAGGATTAGATAGATAGAGAGATAAATAGATAGATAGATAGAATTTGGCATTGTAGGCAGGATTAAATAGATAGATAGAATTGGTATATTAGGCAGGATTAGATAGATAGATATACAGATAGAATTTGGTATTGTAGGCAGGATTAGATAGATAGATAGATAGAAATGAAAGGTATTATATAATAGATTGATAGATACTGTATATAGAAAGAGTAGGCAGGATTACATGGATAGATAAATAGCGATGAAAAGGCAGTATATGATAGATTGATTGATATATAGAAATAATTTGGTGTAGGCTGGATTACATAGATAGAGATTTATTCTGTTGTACATTTAATTTTAAATGAATGAATTTGCCATTCCTGACCATTGATCTACACTCAATGAGCCATGATGACAAAGTAAAACATGTTCACGCAAAGGATGGTAAATGTTTTAAAAATCAACAAGTATAATCCTTCATTTCTAGAAGTATTCAGAAATGAGCAGAACTTGAGTGGAGTGCACCTGTGGCAAACTGAATGAATCAGACGTTGTTAAGAAAAGCCCACGTGCACCTGAGTATAGAAGGCCTCACGATTCACATTGCATATCAGGGCAAAAACCAAGTCCAAGGAACTCTCTGTGGACCTCAACCAGCAAATTGTGTTGAGGCCCAGATCAGGCCATGGTGATCAAACCTTTTCTAAAGCTTTGAGTGTTCCCAGGAGATCAGTGGCCTCAAGGATTGTGAAATGGAAGAAGTTTGGAGCCATCAGGACTCTTCCTAGAGTTGGCTGTCTAGTCAAGCTGAGTAACCGATCAAGAAGGACCTTGGTATTGTGGTGGCTGAGAACCCGGTGGTCACTTTAACAGAGCTCTGCTGAAATGTGAGAGCTTGTTGGATGATGGTGGACTGGCTAGCCCTCTTGGACTTTACTAAAATGCATTTCAAGGGCTCTGAGAGGATGAAGAAAGCAGAATCTCTGGTTGGATGAGATAAAAATGGAACTCTTTTTAGCAGTTTTATGCCTGGCACAGACCAAGCACTGCCCATCTCCTCACTGCACTCTGCTGTGATGGGAGATCCTTTTGGAGGGACGGAGATGTCAGCAGCTCTCCAACGATCAGGTGCTTATGGTCGAGTTGCTGGATGAAGGCCACTCTTGAGTAAAAGGCATTTGAGAGTTTAAAGGACTCTGAGAGTTGAGGAAAGAGGACGCCAAGTACTCTGGCAAAGATCAGGGAATGCTCATCACCTGCTCAATACCATCCCTACAGTGACACATGGTGGTGACAGCATCATGATATGGGGGTGCAGGGACAGGGAGACTGGTCAGAACTGAGGAAAGGATGAAAATAGCCAAATACAGAGAGGACCTTGAAGAAAACCTGCTCCAGAGGAGTGCAGGCCACCTCAGAGGGGGACAATGGTTCATCTTTCAGCATGACAATGACTGAAAGCATACAGGCATGAATGGCAATGCTGGAGCGGCGAGTCTCTGAGTGTCCTTGAGTGGCCCCTCCAGAGCCACATAGAACATGTGTGGAGAAACCTGAAGATGGCACTTTACAGACCCTCACCATCCAATCTAACGCAGCCTGAGAGGATCTGCCAGGAAGAATGAAATAAACTGCTTAAATACAGGTGGGCAAAGCTTGTGGGGACTTACCAAGAAGAGCCACAACTGGAATTGCTGACAATAAAGTGTGCAGAAAGTGAGGGGTCCTTGTGGATACTCAATCATTTCATCGAGTTGGGTGGGGGTCTGCCTTGGTCCTTTTGAGTCACGGATACTCGATCATTTCATTGAGTTGGGTGGGGGGTCCGCTTTGGTCCTTTGACTCGCATATACTCGCTCATTGCATCGAGTTGGGTGGGGGTCTGCCTTGGTTCTTTTTGACTTGTGGATACTTGGTCATTTCATCGAGTTGGGTGGGGGGTCCGCCATGGTCCTTTGACTCGCTTATACTCGCTCATTGCATTGAGTTGGGTGGGGGTCCGCCTTGGTCCTTGTGACTCATGGATACACGATCATTTCATCGAGTTGGGTGGGGGTCTGCCTTGGTCCTTTGAGTCACGGATACTCGATCATTTCATCGAGTTGGGTGGGGGTCCGCCTTGGTTCTTTTGACTTGCGTATACTCGCTCATTTTATTATATGTGGATGCGTCTTAGTAAAAATGCCCCTTGCGGTCACAGGCCTGCTGGTAGATCCTGCCCTGAAATCAGGTTACTGACACAGTGTCTGGGGCGTTCGTCAGAAGTGACGCGTGACTTTTCAATAAAAAGGAGTTTCAAGAGGAAAGGCCACCTCCTGCGGCAGATCCTGAATCATTTGAACCTGATTAGGTCTCTTCCTCCAAATCCCACCGCTGTCTCTGCAGCAGCCCCTTGAAATACAAGGGTGGCTGGGCCATCATTCTCATTATACAGCAATCCTCTCCAGAAACCACCGGGAAGGCACTTCGCCAAAGCAAGAAGAGGCACAAATGATTCACTCCCTCATTTCATTCTTAGGATTTCCCAAGCTGTTGAGCAGCAGCTTATTTATTTTAATTGTGTCAGCGCCGCACTCCAAACGTCTGAATGATATGTCAAAAGCTCGCTTTGTCACAGCTCTCAGTTTGAAGGCTGCAAAATGGATTTTCCTAAATTTATCAAAGCCCATCAAAAGGAATTTTCCTCTATTTTGAAGAAAGTTTCGAAATTTACATTTGAAATGACAGTTTCATAAAACTGTCAGAACCTGTTACTGCCATTGCCGGGCGTGAATGAATGAGGGTGCAGGCCTCGGATCTCACACGAGGAGAGCAATAAGACACAATTTGCGATTAGCACTACAAATTATTCATATTGTAGGGCATTTGGAAGAGCTCGGGGAATGTCATGCTGTAGACGAGAAATCTAACCAATGGGACTTTTTATTGCGAAGAATGAACGTTTTTGAAAAACCGAATAGGGTAATTGGTGGTTGCAAATCGGCCCAGTGTTGAGCGGTAAGGCCGCGTCACATCACACGGCTGCTCCAGTGATTTTTAGTTGTAGGCTTCACTCGTGTTATCTTAGTGAGTCAGACGCAGTGCCCTCCTGTGATGGGCGGTCATGCATTCTGACATACCCAGCGACTCAGTCCTACTGTCTTATGCTGCAAGGGTGGACTTTGTGTGTGTGAGAGCCAGCAATCCGTTAACGGCCATCCAGATGTACAACGCCTACGAGGAATAAGGACTGTGAGCAACACGGGCCTTCCTGATGAGAAGAGAGTGTTGTCGGTCTGACTTCTCGTGTTTTATCCACCATGGCAGAATGGGAAACAAAAAAAACAAAAAACAAAAAATGGCCACATCCCTTCCGGTCTGGTCTCATTCTGAAAGGAATAAGAGCTCCCATTGTGAAAGTCTACTGTCAGTGCTCTCCTAAGTTGGCCGCTTTAGCCATAGCTACCCTTGCTCTTTTGCTCACAACAGTGCACAATGAATCTGTTTTTCTTTTTTGGATTGCTTTGCTGTGGCTTAACGTTAACAAATGAACTCTTCTCTCACAGTCTAGCCACTGGTCACGATGTGAATTTGCACGACTGTAAATGTTTTTTATTTTTTTAATTTTTATTTTTTATTCTTTCTTGTTACAAACCCCAATATTGGGGATACTGGGTGTAGCTTGTAGCTGGGCGTGCCAAAGTCAAACTCGGCTCAGCCTGTGCATCCCAGGGTGCACTGCTTCACAAAGAGGAAATTTAGATTTGCCAGTAGGCCTAAAAATTAATAAACAAACAAACAACCTGTCTGGTTGCTTACATATTGTGGAAGATGACCCGGCCACAGACAGGCAGACACGTTCATGTCACCCAACACACGTTTATTCTTCATTATTTTCAGTGCCACACAACCCCAAAGTCCCCACAACACAATGCCTTCCTTTCTTCAGGCCGCCTCTGCTCCTCTCCACCGAGACCTTGACTCTCGACCTCCCGACTCCAGCCATCATATGAAGGGAGGCGGCCCCTTTTATAATCACCCGGATGTGCTCCAGGTGTTTCCCGCCAATCTTCCACCGACACGCCCCAGTGTCGCCCAGGGTGTCCCTGCTCCTGCTCCGGGTGTGGCGGAAGTGCTGAGGGTCCAGGGTGCCAAAGGCATGGGGCGCCCCCTGGCGGTGACCACGGGGTCTGGGGAAGGCATAAGCCCTCCTCTGGTCCTCCTGGGCGTCCTGGCCGGGTCGCCCCCCCATCCGTCTCCGGCAATATGCAGCCATTTTCTGGTGCCACTTAGTGCCAGAGTCATTCTAAGAGCGTCACAGCTCGGACAGGTGGCCAGTCCATTGTAGGAAGTCTTTGACTCACATCCTGCCAATTCAGAGCTGTCACTTTATCTGAATGTGTCAGTCATCCATCCATCCATTTAATACAATATCCGATGTTACTCTGGAAGCATCAGTCCTGTCCTGAGGATAAAAACGATCCATCCTACCGCCCACTTGTTTATCTGCTGATCCCGTAAGTGAACCAGTTTAATGCCAGGGCTTATCACGGGTCACCAGTCCCTCACCAAACACACGCAGTCACACGGAAAGGCCAATGTAGACGTAACAATTAACCAGAAAAGGAAAAAAAATTAATTATTTATTAACGTTCATCTCCTACAAGATAAAGTATTTGTGGCACTTCTAAAAATAAATCGGCACTTCTGGCACATTCCCCACTGAAATCTTCTGCATGGTGCCCTTGCTTTATTTTATTTACTGTTTACTAAGGCCAAATGACATTACACTGTAATACAGCGAAAGAAAATAAATCAAGAGAATGAATATCTTACTGTCACCACCATGGCTTCAATTTACCTTATCGAAAGGTGCGGGCACTTTTTTTCCTGCAGAAATTATCAGTGGCATTGTCCACATTTTTTTTTTTTTTTCCCTACGAGTCCTTCATAAGCGGAGGTTTCACAAAGGGCACTTTAGGTTGTGGGATAAATCACAGTTATGGGACCAATGAGAACAGGAAGGAGAAAAAGAACACAAGTTAATTTTCAAACTGGGAGCCTTGGAAATCTCGCGCTCCCCTCAAGTCATTACACCTTTGTCCTTTCAGAGTCTTTCTCGAAGAGACAACTTGTTTACCGCGTTTCTCCGGCGCCCTCGCTCGAAGACGAGCCGCAGGTTGGCGCCATGTGTTATCTTTAGGATCACTTTGGTAATGGCTGTTTACTCCTAGCTGTGAGACATGCGGCTCAGAAGATACTTCACAAAATATCAGGGCTTCTCCAAAATGATGCCCAAGATGCAGGAGGCTCAGACGGCTTTGTGTGGCCGCTTGTGACATTTTTCATCAAGTGCAACCCCCGTGAAAGCAATAAGTTAGGCAGACAAGGAAGATTTAGATGGTGATGTGAACTCGCTGTGGGCTGCTTCACGGACGCAGAGTCCTGGGTTCAAACCACCTGTCTGCTCGTTATCAGTGTGGAGTCTGCACGTCAGCATTGGTAGCTGGCATTACCTGCCTAGGTGGGCTGGTACCTTGTCAAAGGCTTGTCCATGCCCAGTGCTGCCAAGACAGACTACTGGTCCCTGATCCAGGTTAAGCAGATTGAGAATGTCCAGCTATGCTCTTCTAGCTTTGACTGGCCTGTGGCATGGATGGTACAGGTTGCCTGGGGGCAAGTGTCTTTGGTGGGAGAGCTCCAGATGAATGGCCAATCTGGAAAAGAGAAGACCCTTAACTCCTCTTCCTCAGTGCAAGGGACTTCAAACCCTGAGGCTGTGGGTTCAAATCCCACTACTGACACCATGTGATCCAAAGCAAAAGAAATGAAATCAATTTTACTAATCAGCTGTTGTGTGTCGTTTTGGATAAATGCATCAGCCAAATGATAAAAAAAATAATGAATGTACTGTATATACTTCTGAGGGCTTATTTGAGCCGCGGTATCATTTTTCTCTTATAATATTAAAAAAAGAACAACAGTAATTATGCTTGGAGCACAATTGGACATTTTGGTGAGTAGAACCCCATGTCTTGAAACTAAAGACTGTTGATCAAAGATGCAGAATCTGCCTGAAAGGTCAGAAAAAGAAGACCCTGGGCTCAGGTTGATAGTGCAGCGCGACATTAAATAGAGGAAAAAAAGAAATAAAATGCTTAAAAGACTACATCTATAATTATTTTAATTGCACTAAGTACAGGCTTCAACTGTGTATTCAAATCCACATCTATAGATAGACAGATAAGGCACTATATGATTGATTGACAGATATAAAAGATACTATATAATAGATAGATTGATAGATAGTTAGATATGAAAGGCATTATATGATAGATTAATAGATATGAAAGGCACTATATCCTAGATCGATAGATAGATAGATGTGAAAGGCAGTATATAATAGATAGATCGATCGATAGATAGTTAGATATGAAAGGCATTATATAATAGATAGATCGATCGATAGATAGTTAGATATGAAAGGCATTATATAATAGATAGATAGATCGATAGATCGATAGATAGATAGATGTGAAAGGCAGTATATAATAGATAGATAGATAGATAGATAGATAGATATGAAAGGCACTATATAATAGATAGATAGATAGATAGATAGATAGATAGATAGATAGATAGATAGATAGATATGAAAGGCACTATATAATAGATAATGCAAATAGATAAGTAATTTATTTGTCCCAATTGAATATGTAGCTTTTTTTAGAAGCTCAGTATATCCACTGTAATAATAACACAGACAAGTCATAAAGATTTGGGTTTCTTTGGGCCCCATATACTGTAACAAAGGTCGTCAGACTCTCCAAGAAAACAGAAAATTGCATCAGACAAACAGGGATAGTTGCATGGACATCATAAAGAGGTGGACTGGAAATTAGTAACGTGGAATGCTGAGAGGGCGCGGTTGTGGATGGGTAGTGGACATCATCAATGGGGATCAGAGAAGAGAAAGGAACCCGGAGGTGATCCCGCTTTGTTTATGCGGGATGGATCATGGCGACGGCACTTCGTCCTTTCTATGGAAAGAGAGAGAGAGAGAGAGGTTAGTACCCTGCCTTTGTCCCCTGGCGCAAATTGTTGCGATGTGCGTCGGGTCCTTCAGCTGCCCCCCATGTGCTTGTGCGTGACACCACCTTAATAAAAGTTGAAGTGTCTATGTGTCTGTCTGTGTTTCTCTCTGGTTGCTACACCACTAACATTTGTATTTATAAAATGCATTGCATTTGTCCTTCTAACAGATGGTGCATCACAAACGTTAACATTGCTTTTATAAATTCCATACAAAATGGCATATAACAGAAGCATATGCATTGTATTTATCATTCCAACAGATGGCGCATCACAAACATTTGTAGCAATAAGATGCATTGGACTTTCATGGATTCTTTCACAGTCAAGCGGTTTCTTGGCTCACGGCTCCATTTTTTTCGGACTTCCTGGCTTTGACCCTTTCAGTGTTACCTCGCACTCGCCTCCCGGTCCTTTTCATAATCCACCTGGTCTGCCATTCTTTCAATGCGTCACATGCGTGGTGCACATGGGAAACAGCTTTCAGGGCTTGGGTGATTGTAATGCTTTGCAGAGACACAAGGTGGCACAGCACAATAACGTTCTCTCTTCTCCTCCCACTACAGAAAGGGAGACTGAAACTATTCCACCTATGACACCAATTTTGGGGTCTGACCACCCGGACCCACCTCTTAAATCAAAGCGACACCATCTTTGGGAAGACTCAACTTTTTTACAAATTTTTTTTTTCCCACCTCTTCTGTGCATTTAAATATACGGAGTTTGGTGCCCCAAAACACTCTCTTTGTGTTTGTATCTTTACAAACCCATTGGTAGAATGTGACCCCCTGGAAAATCCGAGACTACGGATCCTTTCTTCACTTCTGTTTTATTCCTTTTTTGTCTCAGAGGTACATCCAGCGCCACCATCCTAGATGCTTCCCCAACCCAGAACTCCCTACCTCCAAAATAACCCTGATGCGCCGACGGTTAATGTAATTGTATTCCCAGCTCTCCGCCACAGGCCGGGGGGGCTGCAGACGTGGCATTGACAGTGAAGGATGATAAACATTTCCCAGGTTAGCAAAAGGAAACAACCTGAATACCTGCCAACACCTCCACAGCCTCTGCTCAACAAGCCGGGTGCAGAGCGCTTTAAAATGTTAATTGATTACGGCCCACAATGCTGATAACAAATCCTAAATTACCTTTTAAGGCTGATCTTCACCGACAGGTGGCCATCGGAGGAAAGTGATTTAACATGGTAAGGAGATCCCTACAGGGATTCGTAGAAATGGTTATTGTAGACATCTGGACCGTTCTAAACAGCTGGTTTTACGCCATACATTTTCCTTGTGTCATACTTACAATAAATTATGACCTCACGGGGAGCAGCAAAGCTGGAGCGGCACATTTATTTCAGGGGACTTTGGGAGCCTCCCACCTCCAAGGAGGCCGCCCGCGTTAATGGGACAATTGCGACCATCAAGAACGGTTTAAAGGTTACACGCAAACTGGTGGCGGCATTGTGCATTTAACGTATGAGGCTTTTTATGCTAATTCGCCCTGAAAAGCTTTCGAGATGGCATGGTGATTATATCAGGAGGGGAGAGCTAATTAAATTTAGTGTGATCACTCAAGAGTAAACTGCCGACAGAACTCATTTCTTCAGATTCCCAACTTAAGCAATGTGCCGCGGTTTTCTTCTTCTTCTCCTCTTTTTTTTTTTTTCTTGTTCTTTATCTGCTTTGTGTTGTCATTTAGCTGCCTCTGAGCGTTTTTAGCCAGAAGCCAGATGGATCTGCGGTCTCCTCGGAATCACCCAAGTAGGCCGAAACTTTCAGGAGGAAAAAAAAACAAAGGCAAACAAAACACGTATCTTACAGTCATATGAAAAAGTTTGGGAACCCCTCATAATCCTTTGGATTTTTGTTTCTCTTTGGCTGAGCTTTCAAAGTAGCAACTTCCTTTTAAAATACAACATGCCTTATGGAAACAATAGGATTGCAGCAGTCACATTAAGTTTATTGCATTAACAGAAAATATGCGATATGCATCTGAACAAAATTAGACAGGTGCATAAATCTGGGCCCCCCAACAGAGATATGACATCAATACTTAGCTGAGCCTCCTTTTGTCCTTTGATTCTCTCGACGCTGTCCTCCTGTAGCCTGTGATGAGTGTCTGGACTCTGGATGGAGGTATTTCTCACCAGTCTTCATACAAAATCTCTCCAGTTCAGTTCAATGTGATGCTTCAAATCATCCCACAGATTTTCGATGATATTCAAGTCAGGGGACTGTGACGGCCATTCCAGAACATTGTACTTCTCCCTCTGCATGAATGCCTTTGTAGATTTTGAACTGTGTTTTGGGTCATTGTCTTGTTGGAATATCCAACCCCTGCTTAAGTAACTTCAACTTTGTGACTGATGCTTGAACATTATCCTGAAGAATTTGTTGATATTGGGTTGAATTCATCTGACCCTCGACTTTAACAAGGGCCCCAGTCCCTGAACTGGCCACACAGCCCCACAGCATGATGGGACCTCCACCACATTTGACAGGAGGTAGCAGGTGTTTTTCTTGGACTGCGGTGTTCTTCTTCCCCCACGCAAAGTGCTTTTTTGTTCTGACCAAATAACTCCATTTTTGTCTCATCAGTCCAAAGCAAAATGTATCTGGCTTGTCTAAATGAGCATTTGATACAACAAGTGACTCTGTTTGTGGTGTGAGTGCAGAAAGGGCTTCTTTCTCATCACCCTGCCATACAGATGTTCTTTGTGCAAATTGCACTGAATTGTAGAACGATGTACAGATACACCATCTGCAGCGAGATGTTCTTGCAGGTCTTTGGAGGTGATCTGTGGTTGTCTGTAACCATTCTCACAATCCTGCTCATATTCCACTCCTGTATTTTTCTTGGCCTGCCAGACCTGCTGGGTTTAACAGCAACTGTGCCTGTGGCCTTCCATTTCCTGATTCCATTCCTTACAGTTGAAACTGACAGTTAAACCTCTGAGATGGCTTTTTGTAGCCTTCCCTAAAACCATGAGACTGAACAACCTTTGTTTTCAGATCTTTGAGAGTTGCTTTGAGGATCCCATGTTGTCTGTCACTTGTCAGAGGAGAGTCAAAGGGAAGGACGCACAACTTGCACTTGACCACCTTAAATACCTTTGACCACGATTGGACACCCCTGTCTATGAAATTCAAGGCTTAATGAGCTCATCCAACCAATTTGGTGTTGCAAGTAATCAGGATTGAGCAGTGACAGGCATTCAAATCAGCAAAATGACAAGGGGACCCACAGCCAGTTTTTCACATTTGATTTAATTTCATACAACTAAATACTGTGTGACGGGCCCGGCTGGGACACCCCTGCTGCATATGTTCCCGGGGAACAGCTATGGGCTCCTCAGTACCTCTCCAAGGACGCCTGGTGGCAGCCTCCCTGGTTGACGATGGTGCCTCAGTTTCCCGCAGGGTTCCATGGGAGATGGAGTTCTCCACAACCTATGGTGGGATCTGGGGTGGTCACCAGGGGGTGCTGCATGGATCCCAGACCCAATCTGGACACCCCTACAGCCCCGCCCGGAAGTGCAATTAGCAACAGGTGATCAAGCACCTGGAGCACTTCTGGGTGAGCTATAAAAAGGGTCAGCATCCACCACTCAGGAGCCAGAATCGGGAGGAAGAGGACGAGGTTGCCTGGGAGGAGTGGTGGTGTTAGAGGAAGGATTGGATTGTGTTGTGTTGTTGCTTTTAAGTGCTTTGGGACTGTGTTGTGGCTGGGGGGTTCACAGGGAAGACGTGCCCTCCATCTGAAGAAAAAGTAAAAGTCCTCTTGTGTTTTACACATGCCTCAGTCTGAGTCTTTGCCGGGTTGAGCGCAATACAGCGTCCATTTTACAGCTGCTTCACTAAAAATCTTTGTTCGGAAAACACCCTAATACTCAGATGTTCCTAGGAAATGAAAGACATACTATTGTTATCTTTTTTGTTGAAAGTAGAGTAAATTATTATGCATAATACAGTCATATTTCATATGACTGTATGTTAATCTTAGATCTTCTAATAGCCAAGCATAAAAGAGGTAGAGAAGCAGCCGTCTGCGGCACCAAAAATCTGAGACACACATGCCAGGCTAACACAGTCAACCTTCTCGTAACTAGAATTTAGTCATAGCCTTAATCAGCTGGATTTATCATACTCTTTAATGTATCTGCAGTCTTTATTAATCGTTAATAATCCTCTGTTTTCTCTCCCGGTTCTTCTGTGGTGGTGTTCTGATCGAAGTCCTGATGTTTGAATGAAAGCAAGCAACCCGAACTGGCAATGAGACCTGCTGCATCAAATCCTATTAAGAAAAGAAGGAAAGAAAGGATGACTTGAGGACATCTATGTTAGGCAGAATGCTGAGTGTGTGTATGTGTGTGTGTGTGTGTGTGTGTGGGTGGTCTTTTGACCTTGGAACCCCTACAGATTTTGCCTTTTTCACCAGCTTAACTAGAGAGTTTTTTTTCTGTCCACCCTGGCCAAGTGATGTTATCATTGAAACGTCATTTACAGACATAACAAAATAATAATTCGACATTTAAAGACTCAACTGTATTTCTCTTAATTATACCAAATAACATATGATACCATCCCACAGGAAAAAGCTTTTTACTGCTGCTGGGAGAGGTGTTGGTCAGGCCAGCAGGGGGCGCTCACCCTGTGGTCTGAAAGTGGATCTCAATGTCTCAGTGCAGGTACTGGGACATCGTGCTGTAAACATGGCACCATCCTTCAGAATGAGATATAAAACAGAGTTCCTGGTTTTCTGAGGTCATTAAAGATCCCTGGGCATCTTTCATAAAGAGTATAATACAATACAATACAATTTAGTTTTGTAGAGCCCAAAAATCACAAAGAAGTGCCGCAATGCACTTTAACGGGTTTGATTTGACAGTTCAAAGAGAGACCCCTTTCCAGGTAGGTTGGGTGTGCAGTGGGGTTCAATACAATACAATACACAGAATAGAACAAATCCTCAATACAGTATAAAAATAAAAATATTACATGTACGGAGCAGAACTTAACAGTAGATGATATCCCATAATATGATTTGGATTTGTTTAGAGTCCTGAAGACATCAGCCATCAAGCTGCCTTCCCTATTTGGCAATTACACACTTGAGACAGCCAATCCGATGAAAGGACCCCTCTACCCGACGATTCCTGCGATCCTCCATCAGGGATGACGTTACCTTAGGCAGGCACAACAACTTGGCAGGTGGGCCACATTTGAGTACCGAGAAGAGAAACAGAATAGGCGAGGGTGAGTAACAAATTAGAATATTGATCATATGACTTATGTTTTAGTGTTAATGACTAACAACAGAGATGTGGTCTGCACAGTTCATCAGCAGCTCTAGTCAGGGTGTGCTTAACTGAAGTAGTGAGTCTTCAGTCGGGATTTGAAAGCTGAGACCGAAGGGGCATCTCTTATAGTAGCAGGTAGACCACTCCACAGTTTAGGGGCAATGTAATTAAAAGCTCGGCCTCCCACTGTTATTTTATTAATCCTTGGAATCCTAAGCAGACCGGCGTCTTGAGATCTTAATGTGCGCTCTGGTTTGTAAGTCATGATAAGTTCAGACACATAAGCCGGACTTTGGCCATTTAATGCTTTATATGTTAAACGGAGGATTTTGAAATCTGCCCTAAACTTAACCGGGAGCCAGTGTAAGGATTTAACAACTGGAGTGATGTGTTTGTATTTTTTTGTTCTTGTCATAATTCTTGCAGCAGCATTTTGGATTAACTGGAGGCTTTATAAAGAACGGTTTGAACATCCAGTGAACACCGCATTGTAGGAGTCAGTCTTACTAGAAATAAATGTGTTCGCTTGTGGTACCGACTTATTATCGCGAATCTGAGAAAGACTCATCGGGCTGCGGGGCCCTCCTCACTCACGCGACTGCCTCGGGGCGTAACCTTAACAAGAGTACTACTTAATGGATTTAGATCTTTTTTTCTAGAATTTGCTTGAACATTCCGGTTGATTTTGCGAGTTCTCTCAATGCTGTATGTATCATAGTTCGCTTGCAGGAGCGATATATTCGCGCTAATCCGAGACAGAGGCTGCAGGCCGACGGGAGGGTGAAGAGTGACGTCAGGAGTAGAGACCTGGGCTGGGTCCTCCTCACTGTCCTGTTTCACTACTACGAGGGCGAAGCCGCAGGGGATGGCTAGTACCTCATAAACAGACGCCAGTCTATAGGAGGGCGGCACGGTGGCACTGCTGCCTCACAGTAAGGAGACCCTCGCTTCCCAGGTCCTCCCTGCGTGGAGTTTGCATGTTCTCCCCGTGTCTTCGTAGGTTTTCTCCCACAGTCCAAAGACATGCAGGTTAGGTGTATTGGTGATCCTAAATTGTCACTAGTGTGTGGGTGTGAGTGCCCTGCAGTGGGCTGGCGCCCTGCCCAGGGTTTGTTTCCTGCCTCGCGCCCTATGTTGGCTGGGATTGGCTCTAGCAGACCCTGTGGTTGGATAATGGATGGATGGGAGTCTGTAGGATTTGAGTGTCAGGGATGCCAGGGGCCATGACCCGGCCGGGACGCCAGGAGGGACCGGAAGAGGGTCAGAGCCCTGCCTGGATCACGTGGGGTTCGCCTTCTGGGTTGCTTTGGGGGCCACGGGTCAAGGGCATGGAAACCCTTCCCTGTAGGGGCCCATGGTCACCGCCAGGAGGCGCCCCGATGTCTTGGAGACTTGTTACCCCAGCACTTCCGCCACACCAGGAAGTGCTGGGGGGAAGACCTTTGGTGTTACCCGGAGGGCTGTCAGGAGGACAGCCGGCACTTCCGCCACGCTGGGGCGTGGCCAACGGAGGAATGCCGGGACCACCTGCTGCTCATCCGGGCACTCTATAAAAGGGGCCGTCCTTCATACATTAGTGTAAATAAACGTGTGGTGGTTTGTGCAAAACAAGATGTCTGCCTGTCTGTGCCCGGGTGCCGTTGACATGAGGCAATCTGGTAAAGTCAACACAATAAAGTCGAGTTACGTAGGACAAAACACTTAGTGAATGAGTACAAAATTGTACGGTAATAACTCAAATCCTTTCTTTTCTCCCATCAACAGGCTGTACCAGAAAACAAAAAAATCACAAAAAGAAAGTGACGCAGACAAAAACGTGCGAACGACGTCCAGCTCACTGGATTAACCCTCCACTGTCTCGAATCCCGCGCACTCCCTTCTCTCTTTACGAGGTGAACAGAAGGTCTTCGAGGTGCCATCGACAACAATTGACTCGACGCAAACAGAAGACCTCTGCCGTCAATTTCCCATTTTATACCACTTGGGGTTTGCCCTCCAATCCCCTACAGGGTTCGCTCAACACTATTCAGGACCGATGACTCTGCCATGTCTTGCGTCCTCGTGTAGGTGCTCAGATCAAAACGGCCAGATTTTAAATAAATAATCGGCGCACTTGCGGCTTAAAGAGGGGGTGTGGTAGTGTGGCCGTACCGGCTCCTGGACGCTGTGTGAGGCGGGCGTTTCCGAGAGGTGCTAATCGCCACATCTGAGCCACGTCCCCGGAATTAATAGAAGAAGCGCGAGGCGGAAAAAGGGAGTGGAGAGAACGGTAAAAGATGGAAGAACGAAAGACTTGGGGAGCGAGAGAGCAGAATTGGGGGTAGTGCAAGAGAGCTGGACGAGCCAGACAGCTGAGGAAAAGGAAGGTCAGCACGGCCAGGGGTCCCGGATAGAGCGAGCGAGCAATCGGCGCTCAAGGGACGGATGGTGCCCACTGAATGGGAGAGTGGGTACGATCAAGGAGGAGTCCGCCCTAGGGATCTGAAGGACGACTACGTATGCGAGAAGGAAGATAGGAGGACAACCGACCCTGGGTGATCTAGCAGACGCCGGCGGAGGCAGCTAAGACGGGGGGCCGGTAGAGAGAGGACCATAGCGGCTGAAGTCTCGTTGGCTGAGCAAACCTTAGATGAGCTGAAGAGGCTGAGAAGGAGCTGTGTCTGGCTGGAGTAGCCCTCAGTGATTGCTGCAGGTTTTAATTCTCGTGTTTTAGCCTTTTGGGATTTTTATCTTTTTATTCGATTATTTATTTAATGAACATTTGACTGCACTGCACTAATTTGGACACTGTTTAGTTGTTTTTTTTTAAGTATAAGCACTTTTGCAACTTTTTTGCACCCTCCCCTTGCTTTGTTGTTGATGTCTTCACTCTCCAGCTCATCCGGTGACATTACCAACAGTGTCGGGTGCAAGAGCTCCCAAAATGGAGACGGGAGCCTGGAGCAGAACCCGCATCGTCGCAGTGCCTTTTGATTTTCTTAACATCACCAACATGAAGCGGGGTTACCCCAACTCTTTCACTTGACGCCTCTCATTTATTCGTACTGGAAAAGCTTCATGCTGGTGGTCCTCTGCTCCACTGGCTCTTAACGCAGAAACATCACGGCCTCCTGTGATTTACTTCTCCTCGTTGATCACCGTTTTGTCTTTGCCGTTGATGAATCATCCTCAGCTTGTACCGACCATTTGTAAGATTTGCCCGACAAATATTTGTCATCGTCCATCCATTATTCAACCCGCTATATCCTAACTACAGGGTCATGGGGGTCTGCTGGCGCCAATCCCAGCCAGCACAGGGTGCAAGGCAGGAAACAAACCCCGGGCAGGGCGCCAGCCCACCGCAGGGCACTCACACCCACACACTAGGGACAATTTATGATTGTCAGTGCACCTAACCTGCATGTCTTTGGAATGTGGGAGGAAACCCAGGCAGACACAGGGAGAACATGCAAACTCCACGCAGGGAGGACCAAGGAAGCGAACCCGGGTCTCCTAACTGCGAGGCATATTTGTCATCATTTTATCTGATTTTTTTTTTTTTTTACTCTGGTTACAACATCAACTTTTTTGATGTTAAGAAAATCAGATTCAGACCATAGGACGTCCCGTGTCAAATTTTGGACCCGGGTGGGCTTTGGTTGGCTTCCGCTTTCAGAAGACGTCAAGATTCAGCAGATGGCATGTCATGGAGGTCGCAGGCACAGAGAACTTCTCCAGGGGTAGTCGCCCTCTCACATGTTGCCATTTTAAAATGTTTTCCACCTTTGATAGAAAAAATGTAAAAAAGTCACGTGAAACCTTTCTAAAGATTCTATCTGGAGTTCAGTCAAGGCCACAAGGTGAAATCGGTGGTCGTTTGTCCGCTGGAGGTGTCGCCCGGCTTGATGAAGGAGAGCTGAGTGCTTTCAGAGAGGAGACTTTTGGACGCCGCTCAGATTCGTCGTCTTGGGGGACTGCGATGGCGGGGTGGGGGGTATTTATGTGTTTATTCATTTATTTCTTCTACTAGTGAGACTGGCAAAGTTCGCACCATCTGGGATTTTGCTTTAAACCGAGATCTGAGTCAAACATTCCCGAGGACTCCGAGTATCCTTGCGCTCAAGAAAATGAATCTGGAAAGTCGAGCAGACTGTGTGTGGCAACCCGTAACACAAGCGTATGTTGAGACACGGCGTCGCTACGGCGTGTTTAATTATTTCCAGTACTCTTGGAGAGATTTGTTTTGATGGACACATTATTGGATGTTGTGAGCGCTGCATCTGCCACTTTTTTTCTTTTTTTTTTAATAGAATGACTGGGATGGATTTCTTTTGTTGCTGCTGATGTTACGTAAGACACCAAAATAGCTTTCAATTGTATATTTATGACCATCAGTGCTTCCATGTATTACATAAGTAGACAAGTAAGTGAATCAGAAAATGCTATTATGATGCGTGAGGGGGCCACCAGGATTGCTTGGAACACAAGACTCTTCTCGTCAAGGTGGCACAGGCTCAGATCTAATTGGAAGGGCTTCCTCCCCTCGCTCCTCGGTCACTCACTCTCCATCTCCATGTCCTACTGGCAGACCCTTAAGCTGGGCCAGCCTGGCATGGAGAGGCTGACTTGTTTTTTCAGTCCTTCACCTATGTGTTTTCTCCCACTCCTGCCCACCACAGAGAGAGAGAGAGATGCCACTTCAGTCCGGCCTGCAGCACTAACATGATGTCCTAATGTGGCCTACCAGGCTGGCATTGCTAGCTTAACCCGGCACTGACAAGCTCATGGCACACAGGTTTTATTTTTTCTTTTTTTCGTGGGAAACTCACCCACAGGCACAGCACAGTCCAAAACACACAAACAATACTCCTTCTCCACTCATCTGATCAAGCTTCGTCTTCCTCCTCCCGACTCTGGCTCCCCGAGTAGTGGCTGCTGGCTCCTTTTATAACGCACCCTGAAGTGCTCCAGGAGCTTGATGACTCGTTTGTGAGGAAGAACTGCCCAAAAGGGCTCAGCATCTCCTGCTACAGCACCCCCTGGTGGTGCCTATGGATCCCAACAGGGCTGCACTAAACTCCAACTCCCATGAAGCCTTGTAGGAGTCTGAGGCACCACTGCTACCCAGGGGGTTTACCATCTAGCATCCCGGGGGAGGTACTGTCCTGACCAGGCTTGCTCCCCTAGTCCTCCCATCGTGGAGGCGTCCCGGGTGGGCAAGACACCTACGTTAAATGCTATTAGGTGAATCGGGCCATTTTAGCAGCATTAAGTATCCTGGGGACCTCCTACCTACACAACCACTCAGCAAGTCACAACATACTGTCACACACGTGAGCTTAGGAGGCCCTGAGGTGAGTGAAATATTGTGAGACGGGGGTTGACATGTGGTACTAATGCCTCTCTCTCTTTTTCGTCAAACAAAAAAATTAACAATAACCTACCTTCCACAATTCCAGGTTCCCAAGATGGCCTCCCAATGTCACTTCCGCTTCTGACTCCCGCAGATGATGTCTCTTCTAGCTCCCTCTTGATGATGTCACATCCAGTCTTCCGCAAAAATGACGTCACTTCCAGTATCACTTCACTTGCGGCTCCCTCTGATGACGTCACATTCATCTGACAGTTAGTCCCCCATGATGACATTACTTCTGGCTCTGCGATGATGATGTCTCTTCCTGCTCTCCATTGATGACCTCATTTCCGGCTCTGCCATGATGACATCACTTCTGACTCCCCATTGATGACCTCACTTCTGGTCCCCCCATGATGACCTCACTTCCGGTTCCCCATTGATGACATCACTTCTGGTCCCCCATGATGACCTCACTTCTGGCTCCCCATTGATGACCTCACTTCTGGTCCCCCCATGATGACCTCACTTCTGGTCCCCCCATGATGACCTCACTTCCGTCTGTCTGTATTGGTGTAATTTCCTGCCAAATCACTTCCTTTCACCATTTTTGCATATAAATCCTCATTTTCTGTACTATGTCAAATGCTTTGGTTTTTTGATCAGCTCTCCCTCGAATCTTCATCACATCTGACGGACATTACACAGGGTCATTTCCCCAACTCTTTTGAAGTTTTCTCGGGTGAATTTATTTATTACAGTCGTTGAACGTTTCTTTTATGTATTCTTGAAATGCAATAACAGCGAGCAGCATATTGGGTGCTCCTCCCTCGTGCCCCTCATACAGCCTCTCCCCTATATGTCTGTATCTCCTCGTGCGGCCTATATGAAGAGCTTCACCCCGGACAGGCCCCTACTTACTCACATTGTCCCACCCAGTCATGTAACCCCCCAAGCTGTCTCTCACTCCAGCACCTTCCATGACAACAGTGACACACGTAATGGATGCCCAGTCTGCCAGCATGACAAGCTGCTATCCATCCCGGTTGTATTTTTTTGTCAGGCTCCCTTTTACTTTACTTCTGCTTTCAGCACATTGCAGTTGACATAATGATGCCTGAATAGAAGTGCAGACCTCCTCTTCTGCTCGTTTCGTTGCCTGGGGGGTCTTAGGAGGACACCGTAGCAGTTGGCCCTGAAGGTGACCACAAGTGGAGCAGCAGATTGAAGCTGGGTGTTTGTGATGGGCTGGCGAGTGTAGGAATAGGGGAGCTATTGGGGGGTAGGGGGGCTATGGGGCTTAGGACCGGTTAACACAATGAAGAGTCTGCTAGTAAGAATGGGGTCTCCCAAGATAGAAAACGTGCAAATCTCCAGCTTATCACACTTTGCAATGTAGGCAGATAACCTGCACAGCCAAAGGGAATAAAGGCAGTGACCCCCAAAAGTGTGTGTGTGGGGAGGCAGCACCACGCCGGCCCACTGTGCCGCCCCCTAAAAACCCATTTTCTTATTCAAATAATGATGGCACAGAAATCTCGACATGGCAATGCAGGCCCATCCCTTTTTCTCTTTGGAGGCGAGTGTAAATGTCGCCGATGTCTGGTGATGGCGAAAAGCGAAATCAAATTTGCTGTTTGTTTTCCTGGTGAATGTAAAGACAGATTGTGCCAAAGAACGGAAATCTGAGCTCTTTAGATCAAGGCTGCGCAGATCACTCTTATGTCAGTTATTTTTAGAGCAATTAATTATTTTACCAGGCAAAGGCATCTCCAAGGGCCGACGACTGCAGCAAACAATAGCAGTCAGCTGATTTTCTGACACTTCATTATATCTTTATACATTATTTTCTTTGAGTTTTTTGGCTTAAATAATATATCTCACGACAACATCATTCTGAAGTTTTCATTTTTTGTGTTCCAATATAAAACTGAAAGTATTCCAACATAACAAATAAACTGTGAATCTGTTGGCCAGATGGCAAGATGGCATAGCGGTAAGCGCTGCTGCTCCAGTGAATCCCATGCTGGTGTGTTGTCTCTGTGTGGTTGGCGTGTTCTCTTTATGCCCGGGTGCTCTTTCTTCCATGTGCCCGAAGGTGTGCATCGCGAATGCCATGTCACACACGCCAGCCAGTGGGTCCAACTTAAAATACGAGGTAAGGGTTTTTGGTGTGGCGCTGCCACTACTGCAACTCTCATTTGCTCTGGAAGGGAGGAGAACTTTCCGGTCTGAATATCGCTAGCCCCGCCCCTTCCTCTTCCTCCTCTACTTAGTGCAACATCCTCCAGTGAAAACGCTCCGGCCAAGGGGCTTCTTCCTGAACCCCCATTGGCTTCAGTCTGTGCAGTTGAAACATGTAAAAGAACTATGGAGAGACAGGGGGAGTAGTAGGGTGTTGATTTGGTTTTTAATTTTTATGTTTTTTAAATGGATTTCCAAAATGAAAAGTTGTTTTAAGGGGTCCCAGGGTCCTGATTAGGATTATGACATTTATTTTTGGAAATTTTCAACTGTGTAAAAAGTTATTTAATTTTTTTAAATAATTTCATCCACCATTTTGTGTTTCGTATTATTACTGTTATGTTGTGCACCCATCCTCGGGAATGCTTCACGTGTGTTGCTAGGGGTGTGTCTTCGGAGGTCATGACCTTCTGGTTACGACGCGACAGGATAAAAGGTCATCTAAAAAACAAAATGACTTTCTTAATTCAATACGCCGATACAAAGGGGGGCTCTTTCCAGAAGTCTGTGGGAATTTTTTCCCCTGGGTTTGACTTTTTTTGCTCTGCATTTCTGACCACAATTTTGACTTTAATGCTTGTGTCGTTCATCTCCGTTTCATCTCAGATCGAGAGAGTTATGCTGACATAACAATGAGAGCAAAAGCAAACAAACAAAAGATTTGACAGTGAGAGAAACAGAAATGTAGAATCGCTGTTATCAGTGGAAGGGCTTACTGCCTGAAGCTCAGTGATTAATTTATACATTTCACTGTCATGGTGCCTAATACAGACAGTCGATAGTGTTTAGAGAGGGATTGTTAACAAAACATTTATATATAGGTATGAAAGGCACTATATAACAATAGAGTGTAAGAGAGACCAAACAAAGCAGAACGGTCTGTGGGGGTCCACCCTGTTTATTGTGGGTAAAAAGCAGCAGCAAAAAAAAAAAAAATCAAGCCATAGCGAGTAGTCACAGTGGACTGAACCACACAAGGACTGGTGTGGAGAGTGGAGTGCTCAGGAAGAGGCGGGTTCTTAGCCAGGAGTGAAGTCTGCAGGAGGGCGTGGTTTGAAAACAGAGGTGGGTGGAGTTCTAGTTGGGCTTCACTTCTATTGGTCTGTCGAAGAGGGAGAAAAGGCAATAGTGCAGTTCATCAACCCCTGACTCTGTGTCTTATGTTGAGTTATGCACTTAGACTGCCTCCCATGGGCAGATCTGTGATAAGAGATAGATAGGAAAGGCACTATATGATAGATAGATAGATAGATAGATAGATAGATAGATAGATAGATAGATAGATAGATAGATAGATAGATAGATAGATAGATAGATAGATAGATAGAAGCAAAAAATAAATTTAATAAGTGCACGATTGCACTATCAAAACAACACAAGCTATGGCCTTGTATCTCCCTTTAGTGTTCACTGGTTACTACGGGTCTGGAGTCATTCCTGAAAGATGGGCTCTCAGCTCCAAATGAGATGCCTCCTTCTGGGAATGTCTGCCTTTTACATCAGCTGGACTGGAAGGGATGGGGCTACTCTACGTCTATTGTTCTAAAGGGTTAGCTTCATTGAGCTGTGAGGAGAAAAAGGAGGCAAGACCATTAACTCATCCCAGGGTGGTAACATAAATCTTAGATGAGCCTGAAAAGTAACCTTCTGGACCACATACATGACAATCCTATCTATCTATCTATCTATCTATCTATCTATCTATCTATCTATCTATCTATCTATCTATCTATCTATCTATCTATCTATCTATCTATCTATCTATCTATCTATCTATCTTTTTAATGCCTTTCACATCAGTCTATTTTTAAGAATATATGAAAGGCACTATATGCTAGATAGATAGATAGATAGATAGATAGATAGATAGATAGATACAAATGGCACTATATAACAATATTGATAGATAGATAGGTAGACAGATACCTTATTGTAATTATGTAATCCTCATGTTTCAAAGTCAAGTGTAATTTAGCTTTTCTATTATTTGAACATACAAATTCAAGTAAAGTTGTTGAAAGCATCGATGAAAGAGTAAAACCTGAATGTGTCATTTTCTTAGTGACCGTGACATTTAAATAAGACTACCGATAATAAAGAAGCCGATTTCAAAGAGCATCGCAGGAGCGATCAGATCACACGGGCACAGTCCTGTGTCTGCCGCATGCGGCTCACATCACATCTCGAAGTTCTGCGCGTAAAGAAACAAGAGGCAATACCTCAGTTGTCCACCCCCTTCTGATATTGTCTGTCCTTATAATTTCATGCTCTCCTGCGGTTTGCCTTTACGTGCACTGAAGAGCGCAGTTCACAGCTAGTAATTATGGATCCTAGTGGATCTGCTTCAAGCTGGAATGCATTTCTCTATCTCTGGGGTTGTATTCTGACTTTGAAATTGAGCTCTTGTCAGACACAAATGGAGAAGGAGCGCTGGATTTATTTGTTTGTTGGTTTTCTTGTTTTCTGTATTTAGTTACTAGGCTACTATAAATACATTTAACACTGGGAATGTTTTGCTCTGAGCAAGCCAGGCAAGATATAATACGTGGCCTTGACATTATTTACAAAGGGCCGCTCTTATGAATTTCTTTCTTCTTTTGATTTGCCAGGAGACATCGCACGTCTCCCCTGGATCAGCATCAGCTAAAGCATCAGTGAACAAGGAGCTGCCCGCACAATTAAAGGCGCGACCTCCAAGAGGACGGAATACCTTGAGAGTACAAAAAAGCAATCATCTTTCTTCCCTAAATTGACACTTTCATTTTTGCATCTTGCTTGGTTGACTTGCGCTAAAAATTTGAATGCTTCCCACTGACTCCACGAGTGAGCCCACCATAGCCGTGGTTTAGAAGGGCCGCATACAAAGACCTGAGGTGATGTAGGGGGAGTAAGGGAGAGGGGCAGGGGAATCCTCTAAAGCGTGAATTCCTCCGGACTCGAGAGGGCGCACAACTGAATGTATGCTTGTTAGGCATCAGCTGGGGTTTCATTTCCTATCTTAAGTGTATTTTTCTTTTTCCCGTTATTTTTAAATCCTCATTTGTTATGCAGTTTCTGTTATTATTGTTCTGCTTATTTATGATATGTGCCTGTATATTTAAAATGTCTGAATGTGTCCCTTCTGCTTTGTGGGTGGAACCCCAACAGGCGGGGCCATCATGATGTCACTACGATGGGACCGCCCCCAGTCTTTATATGGAGGTTGTGGAGAGGAGTGATGGGCATTTCAATTCACTTTACTGATTCCATTTTTTTTTTTATTACCTGATTAAGTAAATCGATTCATTTGATCTATACTAATAAAAGGCAAAGCCCTCACTGGCTGACTCACTCATCACTAATTCTCCATTCATTCCTTACACCTTACTTACAAAAGTTAAGCAGGTTTCCTTTCGAAATTCTACACGTAACAGTCATAACAGTCGACAACGTCCGCCATGTTGAACATTCTTATTTATGGCCCCATCTTCATGAAATTTGGTAGGTGGCTTCCTGGTACTTATTTTGGTGGTATGATGCCACTGTCGCCATATTGAGCTTTCCAACGTCACTAATTCTCCAACTTCCCATGTAGGTAGAAGGCTGACCCCATCTTCACGAAATTTGATAGGCGGCTTCCCTGCGCTAACCGAAACCGATGTACGTACTTATTTCAGTGGTATAACGCCACTGTCGGCCGCCATATTGAACTTTCCAATGTCACTAATTCTCCAACTTCCCATGTAGGTAGAAGGCTGAAATTTGGCAGGCTCATTCCTTACAGCTTACTTACAAAATTTAAGCAGGTTTCATTTCGAAATTTTACGCGTAACGGTTGACAACGTCCACCATGTTGAACTTTTTTATTTATGGCCCCATCTTTATGGAGCTTGGTAGGCGGCTTCCCTGCACTAACCAAAACCAATGTACGTACTTACTTCGGTGGTATGACGCCACTGTCGGCCGCCATATTGAACTTTTCAACGGTCTTTGTTACTTATGGGCCCATCTTCAAGAAATTTGGCACACGGGTTCCCAACGCTAACTGAATCCTACTTACGTACATATATACGTCCATAGCCTGCAGCTCGGTCACTGTGTGAGGCGCCGTTGGGTCCCCCATCCCAACACCTCCCACGTTGTTGTCTGCCTGCTTATATAAGGCTGTCCGTCGCTCCGGTCTCTACATTCCCTTCCTTGCTTCGCCACGGGATTCACGTCTCCCTGCTGATAACTACAGCCTTTTTATTTAATCCACGGCTTCTCCGCTGTTTTATTGTTCGTTTATTACGATTATAGTTATTGTGTAGGTATTTTAGACTTACTTTACATTGTTCAGGTACCCATTTCCTTTATCGTTCCAACCGTACCCCCATTAACATGTCTATCGAGGTGATCACCATCGATCAAAGAACTGTCACTTACCGAGTGGTTTCCATGCCCAGAGATGGCACCTACCTTTTCCATTCTCTGTGTTACATATTGCGCGGCCATATCAGGCTCACTCTTGATATCCGGAGTAACATTGTGTCTTATGTATTGAATGACTGGGACAGGTTCAAGGTGTGGACTGATGACGGTACAGGAGATCATTATACTACACAGGAGCACTAGAAGAGTGAAATGCTTAAGCCCTTCACCTATGGATCTGCATGTGAGTTGATGGCTGCCGCTGAATTGTTCGGTTGTTGCTTTCAAGTGTACCAAAATGGCCAAATATTTTACACCTTTGGACAACCGCCAATGCCTCTTAAACATCTTAGATTCACAGGTGACTATTTGAATAGTGGACTCTTTGATGTTTATGAATGTTTAAACTCTCAAAAGCTGGATGTGAAGTTATTGATGAAACCAGTTGTATACTTACAACGCTTGACAGATGCTGAATGTCTCTTCAACACAAGTCCTACAAATACTGTCGTCATTAAAACAAACCGTGAAACTCAAACCGATTATGACAGCAGCAATCCAAGCTGTGAGATTTAAGACAAGATTGCTGTTCACATGGCCAACTGTACGTTGCATGCTCAAGAGTAAGCTCAGCGCACAGCTTGGTCATATTACAACTGGAGGGCCAAACTCACAATGTGGTATACAAAGAGATCCATAACAAATAATTATTGGTATATTTTCCCTCAGTTTAAAAAGGTTTCATTTTCTTCTTAATAAAAATTTTAAGGCAGTACTTCGCCGCTGCGAAGCACTGCTATTTTGCAAGTTCATCAATAATAAAAAGAACCTCTTGATTCCTGCTGAAGAACTTGATTGGTGTGCACACTCCATGTGCTGTGGTGGCGCTTCGAGTTTCTTTTGTATCTCCAGACGATTCACAACTCCTTACGTCTGAGATACTTAAGAATGGCAAAATGGAAAGAGTCAGTCGTCTCTCTGAAGTGAAATCAAACTCGGAATAAACAGATTGAAGGGTTAACGGATTTTGTCTCAAAGGGCTTTTGTTTGTTAAAACAAAAAATATTTCCATTTCGCCCTTTGTTTTATTTTTGATCTTTGCCAACAAATATGCACTCAACTAAGGTACAGTCCTACATATCACCAACGATGGAGGGCAAGTCAAGTCGAGCCACGTCACATCATGTGGTCTTACACCAGGTGACGTCACATCACATTAGGTCGAATTATGTTACAGTATGTCATCTTATGATAGACTAGGGTATGTTATGTTATGTTATTTTGTCACAGACTTGGATATGCTATGTTATGTTATGATGCATTACATTATGGTAATTCAAGTAAGATCACATCTTGTCATGACATCATAAGCTAGGCTCACTTTATATTATGTTATGGTATGTTAAGTTGATCACAAAGCACGTCCTGTATCGTCATGTTATGTCAAGTCACGTCACATCATCTTATGTTGTCTTACGCTAGGTCATGTCACATCAGATCACATTACGTCCAGTTATGTTATGTCAAGTCAAGTTACATTACATTGCTATTTTATAATAGATTATGTTATGTTATTTTATCACAGACTTGAATATGATATGTTGGATTACATTAATTCAAGTAAGGTCACATCTTGCCCTATCTATTATATAGCGCCTTTCATATCTATCTATCTATCTATCTATCTATCTATCTATCTATCTATCTATCTATCTATCTATCTATCTATCTTTTTGTTTTGTATAGTGCCATTTCATATCTATCTATCTATCTATCTATCTATCTATCTATCTATCTATCTATCTATCTATCTTTTTGTTTTGTATAGTGCCTTTCATATCTATCTATCTATCTATCTATCTATCTATCTATCTATCTATCTATCTGTCTGTCTATCATATCATATAGTGACTTTCATATCTATCTATCTATCTATCTATCTTTTTGTTTTGTATAGTGCCTTTCATATCTATCTATCTTTTTTATATATCCATCCATCCATTTTCTAACCCGCTGAATCCGAATACAGGGTCACGGGGGTCTGCTGGAGCCAATCCCAGCCAACACAGGGCACAAGGCAGGAACTAATCCTGGATAGGGTGCCAACCCACCGCAGGGCATACACACACACCAAGGACACACTAGGGCCAATTTAGGATCGCCAGTGCACCTAACCTGCATGTCTTTGGACTGTGGGAGGAAACCCACGCAGACACGGGGAGAACATGCAAACTCCACGCAGGGAGGACCCGGGAAGCGAACCCAGGTCTCCTAACTGCGAGGCAGCAGCGCTACCACTGTGCCACCGTGCCGCCCTTTCTATTTTATATAGTGCCTTTCATATCTATCTATCTATCTATCTATCTATCTATCTATCTATCTATCTATCTATCTATCTATCTATCTATCTATCTATCTATCTATCTATTGTGGTCCTCGGCCGGGGCTGGAGCCCGGCCGGGACGCCCAGGAGGACGAGAGGAGGGCTTGTGCCTCCTCCAGACCGCGAGGGGGCATCTGTCCTGGTTATGTTGGGGGCCTCGGGTAAAGGGCTTGGAAGCCCAGCCCTGTAGGGGCCTGTGGCCACCGCCAGGCGGCGCCCCAGTGCCTTATTATCCCAGGAGCTCCCGGAATAATAAGGCACTGGGGCGCCGCCTGGGGAAGACGACAGGGGACACCCGGACGACTTCCGGGTGCGCAGCCGGCACTTCCGCCACACGGGGGTGTGTCCACGGGAGATTGCCGGGAAGCAGCTGGAGCCTATCCGGGTTCCTATAAAAGGGGTGGGTGGAAGAGGACGGAGCTGGAGTGAGGACTGGAGGCGGCCAGGAGGAAAAGAGGCACAGGACTGTGTGGCCTGGACATTGGGGGAATCGGTGCTGGAGGCGCTGGGGTTGTGAGTGCACGTATTTATTGTAAATAACTTGTAAATAAACAGTGTGTTGGGTGGAACTATGTTGTCCGTCTGTCTGTGTCCGGGTCCAAGTTCACACTATCTATCTATCTATCTATCTATCTATCTATCTATCTATCTATCTATCTATCTATCTATCTATCTATCTATCTATCTATCTATCTATCTGTGTTATGTTACATTACATTATATTAAGATGTGTCCTGTCATGTCACATCTCATCATATTACATTATTTTACATTATAATAAGTCACATCACATTATGTTATTTTATGTTATAGTACGTTACTTTATTTTACATAAAGTCACATCATGTTACGTCGACTCACGTTGTTTCACGTCACGTTATCCTGTGTTACGTTGAAAGTTCTGCTCAGTTTTGTTGTGTTCTGTTCTGTTCATTTATGTTGTATTCCTATGATCTTTAATGTATGATTTGCCAATTTTCTCCTGAATTAAACATAATGATTTACATTTGACGTAATCCAGCTTTGTTTTTAATATGTTTGGATTTGCATAAACAATTCATCAATGCTGCCATTTAATGGCACGAGGTGTTCTTTGTGACTGGGTCAGCACAAATCAATGGTGACTGGAGTGCGTGACCACCCTGGCCCACCCGGCAGATATTAAACCAATAAAGTTCACATTTAAGGTACTGTTATTAATATTCAATAATTATATTGCTTTAAAAAATTAAACCAAAGAACACTTTAATCTTGTTGTCATGGAGACGCTGAATTTGTGAACTGCACATGCTCAGTAGCCAATTATAAAAATAATATAACCTGCAAGAGAATTTCTCTAAAAGAAAAAAAAACTTTATTTTATGAATATTTAACATTTAGATGTGGAAAGGATGAAAGCAGTTTTAAACTAAGAAAATAATTAGGGTACTGGAAATAAAAGTATCATTCATCAGGTATGTGCTAGTGATGTAAAATTTCATCCCAAAATGTAATATCGCCTTGTATTAAGAAATTATGAAACCATTAGGAGGAAGAAAAAAGAAAGCATTACCAAAAAGAAAAAGTGAGCGAACTCGATATCTTCCAGCCATCCACACGTTCTTTTACCGGGAAGGAATCATATTATCTTGTGTAAAGACAAAATAATTATTTCTAAATGGAGCTACCTCCCCCACAGTGTCACAATTTCTAACCCTCAAAGGCAGCGTGGCTGCCACAGCCAATCTTGTCGCCTGTCTGTGCTGCAACGAGAGAAATAAAAAAAGGGCCGACGACAAGAGAGGACCGCCGAGAGAGGAGGCCTGCAGGCGGGCGCACGTGTGAACGCTCGGTGTTCGGGGTCACCGTCTTCAAGTTAGGCGGGACGCGGGGTCTTAATAGGATAACTCAGTAATTTGCACACTGCTGGAAATGAAGGTTTATTTTCTTAATAGCCGCATTAGATACCTTGCAGTGTTTTACAAGTCTGTAATGGCTGGGAGTCTGGGGAAACGATTTTATAATGCGATTGTTATTTGCATAACGCCTTAAGGTCTGCCAGAGACATCAATTAGCCACATTTCGCTTTATTAGTAGCATTTTCATCTCCTACAAGTCCATAAATACTTCACACGCTACGCAAAGGTCACCATTTAATCATCCTAATAATAAAAGAGGAAATTTAATTATAATTTGTCTTGTCCGACTCTTTATGAACAAATAAGAAGTGTCATGTAAAAAAAAGTTAAGCAGCTTCAATGTTGGATCTCGGTGAGTGCGTGACGGTAGACGCGTTGGGTTCTGTCTGATATCGACGGGTACCGAAGGGTGGCATTACTCCCCAAAACCCCATTATTAGAGAGGTGAAAGGCAACTCGAGAAGTCGCCCCTCACACTTCACCTCCCACATTTTGCCCCTCACATTTCTCCCTTACCACATTTCGCCTTCCACAATTTACCCCCTGCAGATAATGAGTAGGCGACAGAAATGTACGTTCATCTACCGTTCTCTTTGAAAACACGTAAATGTGGTTGTCGTCATCTGACCAATTTTCTTTTGCCTCTTATTGATGGAACTCTCTTTGCCGTAGTAAATTTTTATAATATTATATGGTGCGGTGAGTATATTTTAATATTGCACTGTCTTGTTCTTCAGCACCGCAGATAGTCACGCGGCAAAAACTGCAAACACGTGCTGCGTAACGGCCATAGTGTGTTGGGACTCATTGAATTGTGTTACAGTGCTGACGAAAAAACTGCGAAATCCAGTAACTCCAGATCTATGGAACGCTATTTCGATAATTAAAATAAAATCAAAAAAAAAAAAAACACAGCAATCAAATACAGGTAATAATAATTTTAAACAAAGTTTAAATGATCCAGGTTCTGTAAGTGATAGGAAAAACATCTGGGGTGAAGTGTGAGGAGCGAAATGTGGGGAGCGAAATTGTATGAGGGGCAAAATATGGGGGGCGAAGTGTGGGAGGCAACTTTTCCAGATCCTTTCATACTCACTTTAGGTTGCATATGACGGGGGACAACCAGCCCCTGGCAGGCCTCACACTTACTGACACTCGTATAAGTGTGAGGAGAACATGTCCACCGGGATCACCCGCACTCCTCCAGAGCTGAAGCAGGGCAGCGAAGAAATACCCGCAGTGTCAGAGTCAGGAGGCACGGGCACAACAAGCTGCTTGGGAGGGATTGGTTATTTTTTTTGGTGTACCTCAGTCGGCGTTGTACTTACGGTGGCCGGCCATCTTCCTGGAAGTAGAGCCGCCGTCATCGGGAGGCCCGCTTAGGCCGGGGTTATACTTCACGCGACGTGACGCATGCTCCAGCGGACACACTTGCTACTCAGGTGTTTTACTGTTTATACTTGCAAGCGTACTTTACGTAAATCTGGAGGAATCCACCAGGTGGCAGTACGAGATATCATCACGGTGAGAACTGGTTTGGCTTCGCTGTGTTGTGAATTGCCTGGAACACCCATTAAATTCCGATGACACCAGTGTACCGGAGCCCACTGTGGAAACCCAGCAGAAAAACATGTAAACTCCAGGCAGGGAATATCAGCGACGTGACTCCCTGCGAGACAGCAGCACCACCGTGTTACCCCCCATGTGTGTAATTATTAACAGTATTCATTATTTAAACGAAATTAACATTTTATCTGTAACATGTAACATACGTACTTTAATGCATTTCATCATGAAAGTGATATCAAGTATGTAAATGTGCAGCGAGTTCTAACATCATACATTTAATATGCTCGATGTGGTGATCTATAGCTGGCGATCCGCTGCTGTCAGGACCGGATGGAAGTCCTGGAAAAAAAAGACGGCACAGAAGACGGTATGTGAGACTTTTAAAATGTATCGTGTCATTACGATCGGGAACATGCGATGCTTGAATATAAAAGCACCACGAATACATCTGTGTGTCGGCATTTTGCTTCACCACATCGAACCATTCATCAAACATCGAAGCGCGCACACCGATCTCGTAGGATCCGCGTAGCGGCTTTCTGTCACATGTAGAAAGTAAACAGAGACTCTCTGACGTCACATTCCAACCTTTAGCACACTGCGGCCCCCGACTTTTTGCTGGTACTGCAACTTGCGCACCTGTCGCGTTAGTTTCTGAGGACCTGCTCAGAGGACGCATCAAATGAACGCTGAGAATGCATGGCAGCCATGATGCGGGTGCGTACGCCTTCTGAGCGTGAAGTATAAACGAGCCCTTAGGCGAGGCAAAAGCTGCGGCTAATGAAATGGAAATCCCAGCAGTGTTCAGATCGCAGAAGACCAAGACATCTCATTGAGTTCGACGGATCTGAGGCAGAAGCAGATGATCAGGAATCCCAAGATCCAGAAGTTAAATCCCGAAAACGGGCCGTTTTCACATTACGATGGATGGATTGTCATTCATTTCAGAAGTGTCCGGGCGTTTTGAAAGCCTTAACAACATGTGTCACCCTTTTTTGTCCAGTTTTAAAGTTTAGGAGCACAGAGTGAGATCTCAGCCTTTTGCACAAATTTAGATGCAAAATATTCAAAGGATCTGTCGCATCATTTGAAAGATGGGGGACGCCCCTTATGTTCAGGGGGAGCAGCCATGAACTGTGCAATACCTCCCCCTGGACACTAGATGGCCGCCCCCCCGGGTTGGAGCGGTGCCTCGGTTTCCCACATTGAAGTTGGGTGCAGTCCTGTTTGGTCCCGCAGGTGCCACCAGGGGATGCTGCAGCTGGGATTCCTGAGCCTGTATGGGCAGCGTGATCGCCACACCCGTAAGTGCAGCCGGAACTTGGCAGTCAACCACCTGAAGCACTTCTGAGTGGACTATAAAAGGGGCCAGCAGCCACCAGTCAATGGCCAGAGTCGGGAGGAGGAGGACGAAGCTTGATGGAGGAGTGGTGGTGCCAAAGAGGACTGTGTGTGTTGGTGTACTTGGGACTGTGTTGTGCCGTTGGGGGTCATGGGGAAGACGTACCCCACAGGTGAAGGAAAATAAAAAGTTTATTTATTTTACGTGTGCTTCACGGTGTCAGTCTGTGTCTGTGTCGAAGCTTCTGGTCTCATACTGTTTATCTGAGTTCCCCATGAAGCGCCTTGTCTTGTATTGTTGCTTTGAGTTAACTTACTAGACTCCATGCCTCACAGTGTTCCTTCCTGTAACTTCTCCTTGTCTGGCATCATTTCTTTGAGTTTCTCATGAACCTCTGTGTCTCATATTGTTCCATCCTGTCCCCCTCAAAGCGCCCCATCACATATTTCTCCCTCCACATCCACGTGAAGCCCCTTGTCTCATATTACTTCTTTGAGCCCCCCTCAAAGCTCCTTGTCTCATGTTTCTTCTTCCATGTCCTTGTGAAGCTCCTGGTCTCGTACTGCTTATTTGACTTCCCCTTGAAGCTCCTTGTCTTGTATTGCTGCTTTGAGTTCCTTGCTAGGCTCCATGCCTCATAGTGTTCCTTCCTATCCTTCTCCTTGTCTGGTATCATTTCTTTGAGTTTCTCATGAACCTCCATGCCTCATATTGTTCCTTCCTATTGTTCTCATAGCTCCTCATCTTATATTGTTGCTTTGAGTTTCTCATGAACCTCTGGGTCTCATATTGTTCCTTCCTGTCCCTCTCAAAGCTCTTTGTCTCATATTTCTCCTTCCATACCCTTGCTCCTGGTCTTGTACTGTTTCTTTGAGTTCTTCACAAAGCTCCTTGTCTTGTATTGTTACTTTGAGTTCCTTGCTAGGCTCCATGCCTCATATTGTTCTTTCCTATCCTTCTCCTTGTCTGGCATCATTTCTTTGAGATTCTCATGAACCTCTGTGTCTCATATTGTTCCTTCCTGTCCCCCTCAAAGCTCCTTGTCTCATGTTTCTTCTTCCATGTCCTTGTGAAGCTCCTGGTCTCGTACTGCTTATTTGAGTTCCCCTTGAAGCTCCTTGTCTTGTATTGTTGCTTTGAGTTCCTTGCTAGGCTCCATGCCTCATAGTGTTCCTTCCTATCCTTCTCCTAGTCTGGTCACAAAGCTGCTTGTCTCCAATTGCTCCTTCCAGCCCACTACGAAGCTTCATGTCTCATATCACCCCTATGTCTCTTATCACTCCTTTCCGTCCCCCATAAAGCTCTTCTTATACACTCTGCTTTTCCAGTTTGACTTGAGCCACCACTTCTGGTGGCCTGTTATATGCTACTCTTTCTCTCTCTCTCAGTGCCTCCGTCCCTCCCTAGCAATCCGCAGATGTCACCCGAGGGGTTGCCTCTCAGCTCTGGGTGGGCTGATTTCATTTCAGTCTGTCCGTGGGGCTTTACCTCTGCTGTTTCCCCACCAGGGCTGCACGTTGCTCTATTTTTTTTTTTTCGAGGAACGTGTGTCCCCACCTGTATACGACAATGTGTGTCCCCAACTTGTATATGACCATATCATTAAAGTCACCTCTTGGCTCTCAAGACAATAATGAAGTTGTTTTCCACCGTAAGGGCAAGCGCTACAGACGTGGATTTTCTCCCTTTTGTTGTTCAGATGCTGTCGTCCCTTGGCACACAACTTTTTATTTTTTTGTTTGGTTACGCATGACCTTTGAAGTCCTAGAAATGGTCACTTTACAGATAGAAATGAGCGTTTGCCGTCCCCAGCCACTCCACAAGTCATTTTAATTAAGAGACCCATTTTAATTAAACATTGATTACCTACTAATTAGTCTAATGATCCTCCCCAAACGAGGGGAACGAGGTATGTAAAGTGACACATGGAGAAAAAATGAAGAATTTGAGTGCAGTGGAAATTGCATTTTGGATTCCCTCAGGCCCAAACATTTTATGATTATTTTTGTCCATTATAAATGATGCCTTCACCATGCATTTCTTTAATTTATGTTCGCTTGATGGGATCCCGGATGGGTAATGCATGGTAGATTGGGTTTGCGCACACCTTCATCAGATTTAGGGAGTCTGTTGCAGGCCCCTTCCTTTCTTGCAGATTCATTTATGTTTTGATAATGAAGACATTTTAATGGAAAGGTAAGCGCTTAATTATCAGATTGCCGTTTGACCAGAGCGATGCCTTCGGAAGCGGATTTCCCTTCTGAATAAGAAAGCAAAAAGAAATATCTGGGATGTGGCTTTTCAGCTTGCAGGCGGTATCACGGCACCCAAATATGTTCTTCAGTTGAGTCCAGGGGACCCGGGACCCTCCATAATGAGGAGCCCACAAATGGTAACGTCTATTTAGCAACATTTGGAGGCATCCTAAAATAAAGCCGCAAATAAATAAAATACACGCTGATACACACCACAAGTCTATTCTCTGCATGCTGTCCTGCTAGAAACTGGCTAAGCAGCACACGAAACAGTGAGAAAGTTCCGGCATTGTTCGCTCCAACTTGGATTCTGCTCACACACTTGTTTGCTTCAAGTGAATTGGCAGCCCTGAAGTGATGAAGAGCATGAAAAAGAGCAAAGCAACGCAGTGAGAAGGACAATCTGACGAAGAAAGCAGGAAAAAAGTGCAAGGGACGCCGATGAAAGTTCAAATAACAAGAGAGATGAATGTGCAGCAAGTGATACAAGCGACAGGGTCAGAGGCCCATTGCAGTATTACCAGCGGGGATAACGCTAACGCCAAAGACTTAACGCTCATGAGAACAACTCCATCGATCCACGCAGGTTCTAACAATCAGCTCGGATGTCAAACCAGTACGGGTCATAAGCTCGCACTCACGAAGTCCTTGTCCTTTGTACACACACCAATTGGATGGTTTGGTGACGCCCTCAGATCAGCTCTTCCGCAGTCACTCGTGGCCTCTGCATGATCAAACTCGAGTAAAAGTCGAGTTGCAGCAAGGTCTCCATGAAGAATCATTATCGAGTCTTGAGGGTGTGGAAGGAAAGCGCATCTGCCCGACCCCTTCCTTCCCTGGCAGTCCTGACCTGAGGGCATATAACGGGGTGGGAACCCAGGATAGGACGAGTTGTGATGAGCTTAGTTGAATTTGGTGCACAAAATTATGTATTTATGGCAACGGGTAGCAAAAGTGTATTGCGAAGAGGGACCACCAGAACCCAACCTTGTTTTCTCCCATCGGATAAATTGTTTGTTATCTGCTGTTTCCGGATTACGTCCCTGAAAAACCCCACGGAGAGCGAGAATTGACTGCATAATTGAAACAACAGGCAAACTTACACTCTTGCATTGTGAAGGAAAATTTGAGTGAGCATTGTGATGCAGCGCATCAGGGGTCCATGGCGGTGCAATAAGGGGGCAAGACCAGAAGAACACCTTGTTTTAAAATGCATTTATTGGATTAACGCAGCGTTTCTCAATCTTTACGTATTTGTGACCCGAGTTTTCATAACAGTTTTACTTGCGCCCCCCCTAACGTTTTTTTGAAAGGACCCCATTAATACCAATTTGTTCTTTTTAAATTAATGATATATCATAGATGCACATTTTATTATACCTACATAACTTTTATCGCCATTTTTCTAACTCTATATTTATTTTCCTAGTATCAGAATGTAGTGTAAGTTAATTTGTTTTGGTTTCAATAGATGTATTTGTCATATTTTCGATTCTTGTTTTCTTCTTTTCACATTTTCGCACCCCCCTAGGGGGGCCCGCCCCCACAGGGTGAGAACCACTAGATTAACATATTGGTTATCCTTATGAATTATTTATGGATTACTGTCAATAAATGTACTTTGTGCACTTTTTGGCACCATGTCTAATTTGTTAGTGTCTTCACTGTTCCAGTCCATTCTCGATTCGGTGGCTATTGATGTCCTGGGAGATGAAGGATGCCAAGACTGCAGGGCATTACGAGTATGTGGAGAGTGACGTCGGTGGTATGGTGGACTGCAGTTCCAGAAATAAAATGTGTTGCATTTTACATTCCAACGGATGGTGCAACACAAATGGTAGCAGTGCCGTCTCTGTATAGTGAAAGCTGTATGACTGAGACATCAGACAAACTGACGCTGACATTACTGACGGAGCAATTAGATAGAAAAAATAGAGAATGATCATGAGGGCTTGTTATGGATTAACATGTGTTCGATTAGAATAGACACACTTTATTTATTCCCATGAAGAAATGAAGCATCTGTATGATTGAATGACATTGTTTCATATGTTCATACGTTTTTGTGATATGTATCATTTTTTTCTGCCCCTTTAAATGTGGTTACATTCCTTGCTCTTTGTGGTTGGTGCCCTAGAAGGCGGGACCCCCCTTGACCTCAGGACTCCTGAGCCCTCCCTGTGGCAGACTGAGGAGCCAGAGATGGTTTAGGTGAGATTTGTGAGTATTACCGATTTTGTTGGATTTACTGGTTTCCATCACCTTCTTGCTCTGTTTTTAGGATTCTGATTTTCCAAATTGTGTTTTGGGACTTGTTTGCAGTGGGATTAGTACATCCTCCATCATTATGGAGCCCAAGAAGTTATTTTTTTCTATTTAACTTTTCCCTTTTTAGGTCATAGTCTTGGTTGTATACGCCATCTGTTGGAATGAAAAATATCTGCAAAAAATGCCTTGTAACGTATGTGCTGAGAATGGAGCGAGTGTGTGGTGAGTGATATTGTAGGTATGGTGGACTGCACGTCCACACTGTTTAATTAATTTCAATAAGCTGACGCTTCTGTACTTAGATTTAGGTGCCACAGCTAATTATTTTGTAGACTGGAACAGTTAGTCATTACAGATTTGGCAGACACCTTTACCCAAGGTGGCTGCAAAAAATGAGGGTACAGTGCCATTTTGCAATTGGAGCCCAGGTAAAATATGCAAATTCCTCAGGGTCATGAAGTATGTGGGAAGAGGGCACTGAACTGGCAGTCAGAGGATTTAGCTACGGCACTAGTTTCAGACTTGGAGGTCTGAAGTCACGTTTCACTCCTGTGCTAGGTCGCGTCCAAATGTTCATCATCACCCCATTTATCATCTGCATGATTATATCGAACAAGAAACAGCTCACCGAAATTCTCGGCTGCCCACCAAACCTGCAACTGCCCAAACCTGCAACTGACACCAACTAGTCATGATCAAAAGGACGTGGCTTCCAATAAGTTGTGGTGGACAGGCCACTCGGACTAATACAAGGGCCCTCTTGTGTACAAAGCAATGTCGAGATCTGAGGGTCCCCGAGGTGCTTACTTATAATTATGGACCCTACCTGGGAACCCGTCCCATCCATCTGCAGATCTCTGAGTGTAAAGATTTTACTTGCAACATTTGTGTGAGATTTACCCTTAACCGGCTTCCATCTGTGCCCCTGTGTCCTCGTTGAAGGACTCATTTTAAAGTAACAGCTGGCATCTGCCGCGCTTCCTCCTCTCAGAATTTTAATCACTTCTATCATGTCTTCCCTTAATCTCCACTTGTTTAAGATGAAAAGATTCCGCTCCTCGTCTCTCACACACCGCAGTCCTAAAATCAGCAGCCCTCTGGGCTTTGGTTAGCGCTGCTATGACCGCTGAAAAAGAAACCAACACAGAGTTAGGGTCCCGGGGTAAATCCCATTTAATGGCAGGTAGACAGGCAGGGGGAGTAGAGAATAGCAGTCTCTGGACAATGTCAGTGCCGCCTTCAGTGGGGGTCTTTTTGTGATGATGTGAACACAAGGTCTGTAGACGATGGAAGCAGCCATTGGAATATGTTAGTGTGGCCTCCAGTGGTGGTCTTTCGTGAAGATATGAACTTGAAGTCTGTAGCAGCCATTGGAATATGACAGTGTGGCCTCCAGTGGTGACCTTTCGTGAAGATGTGAACATGAGGTCTGTAGATGACAGAACCAGCCAATGGACAACGTCAGTGTGGCCTTCTGTGATGGTCTTTTGTGAAGATGTGAATATGAGGACTGTAGATGATGGAAGCAGCCATTGGAATATGCCAGTGTGGCCATAAGTGATGGGCTTTCATGAAGATGCAAACATAAGGTCTGTAGATGACAGAAGCACCTTCAGGACAATGTCAGTGCCGCCTTCAGTGGTGGTCTTTTATGAAGATGTGAATATGAGCTCTGTGGATGACAGAAGCAGCCATTGGAATATGTCAGTGTGGCCTTCAGCGGTGGTCTTTTGTGATGATGTGAATACGAGGTCTGTAGATGATGGAAGCAGCCATTGGAATATGTCAGTGTGGCCTCCAGTGGTGGTCTTTTGTGAAGATGTGAACTTGAGGTCTGTAGCAGCCATTGGAATATGCCAGTGTAGCCTTCAGTGGTGGTCTTTCGTGAAGATGTGAACATGAGGTCTGTAGTAGCCATTGGAATATGCCAGTGTGGCCTTCAGCGGTGGTCTTTTGTGAAGATGTGAACTTGAGGTCTGTAGATGATGGAACCAGCCATTGGAATATGCCAATGTGGTCTCCAGTGGTGGTCTTTCATGAAGATGTGAAACTTGAGGTCTGTAGCAGCCATTGGAATATGCCAGTGTAGCCTTCAGCGGTGGTCTTTAGTGATGATGTGAACATGAGGTCTGTAGATGACAGATGTTTCTTGTGTTTTACTCCCTGATAGATACATGAGGCTGGAGTCTCGGATCATCTTCTGGATTGGTGAAGTCCTGACTGTGAAGAAGAAATGGTCATATAACTCTCTTTGCAACCACAAAAAACGTGATAGAACAATGGCATGGTGAAGATGAAAGAATAAATCTCCAAGTAGTGCAATAGGACTTTGGGGCCCTTCAGATCTCAATTTGATGTTATTTTGGACACTCGAGGTGAGTAGGGTGGGAGAGAGCGTTAGGGTCAAATGGCCTGCTCTCATCACAATTGTTGTAATGTTTCTAATGTTGAAAGCTTCTTTATTCTTCTGCCAGAGAGAAGCTCTGCTGGAAACCTTGAAACAAAAGACCAGAAGAGAGACGAACGAACACACAGCCAATAAGCTGCCGGTAGTCTAAGCCTAAATGACCAAGCAAGACCACATTTCAAAAGTACCACCGTTAACCACAAAAGGGAATGCAAAGTCCTTACTCTCTAGAAAGACGTCATGGTGTCCAGCAGTGTGAAAATATTTCCTTTGAGAATCCACAATCTTGGAGGCAAGGACTAGCGCTCCATCGTCTGAAAGACCACCCATGTGATGAGGTCACCATGTGATGGCAATGCAGTGTCAACCTGTTCCCATTCGTTTCTCGATATTCATTTTGGGAGCTGGGGGCTGACTGGTCTTGACCCCCTTTCTCGAATGATGATCTGTGTGATAACAGCTCCAGGCCAGTTCATTAGTGGCGCGTGCCACCCTGTGCCCACAGAGCTTAGATAGAGCATACAGCACAGCCCATAGGAGCTCGAGGGTTGACTCCATTCAATCCCACTGCTTCATGTCCTCAGTTGTCTCCTCAGTTGGTCCCCATACTGGTGGTCACAGGTGGACTCGTCACTGGCCATACCAGTTGAACTGGAAGTAGCTGTTGATGTAGTTGGGATGGTGTTAAACCTTTGAGGAAAGATTCCTCAGTCTGTGTCCCCTGTCTACAGCTGGGCAGTGGAGTCCATATTCACAGGCTTTACAACAGAGTGTGCTAAACAGAAGAAAGCTGTGTGCCACATAAGTGCCCACTGTGGTGCCCTGTGGCCCTGAGTGGAACAGGTGACATACCAGGATGTTATGAGGGTGGACTCCATTGTGTACCATCTGGCTTGCCCCACCTGATGCCAATTGAAAAGTTCCCTGAGACCGACTCCCATTGTTCTCTTAACCGTGGGGTTAAAGTAAAGACGTCAATCAGCCCTCTTGGCGATAGCAAGGATGCTTTGTGCCCACTTCGGGTCATCAAGAAGCTGACCACTGCTGAACTGCACCATAGCATTCCCTGTGATAGAGATAAAGCTATTAATAGCAAGGGTTCAAAGCCTGCGGCACCCGTCTTGGCCAGGATTTTCTTGCGCAAGGAGACGCAGAGTCAAAAGGGTTCACAAAGTCTTGTGGAGTAATTAGAACGTGTAGAAATATGACTGGCACAGAAAGCCTGGTGAGAGCTGAACGCAACAAAGCACTTTATTAGCCTCTCAGTGTGAGCGAACATGTTTTTACAGCAGAACAGATGGTGAAGGCACAGACACGTTCAATGAAAAGAATTCATTTTGAAAAACACTTTTCAGTTTGTGGTCTGGTAGCTCACATATGCATATTGCCACCAACACAGCACTTGGACCTCATTTTCATTCCTGTCTGTGTTTGGCTAGCATGGCTTCCCTCTGTCTTTGTGTTACAACAGAGCCAGGGTTTCATCGATGGCTCAAGTTTGTTGTCATTTAACTTCACTGCTTTGCTGTTGTTTTTTGTTTTAAATGTTTTCTAAGTATTGCGCTGTAAGAATGAGACAGGAACATGAATGACAAAAACGGGTGTAAGGCATCCAAACAGGCCACTAAAGCAGCCTAGACGTTCCACTGACCTTAGTTTAAATCAGCCAGGCCCAAAATGCATTACTACAAATTTTTAGTGATGTGCCATCTGTTGGAATAGGAAGTGCAATGCATTTTATTGCTAGAAATGTTTATGGCACAACATCTGGTGAAATGGCAAATCAAATGCATTTTATTACTACAAATGTTTGTGATGCGCCATCTGTTGGAATGACAAATGCAATGCAATTTATTACTGCAACTTTTTGAGATGTGCCATCTGGTGGAATGACAAATGCAAATTAATTTTATTACTAGAAATGTTTGTGATGGACCATCTGCTGAAATGACAAATGCAATGCAATACAAATGTTTTGTAAGTATTTTGCCGTAAGAATACGACAGGAACATGAATGACAAAAACGGGTGTTATCTATTGGAATGACAAATGCAATACATTTTGAGACATGTCATCTGTTGGATTGACAAATGCAAATTCATTTTATTACTAGAAATGTTTGAAGTGCACCATCTTTAGGAATGACAAATGCAAAACAATTTATTACTACAACTGTTTGATATGTGCCATCTGGTAGAAAGATAAATGTAAATTCATTTTATTACTAAAAATGTTTATAAAACAACATCCACTGAAATGGCAAATCCAATGCATTTTATTACTACAAATGTTTGTGAAGCACCATTATTGGAATGACAAATGCAATGCATTTTATTACTATAAATGCTTGAGATGTGCCATCTGTTGGAATGACAAATGCAATACAATTTATTACTATAAATGTTTAATATGGGCCACCTGTTAGAATGACAAATGCAAATTCATTTCATTTTTAGAAATTTTTGTAACACAACATCCACTGAAATGGCAAATGCAATGCATTTTATTACTACACATGTTTGTGATGCACCATCTGTTGGAATGACAAATGCAACGCATTTTATTACTATAAATGCTTGAGATGTGCCATCTGTTGGAATGACAAATGCAATACATTTTGAGACTTGTCATCTGTTGGATTGACAAATACAAATTCATTTTATTACTATAAATGTTTGAGATGCACCATCTGTTGGAATGACAAATGCAATACAATTTATTACTACAATTGTTTAATATGGGCCACCTGTTAGAATGACAAATGCAAATTCATTTCATTTTTAGAAATTTTTGTAACACAACATCCACTGAAATGGCAAATGCAATGCATTTTATTACTACACATGTTTGTGATGCACCATCTGTTGGAATGACAAATGCAATACAATTTATTACTATAAATGTTTGTGATGCACCATCTGTTGGAATGACAAATGCAAATTCATTTCATTTTTAGAAATGTTTGTAACACAACATCCACCGAAATGGCAAATGCAATGCATTTTATTACTACACATGTTTGTGATGCACCATCTGTTGAAACGACAAACGCAATACATGTTATTATTACACAATTTTGAGATGTATCATCTGTCGGAATGACAAATGCAAATTAATTTCTTTTACTAGATATGTTTGTGATGCACCATCTGCTGGAATGGAAAATGCAATGCATTTTATTACTACAAATGTCTGTGAAGTGCCATTATTGGGAATGACAAATGAAATGATTTTTATTACTAGAAATGTTGGAGGTGCGCCATCTGTTGGAAAGGCGGACATGCAGATACACAGACACTTATCTTTTTATGAAGGTGGATAACACCTAATTGATATTGAACAGCCTGTGTCAACAGTAAACATCTTTACCTTTGCCAACAATTGTTCCACCGCTGGCATGACGGCATTTACTTCTGGCCCATTTCTGCTGTCCTTAATTGCACCCACATGAGAATTATGCCCAGTAGTGTAGCCGATGAAACAAACCCGTCCAAAAGTTTGTAGGAGTTGAGTAAGTGAGTGAGTCGCGTTTTTCTGACCTAAGAAAGGCACAAACATTTGGCAGGCCTTTCCTGGATGAAATGAGCTCAGTAAAGCCTGATTCTTTGCTAATTCTTCACCATGTTCAGTGACAATTATAAGTTTAGTGGTCTGAAGAACAGCATCCAGAAGACCAGTACAGAGCAATCGATTTCTGTTTTTACAGAGTTAATTTAATATGGGTTATTTAAACTGGCAGGGCAGAAAGAAATTAGATTTTATTTGCTCTTTATAGATTTTTACTATCTGAAAGCTACAAAGTGCATAAGGTTTAGTTTACAAGGCCTGACACCATTTAAAATATCTAGACACGTAGGAGGATAATCGCTGTAAATTACTTTTCATTGATTACCTCATATTTTCAAACATGAAAATGTTTATTTAGATCCAAAAAAAATAAATAAATTAAAAAGCCCCCTCATGATGGTAATACGGCACGCTTTAATATTGCTAATGGCGGAAATTAGCGTTTTCACGGGAGACGAGTTCATTTTGAACAAAGCAGCGTTTCACTGGAGGAGATGGCTTTTAATGAGAGACGAGTTGGTTGCCCTTCTGTTTTAGCTGGGCAGGAGGGGCACCCCCCTAACCCCCAACCCCCCTGTGAGCTCTGTTTGAAGCTTTGACCACTTGGGGCGCCCCAGACCCCCAAACGTGAGACACAGCTGCAGCTACGCAAGCCCCTAAGTACAGAGAAATATTTATTTAATTATTTAAATAATTTAACTACCTCTTCTCAATGGGCTTCTTCTTCAGGCCAATCCAGCTTACATTTCCATGTCTTTTGCTCCCTCATTTCTCTCATCCTCTTCTTCATCCTTCTCCATGGCTTAGGTGGAGCAGATCCTTTTCAACCAGCACACCTGAGGCCTTCTGCTGCAATTATATTGGACCCGGGAAGCACTGCCACGTGACACAGCACCCTCTAGTGGCCACATGTCCTAACTACAAGTCCCACTTAGTAACCTTGTTGGTGTCTTAGCTTTGCCAGACTGATGCGGCCACCAGAATGGACTGGGAGGACACACAGTCTTGGGAGGCAGTCAACCCCCTTCCATCCATCATGTCAGCCTCCAAGCCGAGAAAATGCAATAGGAACTGGGATGAACGTCCATTCATAAGTGCCTCCCGGCCAGGAAAGGGCGCTCCATGGCTCCTGGTCAGGATGCCAGTCCACCCATGCCACATCCCCACTGAACTCAAGAGTACATCTAGGCTTCTGCTCTTAAATGGCCGTTTGTTAATTCACTCACAAAGGTCCCTCTTTCAGACCCAGAGAAGGCAAAGAGACGGAGCTCTCGACCACCAGAATAAGAATAAGAGATGTGTCGGCAAAATACCAATTAAACGAGGTACAGGTGGCTTAGCCCCCCCCCTCAAACCAATTGCACCCATATCCGGCAAACCTTGTGATGGGTTCAGCAAACCCCCAGTAAATTCGAACCTGCACACTAAGCTTCTGAATGGATGGAAATTTTTCACCACAACCCTTAGGTGGGCTCATGTGTACACATGCATTCAGGTAATAAAGGGGTAATTATGGGATAACGGGGGTCCAGAACGAATGGTAAAACACACAAGCAGGTGTGAATGCCGTAACGGAGAGATTGGCACCCCGAAAGAGGTGGATGGACAGGAGTCGACCAAGGGAAGATATAGATGGACAGGGTCAGACGCACGCACGCTTGGGGAAGAACCGAAGGACTTGCGTGATTGTAATTTAGCGCCCAGACATGAGGGGGCACTGTGTAGTTACGTTCTGTCTTCTTCTCACCATCAAGTTCTTCCATGTGACTCATTGAGGTCATTTATTTTAGGTAGAATGCCTAGAAGGGGCTGGGTGGTCTCATAGCCTCAGAACCCCTGCAGATTTTGTTTTTTCTTCTCCAGCCATCTGGAGTTTTTTTTTTTTTGTTTTTTTCTGTCCTCCCTGGCCATCGGACCTTAGTTCCATGTTAATTAGTGTTCCCTAATTCTATTTTCTTATTTCTCTTCTTTCATCCTACAAAGCACTTCGAGCTCCATCGTTTGTATGAAAATGGGCTCTAGAAATAAATGTTGTTGTTCTCCTTCCACTCCTGCAGAAAGGAAGGCCGACGCTTTACCAGCCGTGACGTCACTTCTGGGGTCAGACCACCTCTTCCTCCCAGAATCCAACTGAAGAGGAAGCATCGCCATCTTGGGCAGGCCGATTGATTTACATGACGTCCCAGCCTGCGCACTTTTCAATAGGCGGGGTTTGCCTAGCCCAGACCCTTTATCTTGTGCTTTTGTTTTCTTTACAACTGGCACCTTTTCTAGTTATGGTACCTTTCCTGGCCAGCGGGAACATAATGGAAGGACAGAGGTGTTTCCCCTACATACAGGGTGGCAGCATCCCTCTGGCAGAACTCCCATGGGCATACCCACAGGACATTTTGGGACTTGTAGTCCTGATAGGCAACCTTATTGGGGTACTTGGGCACCACCAGGGGTGAGCTGCAGCAGAACACCACCGCTACACTTGGGGGGCTTCCACTTGGCCCAGAAGTACTTCCGATGTGCATTGCCATGGCACTGGAAGTGTCCCGGGCACGGCATAAAAGGATCTGCCTCCTCTTCATCGGGGTGTCAGAGATGGGACAGATGACATTAGAGGAGAATAACAGAATGGCAGGCGGAACGGTGGTGCAGTGGGTGGTGCTGCTGCCTCGCGGTTAGGAGACCTGAGTTTGCTTCCCGGGTCCTCCCGGTGTGGTGTTTCCATGTTCTCTGCGTGGGTTTCCTCCCACAGTCCAAAGACATGCAGGTTAGGTGCATTGGCGATCCTAAATTGTCCTGTGTGTGTGCCCTGCCCAGGATTTATTCCTGTGTTGGCTCCAGCAGACCCCCGTGACCCTGTGTTAGGATATAGCGGGTTGGAAGATGACTGACTGATAACAGAATTGGGATTCCGCCGTGTATTATTTCTGGTATTGGATTGTTTAAAACCTATGGAGAAAATAATCAGTTACTAAAAAACCTTTTCTGTCACCTGAAATTGTGTCTGGGGTTTGGCGCTCAGAGGCGCCCCCAGGTGGCTGATGTCACAAAGCACAGACTCCCGACATGAAACCAAACACCAAAGTGGTGACTCGTGCTGTCCAGCCATCAAAACGTTTCTGCGCCTTCTCAGAAATTCGTTCATCATGTTTGAGTGCTGCCATGAGTTCTCGATTATTTGCTACAAAGGGAGTTTTTCTTTTTCTTTCTTTCTTTCTTTCTTTCTCTTTCTTTCTTTCTTTCTGTTTCTGTATCATTGGGCATCACTCGCATTGCTTTAAACCATCAAACAAGCAAATAAATAAATAAATCCATCCTGGAGGTTTCGTTGTGGGAGTGAGCTCTCATTATTTCTTCATAATTACCAACATGCGAGCAGAAATTCAAACAGTGTGAATGGATATGGCACATCATTACAGTCGGGCAATTTAGCCTTGCGCTTTCGAGAGTTTAAAATCGAAAATGTGATAAAAGCAGTCCTTTACAAAGGAGGAGAGAAACTGGCCCAATTAAAAACGGGTTCATTTCTGACCCGCTGTCCTCTCCTTTTCTCACCACGTCTTTGAATTGCAGACGTTGACGTCCGCAGACTCAAATATTTGTTTTCTGCATTCTGACTCTCGTGGAAGATTCCCGAAATTTTATTTGTGGGAGAAATATCGCTCAGAGTCGTCACACAATAATGTCGGGGCGAGTCTGTCTGATCGACTGAATTAAAGATGCGGTCCCGACATCTTTTAAAGTAATATTTAGCCTCGTGTTCTTAAGGAGGCTAGCGAGTACATACAGTAAGTATATAAACCCTTGACACCTATTTTTAGGAGGTCACTGCGCACTGGGGAGATTCTGAAGGACTGGAAAATGGCAAATATCATCCCATTATATAAAAAGGGTGACAGGGCAGATCAGAGCAACTATAGGCCAGTAAGCTTAGTGTGCATCACAGGAATATTAATGGAAGGAATTATTAAGGCTAAGATGGAGCAACACATGGCAAGGACAGCAGTTATTAGGAACAGCCAGCGTGGGGTCAGTCAGAAGAGGGAGGTCGTGTTTTACTAACAGGCTGGAATTCTATGAGGAGGCAACACAAGGATCTGACCGGAGTGAAGCGGATGAGATTATTTATCTGGACTTTCAGAAAGCATTTGATAAGGTGCCACACGAGAGGGAAGTGGGAGTTCAGGGTGATGTTAATAGATGGGTGCAGAATTGGCTCAGACACAGACACAGGAAGCACACTATGCGACTCTTCAATTCCACCCAGGGGAGTAAATGCTATCATTAATTTTATTTCAATTTTTTTCATTTTTATTACTATTTAATTTAATATTGTTTCTTTGTATCAGTTTACTGCTGCTGGATTATGTGAATTTCCCCTTGGATTAATAATTCTATCTATCTATCTATCTATCTATCTATCTATCTATCTATCTATCTATCTATCTATCTATCTATCTATCTATCTATCTATCTAATCCTGCCTACTATACCAAATCTATCTATCTATCATATAGTGCGTTTACTCACTCTATCTATCTATCTATCTATCTATCTATCAGAGGGTGATGGTGTGAGGAACCTAATCAGAATTGGCCGATGTTAAGAGTGGTGACCAGCAGGGGGCAGTGCTGGGGCTGCTCCTATTTTTAAAATATATAAATGATTTAGATAGGAATATAAGTAACAAGCTGGTTAAGTTTGCAGATGACACTAAGATAAGTGGATTAGCAGATAATTTGAAATCCGTTATATCATTACAGAAGGACTTGGACAGCATACAGGCTTGGACAGATTTGTGGACCAGGAAACTTAATATCAGTAAATGTAAAGAATTACACATACAGTAGGAAGTTAAAATGTGAGGTATGAATACACAATGGGTGGTTGGAAAATCAAGAGTACACCTTATGAGAAGGATTTAGGAGTCGTAGTGGACTCTAAGCTATCAACTTCCAGACAGTGTTCAGAAGCCATTAAGAAGGTTAACAGAATGTCAGGTTATATAGCGCCTTGACGTGTGGAGTACAAGTCACAGGAGGTTCTGCTTTATAACGTACTGGTGAGGCCTCATCTGGAGTCCTGGGTGCAGTTTTGGTCTCCAGGCTACAAAAAGGACATAACAACACAAGATAAGGTCCAGAGAAGAGCGACGAGGCTGATTCAGGGCTACAGGGGATGAGTTATGAGGGAAGATGAAAAGAGCTGAGCCTTTACAGTTTAAACAAAAGAAGATTAAGAGGAGACACGAGTGAAGTGTTTAAAGTTATGAAGGGAATCAGTCCAGTGGATCAAGAAGGTTATTTTAAAATGAGTTCATCAAGAACACGGGGACACAGTTCGAAACCTGTGAAGGGGAAATTTCGCACAAACATTAGGAAGTTTTTCTTTACACAAAGAACAATAGACACTTGGAATAAGCGACCAAGTAGTGCGGTAGACAGTAAGACGTTAGGGACTTTCAAAACGCGACTTGATGTTTTTTTGGAAGAAATAAGAAGTGGATAGGACTGGCGAGCTTGTTGGGCTGAATGGCCTGTGCTCGTCTAGAGTGTTCTAAATGTACTTGGAGCCGTAAAGATCTCACTTCACAAAATTAGGCAAACTGCTGCAATCAGATGCCACCTTACCACTTTGCTTACCACTTTGCCTTTATATCTTAAGTGACTGACATAATAAAGCAAATATTAAGAGCAACTGGAGCAGCTGGAGGTTGCCATACGCTCCGATCTGCAGGGTTTATCAGGCTGAGGAGGGGAGCTCCATCCAATAGTAGGAACTGTACGGTAAAAGTAAGGAATCATCAGTTGGTAAATGGCCTCTAGATAGATAGATAGATAGATAGATAACAACAACAACAACATTTATTTATATAGCACATTTTCATACAAACAGTAGCTCAAAGTGCTTTACATATTAAAGAATAGAAAAATGAAAGACATAATTATAAAAAATAAATCAACATTAACATGAATAAGAGTAAGGTTCAATGGCCAGGGGACAGAAAAAAAAAAACTCCAGACGGCTGGAGAAAAAATAAAATCTGTAGGGATTCCAGACCATGATACGCCCAGTCCCCTCTGGGCATTCTACCTAACATAAATGAAACAGTCCTCTTTGGATTTAGGGTTCTCACGGAAGGGCTTGATGATGATGATGGTCACGTAGACTTCTTCCTTTTAATCCGTCCATCATTGTTGGAGCATCATGAAGCTTTGAGTAGGTGGAGGTGGCGCAGGCCACCACCACAAAGAAACCGGAAAAAGAAACAGAAAGAGAGTAGGGTCAGTACCGATTTTAGAGCCACCATGAATAGTTGTTATGATGAATTGAACATACAGAGTATCAGGATTAAGTTAAATTACGATTAAAATGAAGTTATAAAAGGCCATGTTAAAGTAATGTGTTTTCAGCAGTGTTTTAAACTGCTCTACTGTATCAGCCTGGCGAATTCCTATTGGCAGGCTATTCCAGATTTTAGGTGCATAACAGCAGAAGGCCCGCCTCACCACTTCTTTTAAGTTTTGTTCTTGGAATTCTAAGGAGACACTCATTTGAGGATCTGAGGTTACGATTTGGAATATAAGGTGTCAGACATTCCGATATATAAGATGGGGCGAGATTATTTAAGGATTTATAAACCATAAGCAGAATTTTAAAGTCAATTCTGAATGACACAGGTAACCAGTGTAGTGACATCAAAACTGGAGTAATGTGTTCTGATTTTCTTTTCCTAGTTAGGATTCTAGCAGCTGCATTCTGCACTAGTTGCAAACGATTTATATCTTTCTTGAGTAGTCCTGAGAGGAGTGCGTTACAGTAATCTAGTCGACTGAAAACAAACGCTGAATTAATTTCTCAGCATCTTTCAGTGATAAAAGAGGTCTAACTTTACTTATGTTTCTTAAGTGAAAAATGCTGTCCTAATGATCTGATTAATATGTGATTTAAAATTCAGATTACAGTCAACAATCACCCCTAAGCTTTTTACCTCCGTCTTGACTTTTAATCCTAATGTATCCAGTTTATTTCTAATAGCCTCATTGTATCCATTATTGCTGATCACTAAAATTTCAGTTTCTCTTTATTTAACTTGAGAAAATTACTATTCATCCATTCTGATAGATAGATAGATAGATAGATAGATAGATAGATAGATAGATAGATAGATAGATAGATAGATAGATAGAGTGAGTAAACGCACAGATAGATAGATAGATAGATAGATAGATAGATAGATAGATAGATAGATAGATAGATAGATAGATAGATAGATAGACAGGTGTTCTCTAGCCAAGGATGTTGAGCCTTTGTATGTTTAAACGTAATCTTGGAGGCCAAAGTAATATTTAGGTCTGTGATGTATCTAAGATGTATCTAAGACATTGTACGTTGTTCATGCCAATGATAAGTCAGGCTCCTGAAGTGCTAGGGAGTGACGGGCTGTGCATGTGCCATTCATATGGCACTTACATGGTCAGGGTCCGTGTGTGTATCTGTGCATGTCCGTGATAAGGTGGGAGAGTAGACCAATCTGGTGAGGTCACTTATGCCTGGAAAACACATCTTGGCACTACAAGAAAGCAAGTTAGGGTAACTCAAGGGTAATGCATCACCTCAGTTTTTCTTCAATCAGTTGAAATGAAATGGATGACTTAAAATTGTTGCAAGGTAAGCGGTGAACTCATCAGGTTTAAGTGTAAAGTTTAGGTTAGCAAAAACTGAAAAATGTGATGTTTCAGAATATTACAAATGGGGCCTTGTGCAGCAATTCAAGTAAATGAAGGCTTGTAAGTTGAAGCCGGCAATTTGCACAGGTGTCCCAACTTGTGCTGATTACTTAAAGCAGAGTTGAAGCAGACTGTGTTACTACACCCTGTGAGGTCCTCCTTGGACAATATTACGCTGTATGATGGCAAGAAAACATCAATTAATAAATGAAACAAGACAGAGCATCATTACCCTTAGAAGTGTAGGTCTTTCATTTAGAGAAATTGCAATTTACAAAGTCCGAGTATCAGGGAGTGTAGTGGTGTCCTACACAATCCAAAGGCAATTGGAAACGGGACGAAACTCTGATAGGAGGAGATCTGGCAGACTCAAAGTCACAAGCCAATCAGAAGACGAGTCTCTGAGGGTCACCAGCTTGCGTGACCACAGGCGCCTCACAGCACAGCAGCGTCACACTGCAGGTCGACTAAAGCAAGTGTAAAGAGGAGACTCTGTGCTCCCGGTGTGACGGGGCGGGTGGCAGGAAGAAAGCCATTCCTACAAAGACACAACAGGGCCTGTGAACTACCGCAGAGTGGAAGAAAGTCCAACGGAGCGACAGATCAAAATGACGGCTCATCACTTAGGGTGTTCGTACGCCACGGGGTTGTGACACCAACCGTCAAACAGGGAGGAGGAAGTGTGATGGTCTTGAGTTGACGACTTGCGCAGAGTGACTGGCATTGTGAATCACAAGGGTGACCACAATCTGGCTGTTCTATCAGCAAAAGGGGGCTACTTTGACAAAATCGGAAATCTGAATACGATTTTATACACTTAATGATTCCTTGACTTATGTTTTTATTTGCTCTACGCCTTCACTTCATGAAACATTAAGACTTTAAGGTGCGTGGACAGTTTGCATGTTCTCCCCGTGTCTGCGTGAGTTTCCTCCTGGTGCTCCGGTTTCCTCCCACAGTCCAAAGACATGCAGGTTAGGTGCATTGGCGATCCTAAATTGTCCCTAGTGTGTGCTTGGTGTGTGTGTGTGCCTTGAGGTGGGCTGGCGCCCTGCCCGGGGTTTGTTTCCTGCCTTGCACCCTGTGTTGGCTGGGATTGGCTCCAGCAGACCCCCGTGACGCTGTAGTTAGGATATAGCTGATTGAATAATGGATGGATGGAAGTGCGTGGACTTCCATAAAAAGTGAAAAAAACTGTGGTGATCTAAAACTTTTCACCGGTAGCATAGTACGATAATACAGCTGCCCAAATAAGCCCCATTCAAATGCATTCTGAATTGCCATTTACTATAACATTGGGCGCCAGGGGGTGTAAATAAAATCATAAAGCTGGTCAGCAGTGCCAGATGAAGCCCATTTGGAGCTCTAGGCAGGGTGGGCGGACGTCAAACTCGCCTAGAGCTCCAAATGGGCTTCATCTGGCACTGCTGACCAGCTTTACGTTGTTGTCCAAAGTGGGTAGTTGGTATTATTAGACTTTGACGACTGGTGCCCTCCTCAGTGTCCAGAGCGTGTGCCCCTTAACTTCCATAAATGGCGCCCCTCAGATGACGACACACTCAGCAGCCGCCTACATCCCCTAATGCATTGGACATCAGATTTCAAACCAAATTTTGTGCAGCTGGGGCTGTGAACACCAATAACTGCCTACCACTGCATCGCAAAGAAGGAGGATTTTTGCAGGGTCCTGGCGGGCTTGCATTGGGAATAAGGCAGGAACCAAACATGAACCATGAAATACTGGCCAGAGGTCTGCACTAAGAACCTTACACCACCCCGAGTTGGGTTAAGCAAGACTGAGGTTGTAGGAATGGATATTTGTGCTTCGATTGGATTGACGTTTCCCACGCTTCTTTGACTTCAAACGCCGACAGGTAACACAAAGACATTTATGAGACGTGGATTCCTTGCCTCCCTTTCAAATGTAACCACCCCATCCACACACACAAAAAAAAAGGAAATCTAAACAGTGCAGCAACTAAATGGCTACCGAGGTCACCCGAGGGGGCCGCTCACCGATGTGTGAAAAGGTGCCGCTTGCTTGTTGTGTGGTGTGCTAAAGAAGCAGGGTGACGAGGTGCTAATGCAGAATTTCAGGAACGGCGTGGACATCCGGAATTCAGAAGCAGGCGAGAAAAGGCCACTGGCATTCTCTGCACGACTGGAAACCAACGTGCACCATCACAAACGTCGATTTGGAGCCGTTACAACTTTCAGTCTGTCCATGCCAACTCCCCTCTCTGTCCATTCTTCTTGTTTCAGTAGGACTGCAGTATTCCAGCGATGAGGTTTGGCCCCTCCATCGGTCCTGATCCCATCTGACTCCGTAAATGGCTCACTTTGTCTCCACGTTCCTCCGTAAGCTGCACATTTAATCCCAGATCAGGGAGACCAGCCGTTTATCCGTCTTTAAGTGCGACGTCTGCACAGTCTTTTGATGGCAGGTTATCTCCACTAGACGCGCCATTCTCCGCAGAACAAAGCCCCGCGTGAGCTTCGCCCGCGATGAAAATGGTCCTTTAGACCCTCTGTGAGCACCAGGGGCTTTAGAGGGGAGATAATTGATTTAACAAAAGACGAGGTCACCTACTTAGCTCAGGAGCAGAGACACCACACATCAAACAAGTGCTTAGTTTGAATTAGGCTGAGTTTTCTTCTAATGTGAAATGTGTCGTTGGACGGCTTAACGTGTGCTTAAGCCACTGGAGCAGTCTGAGGGTCTGGGCCTGCTTGGGGAGCTTTTTGGAGACCGCTCGCCCATTATGGTGAGTTTGTGTTTCCAATTTAACGTTATCACTTGACATAATTGACACACATCATGAGGGATGCCGGAGGAAAATCAGAATTACATAAAAGTCTTAAACATGTTGAATCCAATTCGGGGTCAGTGGCATAACTAACTGTAGGCAGTGTGGGTGGGTCATTTGGTGGGGTCCTCAGCAACTGCATAACTGTTATTATCACTAATATGTTTGCTTACTGGACATCAACATGAAAACGTTCACAACGTCATCATTTACACAACTCTATAAAGTTTTATTGTGTCTGCTGAGTTTCTAGGTAGTTTAACAGCTGTGATAACCATTTAAGACGGATTGAAAGTCAATAAGTAATCAACATACACCTCAGTGTTAATGTTTGAAATGCACCATACAGTGCCCACGTCTCTCTTACGCGCCATTTGGTATGGGTTTCGTAAAAGCAGTCTTAATGTTTATGATGCACCACCTGTTAGAATGGCAAATGCAGTGCATTATATTACGAAAAAGGTTTGTGATGCGCCATCTGTTAGAATGACAAATGCAATGCATTTTATTATGAGCATTTTTTGTGATGCACCATCTGTTAGAATGATATCTGCAATGCATTTTATTACGAAAAAGGTTTGTGAAGGACCATCTGTTAGAATGACAAATGCAATGGATTTTATTATGAGAAATGTTTGTGATGCGCCATCTGTTACAATGATATATGCAATGCATTTTATTATAAAAAATGCTTATGATGCGGCATCAGTTAGAATGATATATGCAATACATTATATTACGAAAAATTTTTGAGATGCACCATCTGTTAGAATGACAAATGCATTGCATTTAATTTCGAAAAATGTTTGCTGTTGTTTTTTGTTTTAAATGTTTTCGAAGTATTGTGCTGTAAGAATTAGACAGAAACATGAATGACAAAAAGCGGTGTGAAGCATCCAAATAGGCCACTAAAGCAGGCCAGATGTTCCACTGACCTTAATTTAAATCAGCCTGGTCCAAAATGCATTACTACCAATTTTGTGTGATGTGCCACCTGCTGGAATGGCAAATGTAATGGATTTTATTACAAAAAATGTTTGTGATGCACCATCTTTTGGAATGACAGAGACATATCATTTGGACAGACACAGAGACACTTAGCCTTTCATTACAGTGGATATACACACTGGGCAGGGCCTCCTCTTCCTCTCAAAACAACCTCAGCTCTTGTGGCATGGATTTTAGAAACATTCATTTGAGATTCTGGTCCATGCTGACATAATTGCAGAGGAACCCTCAAATACCGGAATTCAGCCATTAATTAGGAATTCTTCTTGCCAATTGTTATCATAATGACCAATTTTATGATCAGAAAGATAAGCATCAGAGTGGTAAATAATTCCTGAAATGTTCGAGAAGAGTTCGGGTGATTCGAGGGGTGCAAAGCCTACTGATACTCACATCCAAAATGTATTTTTCTGAACACCACCAGCACCTGATGCACCCCCCTCGTGACGCGGGAATGATGGCATGTGCCCCAGTTGTGTGTGTGAAGCCCACTGCAATGAGTCCTCAGGGACCAAGCCTGGAAAGGATGAGGGGTGACATAAAGGACATTTGTGTCGGGTAGAATGCCCAGTAGGGGCTGGGTGGTCTTTTGGCCTTGAACCCCTGCAGATTTTGGATTTTATTCCAGCTTAGCTGGAGTTTTTTTTTTTTATTCTTTTGAGGTGTCACCCATTGCATGGCCGCACTTGGGTCCCAATCCAGGTGGTTTGTCGTGTGGTGGGTGCGACAATGCGCTATCAGTGCAAGCCTCCAGCTTCTCGCTCTCTCTCTCTCTCTACTGGCCACCTGAGCTTATCGTCAGACTCATCTTTACAGACTTGGAGTGCGACTCTCTCTATCAGGACTCTGCTTATTGCATATCTGTGTTATGTAAGCTTGTATTGATTCTTTTATTACTTATATATTATTATTCCTACCAACTTTAATTGTTTTGCTTTTCTTGTAACTTTTCCCTTTGACATCCTGTGAAGCACATTCCGTGTATGAAAATGGGCAATAGGAATAAATGCGGTTGTGTGTGAAAATCCCAGGAGATCCGCAATTACAGAAACAGTCAAACCAACCTGTCTGGGGACAGCGGTTCAAATTTTTTTCTCTCTGATTTTATTTGATGTCAACATTAACTGAAGCTCCTGACCTGGCCTGTACCTGCAGGATTTGATGCTCCCACGTGATTGGCTGATTAGATAATTGCAGGTGTGCGAGTGCTCCTCTCAGTTTCCTCAGTGAGCTTACGCTTGACTTTTTCTCATTGACGATCATCACTTTTTAGTTTGGATGCAATTTTAATTTCACCTAACAGGACCAAATTTATTATCTGCAATATATAAAATATAATTCTACTGTAATTTATTTTATTATATGTTATTTATTATTATTTTGCACCGTTTGTTCAGATTCATGGGAAATGGCGATGGAAGCACAGGGGTGCCCGGCGGAAAAGCAATCCCGTGTGGTGTGCCAGTCCATCCCAGTGCCCAGAATTCCACAACGGGGTCAGTTTACAGTAAAACAGTAACACGTTTGTTTTGGAGCCCCTCTTTTGCGCACCTAGGGAGGACTTGCAGAGCCCACACAGGCAAGGACAGGGCACAGAATTAGAGCTCAGGGCGCTGGATGACTGAGGCATTCTGGGAAGTCAGCATTGCTCATTTTGGAATTACCAGGAGATTTTCAAGTCAAAGGTTCAGAAAGAGTTTATCCGACGGGTACGAGAAATCCCAGCACGGGGTCTACTGAAGAATTTGTCTGAAGTAAGCAGAAAATGCACTAATGGACGTGGCGCGCGGTCGCTGAGAGCGAAGTGTAAAGAAGATTGCTGCAGAATTGCCTAATGCCAGACGCGAGTGAGGCACTAAGCAAAGAAAGAGGAGCGTCGTGGAGGAAGGCCATTTAACAGGGGGCGGCACTTGTCCGTGATTCTGCTGCTGCACGGAGGGCACAGTGAAGTCATTTTGAGAGCCGTCGAGCTTATTGCCGCTCTTTTTACCTTTTAACAATTGGGTGTCTGGGGAGATCCGTTTAACCCAGAGAAGCATATACTGTAGAAAAGCAAATATACGTACAGAAGGAGGAAGAAGGGAAAAGTCCCACGGTGTTGAATGAGAGCTCTGGAATTTCGTGCGCTTTCATCCAAATGTTGTCCGTTTGTTTAAGTCCTCATGTGCAGTGAAGTATCGTAACCGAGCAAACGTGCTAAAGCTCATCAGGTGTACTTACACCCACTCAGGACCCCACTAAATGAATTGCACAAAAGAGGCAGAGCTTAGGAAAAAAAAGAAGTTTAAGTTTCCCAAAACGGGAAAAAGAGAACATTCAAGGTATTGCAGGTCAGGTGGTAGCCCTTCCAAGAGGGTATAAAGATCCCTGGCAGCGACATACCCGGGCCGTCCTATGGGACTCCAATTCCCAGCCTGCCCTGCGAGGCTCCTACCCGTGTGTACGTTCTTCTGAGCAAGGCAGTCGAACTCCAGTCCTTCCATTGTGGCCTCCCGTCGCAGCCAGAATCCTCGTGAGGGCGCCAGTTCATCTCCCGCAGCACTGCCTGCCATCACAATCGACTTTTGCCCTAAACACCCCCAATGATCCTGAATTAATACAATAGATAGATAGATAGATAGATAGATAGATAGATAGATAGATAGATAGATAGATAGAGTGAAAGGCGATAGATAGATAGATAGATAGATAGATAGATAGATAGATAGATAGATAGATAGATAGATAGATAGATAGATAGATAGATAGAGTGAAAGGCACTATATGATAGATAGATAGATAGATAGATAGATAGATAGATAGATAGATAGATAGATAGATAGATAGATAGAGTGAAAGGCACTATATGATAGACAGATAGATAGATAGATAGATAGATAGATAGATAGATAGATAGATAGATAGATAGATACTTTATTAATCCCAAGGGGAAATTCACATATTGATTCACAATTCACAATTGATTTCTTGTAGAGCCCAAAAATCACACAAGGAGTGCCGCAATGGGCTTTAACAGGTGAAGCCTTGACTCACTAAAAAGATGAGGAAAAACCCCTCAAAAAAATGGAAGACACCTTGGGAAAGACAGTTCAAAGAGAGAGACCCCTTTCCTGTTAAGTTGGGCATGCAGTGGGGGTAAAAAAAAAAGGGTAATTACAATACAATGCCCAAGTAATCCTCAATACAATATAATAGCACAATAGAAACATTAAAAGTACAGAGCAGAATTCAGCAGCAGATGATATCACTTCTGCGGTGGGCTGGCACCCTGCCCGGGGTTTGTTTCCTGCCTGGCGCCCTGTGTTGGCTGGGATTGGCTCCAGCAGACCCCCATGACCCTGTAGTTAGGATATAGCGGATTGGATAATGGATGGATGGATGGATGATATCACTTGCATTGTATGTACCACAGCACTCCCTGGCCACTACCATCATAAGAGACTTTTGGCCTCCCGTGACCCTCAATTCAATTAAGAAGAGAGAAATTCTTTGTTTCGGGTCCTCTTGTCAGGCAGACGCTTTGGGTCAATCTTTGTATGCACAAACAGACTAAAAAATAGCTTTTTCCCATCTGCCATAAACGTTTCATTTTTAATTGAACATGTGCAATAAGCTATATTGGTAATGTGCAATATACTAATGTAATACAATACACAGTATGTAATGTACTATTCATTAACAGGTGCAACAACAATTTATGCTGCTGTACTTTGAGCAACAATAATTTGCTCTGGTTACTTGATCACTTAACACTGTATATGACATGTTTGGAATTCTTTGCCTTTTCTTTTCTTTAAATGCACTTTGGGGCTGTCACAAAAAGTAATTTCGTTGTGTTACACAATGACAATAAAGTGCTTGAACTTGAACATCATGACGTTCCCCCTTAAACTATGGAACCTGGAGCACAGGTCGGAGCTTTGACTCAAAAATCCCTCCGTCCTCCTCCTTCTCCTAAAGGCTCCGTCTTTCTTGCGTCATTTTATTTAAAGCCTAGCCGTCCAGGTCTTTAACCGTAGAGCCCCCCCTTTTTCACTTACAGTGCTGCATGTAGAAGGCCTCGGAGGATCTGAAGGCTCTCAACGTTCAGCTCCGTTCCAGGCTACCGATGTCAATGCTGATTTGCTTTTTTGTGCCCCCCCCCTTCCTTCATTCTACTAGGACGTTTAATAACAAGCAGCTGAATTTCAGGGGTCTTCCACAGATTTGCAAAAAAAGGCTACAGCTTACGCTATTGATGTGTTTTTTTTTGAGTAATTTATTAACAGCTTCTAACTGCTCAAGCATGAAGTTCATCTCAGGGTATAAATATCCATTCTGCAGTCGCGGGCATATGTTACTGGCAGACTGTCTGCAAGGTCGTTTTTCACACGAAAATCTAAAGCAGGGAGAAAGCAAGGGATTGACATTCCTGCACAGGGAACACATTACAATTAAGATTAAAATTAAAAAAAAAAAACAATCGGAGGGGCTTGGAGCGAAGGCCTCAAGGGTAAGAGTTCAGCCCTCCACCCACAGCTACTTGTGTCACTCGGGTTTTGAGAGCGGAAGGAAGGAGGAGCCAATCGCATGTCGAGAGGAAGGCGGAGCCCGCAGAGCAGTAGCCACTGCCCGCCCCGCCTCCGACTCCTCCCCCTCTGTTTTGGTTCGGCCAGGCGTTTGTCTTTGGCTCAAGTGCAGTTTTGTTTTTTAAATTTCATATTTTTATCCCTTTTTAAATATCATTTTGTATATTCGTTATTATTGGTGCTCCATCTGTGATGGTTTTGTTTTATTTTCTCAACCTAATCATCGCTGGCTGTACCACAATAGGGATCGCAAATATTGAGGAGGCTGTAAAAGTAACTCAGAAAGACCGGACAAAGACGTGGAGAATTGAATTCAAATCCAGCATTACAGGCGCAATACACAAAAAAGATTTTGTCTCCGCGCCCACCCAGCCATTTTCTACCCCCCCAATGTCTTCTGATCAGGAGAGTGAAATAGGGAATTCGGAATTATTAAAATTTTCTGGCACCAGGACCAGCTATCATCCTCACGCCAAAAGCAGCATGGATGCGTAGCGCTTTTTTTTATAAAACGAGGAAGAGGAGGGGTGGGAGAGACTCAAGGATTTGGCTTTGATTTTTCTTTGGGAGCAGCGAAATTGCATCAGAGCGGAGACCTACACAGATTTCTGTTGACCCTCCTGACAAGATGCCATCCCCGGAGAGTCACATTGATTAATAGCAGCGTTCGTCTTAAAGCTTATGTCACAAGTCCCCTCTCTCGCTCTCTTCCTCCCGCGTACGCTCACACTCCACTGCTGTGGGCCCGCTGTTAACTCGACGCAAGTCCTAAAGCAGCTAGATAATGTAAAGAAATGATGTGCACGTCGCACGTCAGACCCAAAATAACCAAATGATGGCTGAAGGTTGATCAATAAAGCCAGTGGGGTGGCATTAAGTTAGGGCAGGCGCACCAAGCGTCCTATAAAAGGATGACATTCCCCTTTTATCCGTTCTCTCATTGCCCTCTGACTGTCAGGCGTGTTGATCACTGAATTAAATGAGGGCCAATTAAGATAAGCAGCATAAGGGGAGCCCACCTGCCAGGATGGTGGACTCTCCATGTAGGATTACCCCCAGCATCGACAGGGCTGCTTCACGTACAGCACGGGACACCTCAAAGACTCATCACAGGTATACCCTGCCCGGGGCATGCAGGGGTCACTGCTGCTAACAGACTTTTCTTCTTCTTCTTCTTCTTCTTCTTATTCGGCCCAGAGAAGATGCCCCCCTGAGGGTAACTAACCCCTCCCCTTCTGGTTGATCCAGTGTGAAAAGGAGATGCCCCCCGAAGGGTCGGTGTCTCATTTGGACCCGAACCTGTGAGAAGGACGGATCTCACTGGATTGGCATAATCATAGAGGTGATGTGCCATCGAGTGGCGATTTACGTTACACACAGCGAGAATAAAAGGGGCCACCTGCTTGGCACCCCAACAGTTCACACGGACTAAGAACGGACTTTCTTCCACTCATCCACAACAGATAAAATGAAAGTGGTGATTATTAAAGATCCTTGATGGGAGAAAATATATGTCTTATAAAACTTATAGCTGCTTTTCGTTTAAAAGTCTTATGCCAGTTAGTCAGTTGTAGGCTTTTGTTAGCTGGTCATGAGTTCAGTCAAATGTTACGTTAAAACTCATCCAGCCTCACGTCTCCTAACCGACAGCAGTACAGGAGTGTCGACCATTCATCAGACGCCAATGTAATGCCTTGGGTCTGAAACACTCATTTTATCTTTATGAATTTATTAAATTAACTATAAGTTACTGTAATAATTGAGTTAGCTTGATTTGCTGTCGTTGGGAAAGGTTTGGTTTGTATACCCGTGGCAAGCAATGTGAATATTTCTAACAGTCAAGTTTAATCAGTAACTGCAGAGTTTGACGCCATTGAGCTAACGTGAGCTCAATAAGAAAACCTCAGGAGCTAAAGTGCTATCTGAGCGTGTGCTACAACCTCAGAGGCTACGTGCCAGTCCTGAGCATGTCTTTGAGAATAAAACCTCAGAGGCCGGACTGCTTAATGTGATGTGCTTTACATTTCATTCAAAGACAAACTATTAAAAGTATGAATATGTGGGCTGCGAACCTCAGAGTTCCCACGTGTATCCGCAGTGAAAGGGGCTACGGCTTTTCAGCATTAATTACAATGACAGCAGGGAGAGAATCAAATTTGTATACAGTTATAAAACAGAATAAAATTATTAAATGGTGACAGTCACATATCATTTCTCCACTGCTTATCTATTAAATAGTGCCTTTCACTCTATCTGTCTATCTATCTATCTATCTATCTATCTATCTATCTATCTATCTATCTATCTATCTATCTATCTATCTATTGTGGTGGTCGGCTGGGGGTTACGCCCAGTCGCCATGCCTTCCCAGGACCATGAGAGGGCTGCTGCCCCATCTGGTATGGGGGCCACAAGGTTTGAGCACAGAAGCTCAACCCTATCAGGGCCTGTGGCCTCGGATGTCAGCACTTCTGCTACACTCAGAGGTGCTGGCAGAAGGAATACCGGGGACACCAGGGCTTCTAGGTGTTCATGCGGCACTTCCACCACACCAGGAAGTCCAACAGGAAGTCAATCAAGTGGCTGCCTCCCTCTAGTCGACAGCTGCAGTCGGGAGGAAGAGGACAGAGCTCGCTGGAGAGGAGTGGAGGCAGTGGAGGATCTATCTATCTATCTATCTATCTATCTATCTATCTATCTATCTATCTATCTATCTATCTATCTATCTATCTATCTATCCAATCCTGCCTACTATACCAAATTATTTCTATCTATCTATCTATCTATCTATCTATCTATCTATCTATCTATCTATCTATCTATCTATCCAATCCTGGCTACTATACCAAATTATTTCTATCTATCTATCTATCTATCTATCTATCTATCTATCTATCTATCTATCTATCTATCTATACCAAATAATTTCTATCTATCTATCTATCTATCTATCTATCTATCTATCTATCTATCTATCTATCTATCTATCTATCTATCTATCTATCTATCTATCTATCTATCCAGTCCTGCCTACTATACCAAATTATTTCTATCTATCTATCTATCTATCTATCTATCTATCTATCTATCTATCTATCTATCTATCTATCTATCTATCCAATCCTGGCTACTATACCAAATTATTTCTATCTATCTATCTATCTATCTATCTATCTATCTATCTATCTATCTATCTATCGCACCATTCAGAATCTATCCGTCTATTTTACTTTGTATAGCACCTTTCACTCGAAACTGTCCCACAAAGCAAACAAGTGTTTGGTGTGATCATAATGCCAGTTTCAATGTTATTTCTTTGAAGCTGCCACCTCAGACGTTTGGTCATTTGCATTGTGTTTTTGAAATGCTCTTTCAGAGGCGGCGCTCAGTTCATTGAAATAGTGTCCTTGGAACGATGCCTCCAATCAATATGTGTTATTAAGTATAATACATAAATCAAAGGCTGCTTACAAAGAAGAGATAGGTGGATAACCAGTCATCTTTCCAGTTTATGCCTTGTCAGCTCAGGCAATCAAGTATGGTTGTCATTTTATTTTTTTTTACTCCCAGATGGCAATTTTGATGTATTTCTTTCTTTTTTTTTTTTTTATTCATCACTTTGTAAAAAGTCAGCTCAGGACGTTGCAGAGATATTTCAAGTATACAATCATAATGTGTGTAAATAGCAAGGAGGCTGAGGATTAGAACTTTACAACACTTTAGCGTTAAGAAGACAGGGGACATGATAACCGCTAAGGCTAATTCATATTTTTACGTTGAGCCTGTGCTGCAGCTACGGCATAGACAGATGCGCACCTCCACATTACGGCGAGGCGACCCAACGCAAACTCTGATTGGCCAATTTTGATTTTGTTAACTACGTATTTCCTGCAATTCATTTTTCTTTGTCTTCCACTATTCTGATGAAAGCATGGAGAAGATCGAGAAAAGCCGTGTCGAAGATAAGTTTGAAAACATACGCATTTTATATGATCCCCCATCACAACACTACAAAGACAGTCAGATGGTGGTCAGTTTGTGGGGCGAAATATCAACTAACATCGGCTTGGAAACTGGTGAATGTATAACAAGTGAAAAAATCTTCTTTATTTTTTCAGCTATCCTTCGGCTGCTCCCATTAGTGGTTGCCACAGCAGATCATCTTCCATATCTTCTTGTCCTCGTCATTTTGTTCTGTCACACCCGTCACCTGCATGTCATATCTCTCACCACATCCATAAACCTTCTCTTAGGCCTTCCTCTTCTCCTCTTCCCTGGCAGCTCTATCCTTAGCATCCTTCTCCCAGTATACCCAGCATCTCTCCTTTGCACATGTCCAAACCAACGCAATCTCTCCACTTTGACTTTGTCTCTCAACCGTCCCACCTGAGCTGACCCTCTAATGTCCTCATTTCTAATCCTGCCCGTCCTCGTCACATCCAATGCAAATCTTAACATCTTTAACTCTGCCAACTCCAGCTCTGTCTCCAGTCCCACATAACACAGCTGCTCTCATTGCCGTCCTGTATGTGACAGATAAATATGTTGTCACACACGCGCGATTAGGAGACAACTAAAGGGCCTGAATAAAAGTAATTCCATGCCTGACCAGGGGGCGGCGAAGTGCACTGATTCTCTCTCTCATTTCCTTAGAGACCATCCTTGGGAAGTCCCGCCTGGTTCCGGGGCAGCCAATGACATCACTTCCGGGGACGACGTCACTTCCGGTTCCTGGCCTGATGACACCACTTCCTCTACTTGCATTTAAAGGCCTCCATTTTAAGGCAGCAAGTCAGTTCTGTTTTGGACTTAGTCGTGTGAACATGTCTGGTCTTTTTGATCAATTTTGCAGCCAGTAAATATTATACGGGTGGCTGCCCCAAACCTTTCCAATGACTCTTTGTCGTTCTTGTCACAATGTTCAGATACAGAAGAAAATAATGTGTAGCAAAGGGGCCGATGGTCCTGTAGGGCAAAAACTGCCTGCATTTTAATGGATCTTTTGTTTTCCTTGTGTGCAGCGAACACCGCCAACTAGTGTTCAGGCATGTGACTGCAGCTCGGTGTGACGCAGAAGTATTGACCGCTTTCGATGGCGTAGGCTACGTGCAGAAGTATAAATTTATTTCTCTGGGCCAAGTAGATAAACTGAGACCCAGCAGATTTGGTTCTTGGGTGTCAAGAACATTTGGGTCTTTGGACGTTCTTAGCACCGCTGATTCCCGGATCCAGAGTCCATTGGTTACCTGTGTGAAGTCTGCATGTTCTCCCTCTGCTTGTAGGCTTTCTTTCCAGATTAAGATCGCCTGGTAACTCATGTGAGAATGCGGCTCTCTGTCTTTACTATTGTGACGAGGCAGGTTCTTGCTCTTCCTCTTTGGGAGCCTCTTGAACCCGATACCATCGGTAAAGTAACCAGGTGAGCTGGACCATGAGGACACCAAAACGGAGCAAGGGAAAGGTGCAAAGTGCAAAACAGAAAAAGTAAAAAACCCAAATCAGTGTGCAAAACAGTGCAGTACATCACAATGTCCATAAATAAATAATCCGTGAAATGTGGAGGTTAAAATAATCCAATAAATATTCCATTTAAAAATGAGGTTCAAACAACAATGGCTGGAGGCAGTCCTTTCAAAAAACCTGGTACCTTCATTAGCTGGCGGCTCCCCTGCTTCTCCCATCCAGACCCTGCAACAGGGGAGTCGCCCCACCTGCAGCTCACCTTCTCCTGCTGGTCTGACTCCGTAGAGTGAGACTCGGGTACCCCAGGTGACCAGGGCGCTCACGATGGGCCTCCATCTCCCAAATCTCTGACTAACCCTTATGTGGCGAGCCATCCACCTTCTGGTCGCTCAGATGGTATTCTATATGGTGTTCCACAAGGCTCTCTGCTGCTCTTTTCGATTTACATGCTTCCATGAGGTCAGATTATCTCAAGGCATAACATGAGCTACCACAGCTATGCTGATGACACGCAGCTGTATTTATCAATAGCGCCTGATGACCCCGACTCTCTTGATTCACTGACACAATGTCTTACTTGTGTTTCTGAATGGATGAGTAGTCATTTTCTCAAACTAAATAAAGAGAAAACAGAAATTTTAGTGATTGGCAAAAGTGGGTATAATGAGAGTATTAGAAATAAACTTGATGCATTAGGATTAAAAGTCAAGATGGAGGTAAAGAATTTAGGGGTAACTATTGACTCTGACCTGAATTTTAAATCACGTATTAATCAGATTACTAGGACAGCATTTTTTCACTTAAGAAATAGAGCAAACGTTAGACCTCTTATAACATTGCAAGATGCTGAGAAATTAGTTCACGCTTTTGATTTCAGTCGACTAGATTACTGTAACGCACTCCACTTAGGACCACCAAAAAAAAAAAAAGACATCGATCGATTACAACGAGTGCAGAATGGAGCCGCTAGAATCTTAACTTGGTAAAGAAAGTCCAAGCACGTCACCCCAGTCTGAGCGTCACTACACTGGTTACCCGTGCCATTTAGAATTGACTTTAAAATACTGCTTATGGTTTACAAAGCCTTAAATAATCTGCACTCCATCCTACATCTCAGAATGGCTCTCACCTTACACTGCAAATCGTAACCTTAGATCTTCAAATGAGGGTCTGCTTAGAATTCCAAGAGTTAAACGTAAAAGAAGTGGTGAGGCGGCCTTCTGCTGTTATGCACCTCAAATCTGGAATAGCTCACCGATAGGAATTCACAAGGCTAATACGGTGAAGCACTTTAAAACACTGCTGAAAACACTTTACTTTAACATGGCCTTCTCATAACTTAATTTTAGGTTAATCCTGATGCTCTGTTTATTCAATTAATTATCAGGATTATTCATGGTGGCTCCAAAATCCGTACTTGCCCCTACTTTCTCTTCTGTTCTTTTTCCGGTTTTCTGTGTTGGCGACCTGCATCCCCCACCATCTGATCAAAGCACCGTGATGTCCCTCCATTGATGGATTAAAGACCAGAAGTCCACATGACCGCCATCATGAAGTTCTTCCAAGTGAACCCTGAATACCATGAGGACTGATTGAGGTCATTTATGTGAGGTAGAATGCCTAGAGGGGGCTGGGTGGTCTTGTGGCCTTGGACCCCCTGCAGTTTTTTTTTTATTTTTTTTGTTTTTTCTGTCCTCCCTGGCCATCGGACTTACTTTTTTTCTATGTTAATTAGTGTTTCCTAATTTTAATTCTTATTTATTTTGTCTTGTTTCTCTTTCTTCGTCATGTAAAGCACTTTGAGCTCCACCATTTCTATGAAAATGTGCTCTAGAAATAAATGTTGTTGTTGTTCAGTGCTCAGGGGGAGCGACCGCCTCTTTATGCCCGTCTTGCTAAGGGGCTCTTCTTCCAGCTCTCTGCAACCTCAAGTGAACCTACTCTTCCTTGCTCGCTCGCTCCAGCTCTCCTTCTCCAGCCTTCTTCCCTCATAACCTCCGGCCTTCTCTTTCTCAATCTCTCCTCCACACTCGTGCTCTTCTTATTTATAACGGGGTGATTAGCAGCTCTCAGCATCAATTAACGAACATGGACGATCCCACCCCTGTGCACTTCAGTGTGGAAACGGCCAAGCCCGTATCACGCCCGGCCACACTACCACAACCCCTCTATTTAAAAAAACTGGCCCCTTTCCTTCTGAGCCGCGGACCCGCTATATCACAACTATCAATTGTCTTTGGGAAGAAAATGACAAAAAGTCCACGACAGGTGCATCAAAATGATAAGGACGAGGCGTTTAAAAGTTACATAACCTGAGACTGTCCCTCACAGGGCAGGTGGATACGTTCAGACCCCCGGGTTCACCCCGTTAGGGGTCAGCACATCAGAATGTGAGGCATCCTTGGCCATGTGAAGGTGTTTGAAGGCACAGGGGGCCCATGGGGTAACCCGTCTGAGTTGTTTACGAGTACAAAATAATGGGAGGACAGAGGAGGAATACAGATTGTGGTAATATGTCCTCCAAGCTACAAGGTGACAGCATTTTTTTCTCTCACTTCCCTGGTTTGGGACCTCACGGGACTGCCTGGTGTAACAGAAAGAGAGGACAACATTAAAGAGCTGAGGTGCCAAGATGGCTGCTCCACATATTTGGAGGCGGCGAAATTAAAAAAAAAAAAAAAAATAAACACGCTCTTATTGCGGAGTCGTCGCCACAGATGTAGGTTCAAGGCAGAACTGTCCCAAGATGGCTGAGCTTCCTGTTTTGAGCCCTTCTGACAGGAAGAGGTGGGTCCAAGTGGACTAGACATCAGAAGTGACATCAGAGATGGCACAGTCTCCAATCAACCAGTCTGCACAGGGAGGAAGAGAGAGGGGCATTAGTACAGAACGCCACCCTCTGGAGCGGCAGTGGAATTGCAGTCACGAGGGCCCTTTAGCTGTGAGTGTCAGTGGGAAGGAAGCCATGCCAGGCTGCTGAAAGGCACTTTAGTCAGGCAGATTCATTTCCACTGGGACCTTGTTTAACTTTTGGGCTGCACTCTGGGTGGGTCAAAAGTGCTCTTTGGGTGGTCTTTTCATGAGGAGGTTTCTCTGGCTATGCCAGGTGAGTTTGGAGCCGGGCGTGTGGAGAAAGCTATAATGAGAGGTACACTACATGACCATAAGTATGTGGAGACCCCGCCAAACAACCCCTCTAGGTGTTTTAAAGTTAACAGATCTCCATTGACAAACATTGGGGTGGCACTGAAGAGCTCACTGCTCACTGTGGCATAGGATGCCAGCCCTGCCACAAATCAGGATGTGAAATTTCTGCTCTGCTAGATCAGGCTGACTTGATGACGTTTGCTTCTACAGCATGTGTCCCTCTTTCAATAAAATATTTGAAAATAAGAAAGTGAAGGTCTGAGAAATGTCGGTCGAGTCCACCAAACATTCGGATGCAACTCTCAGAAAAATGAAAAATAACAGACCCGAAAAAAGACTACTGCTGGCAGACGGAGAGCACTAAAGAGCCATAGAATTAAATAATGTGTGTCATTAACCACCAGAATTAGCTTCTAATTAAGAAACTGGTGGGAGCGAAAATGGGGGCCCTCCAGCCACTCTGTGGGAGTTCGCTGGTCATCTGTTTGCTTTGCAGGTTGAGGAGAAGAGAGAAACAATTAGGGGGTTGCGAATCTGAAAGAGCAAGCAATTAAAATGACGGTAGCCTGTGCCATTAGCAGCAGTAATTGGTGACTACTTACGAAATCTGCAGCCACCGTGGTGCTCCAGGATCTGAGACCGTCAACCCTGGACTGGAGAAGGCAGTCAGTTAGAGAACATCGTCCTGCACAACACAACACCACAGGCTCAGTGAAGGTTCAGCGCAGGCCCGAGTCGAGGAACGCGTCTATCAAGTCGAACACCACACATACAGAACACACCAACACACAGCACTGAACTTACCATTCACTGCAACACAAAATCGAAATATAAAAAATAATACAGTATATATATTGTCACACACAGGCGATTGGGAGGCAGCTAAAGGGCCTGAATAATAGTAATTTCACGCCAGACCAGGGGGCGGCGAGGTGCACTGACTTTCTTTCTCAATGCCTTGCAGACCATCCACGGGAAATCCTGCACGGTTCTGATGACATCACTTCTGGCTCTGGCAGCTCTGATGATGCCACTTCCAGCTCTGGCTTTTCTGATGACATCACTTCCGGTTGTGGCGCCTCTGATGACGTCACTTCCGGCTCTGGCAGCTCTTCTATGCGGTGGTGTGCTGGGGTGGCAGCATAAAGATGAAAGACGCCTCACGCCTGGACAAACTTGTTAAGAAGGCAGGCTCCATTGTAGGATTAAAGTTGGACAGTTTAACATCTGTGGCAGAGCGACGGGCATTAAGCAAACTCCTGTCAGTCATGGAGAATCCATTGCATCCACTTAACAATGTCATCTCCAGACAGAGGAGTAGCTTCAGTGACAGACTTTTGTCACTGTCCTGCTCCACTGACAGACTGAGGAGATCGTTCCTCCCCCACACTATGCGACTCTTCAATTCCACCTGGGGGAGTAAATGCGAACATTAATTTTATTTAAATTTTTTTCATTTTTATTACTATTTAATTTAATATTGTTTCTTTGTATCAGTATACTGCTGCTGGATTATGTGAATTTCCCCTTAGGATTAATAAAGTATCTATCTATCTATCTATCTATGACGTCACTTCCGGCTCTGGCAGCTCTGATGATGCCACTTCCAGCGCTGGCTTTTCTGATGGTGTCACTTCCGGTTGGGGCGCCTCTGATGACATCACTTCTGGTTCCACCTCCAATGTCTCGGCAAATAAAGCCGCCATCTTTGACAACCTGCCTCAGTTCTGTTTTAGACTCAGACCTATAAACCACTCCTAAAGATTATAAATTTACAGCCAGGGAATAATATACAGGCGGCTGCCCCAAACCTATCTGATGTCTTTTGGTCATTCTTGTGACAATATATAGGCACAGAAATTCAACAGCTTAGCTTACCGCAGCACATTTAATGCACTGTTGGCTTTTACAGGGAATAAAGTAAATCAGCACAAAGGCGGATGGGTAATATTGCTGGAGTAAAATGTACAAATACAAAAAAACAGACAATAAGCCACTGAGCTGACCATTAGAAGAGTTGAGTTCAGCAAAGTCTCAGAACTGAACCTCTGCAGCAGTCATGAGATGAAAGGGGCAGTGAATTGGCACATTTTGTATTTTCTCATTTATCAGTTCTTCTTCATGTCATTTTTATTATTACATAAAATGTTATTAAGTGAAATTAAATCAAGTTTATTGTGTGTGTAGTACAAGGAAATTCTTATTTGCATGTCTCCTCAGAACAGTTGACTATATGTAAAACAAACATGCATTGAAACATATATACTCTTTATTAGGTACACCTCGCTAGTACCGGCTCGGACCCACTTTGTCTTCTGAACTGCCATAATTCTTCATGGCACAGATTCAATAAGGTGCTGGAAACATTCCTCAGCGGGGTTTGGGCCATATTGTCCTGATAGCATCACGTGGTTGCTGCAGATTTGTCGGCTGCACATCCACAATGTGAATCTCTCGCTCCGCCACACCTCAAAGGTGCTCCACTGGATTGAGATCTGGTGACTGTGGAGACCATTTGAGTCCAGTGAACTCCTTGTCATGTACAAGGAGCCAGTCTGAGATGATCTGAGATTTGTGACATGGCAGGTTGTCCTGCTGGAAGGAGCCATCAGAAAATGGCAGTCATAAAGAGATGGACATGGTCAGCAACAATACTCAGGAAGGCTGTGGTGTTCAGTTGGTACTAAAGGGCCAAAAATGTGCCCCCCCTCATTACACCACCACCACCACCACCACTAGCCTGACCTGTTGATATAAGGCAGGATGGATCCATGCTTTCATGTTGTTGACTCCAAATTCTGACCCCACCATCCAAAGGCTGCAGCAAAAACTGAGACTCATCAAACCAGGCAACGTTTTTCCAATCTTCTATTGTCCAATTTTGATGAGCCTGTGTGAACTGCTGTCTCAGTTGCCCATTCATAGCTGACAGGAGTGGCACCCGGTGTGATCTCCTGCTGCTGTAGCCCACCTGCTTTCATCACAGGATCATCGGAAGGGGACATCTTCTGCAGAATATCTCTGGTAGGAATAAGAACAGGAACCCTATCTTCTTGGTCAGGAGAAGAGGGACTTCCTGAGGATAGTATTGTGGCGGCTGCTGATAAGAACCCAATCTGTGCAACCCCACTTCAGGTACCACGTGTCAAATTTGGACTCCAGAGTTGTACAAACGACACCAAGAAAGATGCTTGTAAATAAACTTTATTCTTGAAGTGAAACAAGCAGATTTGGAGATTGTATTGGGCACACAGCAAACCTGACAACTTCTCCGTTACTTTGGCTCCAGCCCAGGATTCTTCGGGATTCAAAGAATTCAAAGGCATTTTCCTCAGGGCTATCGAGTTGTAGGAAGGCAGTGCCAGAGAAAGAACAAGTTATTCGGTATACCGCTCAACTTTAAAGAATTCTCTCATTGTGAGTTCACATGCTGAGCTGCAGTTTTCCACAGTTGATCCTGCATGGCTAAAATGCTAGCTGCCTGATAGTGTTGTCACACACGTGCAAATGGGGGACAGTTTGTAGGTTCAAGTATTGATATTTGTCTCTCACTTAATCCTCTCTCCTCTTGTTCCTCTGCAGTTCACCCAAAGGCCTGGCCTCTTGATGACATCACCACCAATCCACCCACAGATGATGTCACTTCCGGCCAACACGAATGACGTCATTTCCCATTCCCAGAATCCACTCTACCGCCACCTCAGTTCCTGCTGCGGCCATCTTGACTCCACCTCTGACATTTTTTTGCCTCCACATTTAAGCCCAGTAAATTTCCTGTTAGTCAGTTCCATTTTGAACTCGCTCTGCAAACCGTGTTTCATTTTTTGCAGTATCCGGGGTGGCCATCCTCAAACCTTTTTTCTGTTTACTGTCTGCTTTTTGTCACAATGTGCATTCTCTGTACTTGTAAACAAACACACATCCCGATCACTCACAATAAGTATTGGAAATAAAACAATACAAGACGAGGTAAAGTGTTGGGGCACCTGAAAGCGAACCCGTATAGCTGAGTAGAAGAAGAACATTTCTTTAACACGAATGTCAATAAGCGTCTTCGCAGATGTGAGTCCTCTTGACTGCCATAATAAGGAGCTGGTTTAGGCCGGAATTGTCTATTTCAGGGAGTCCAGGCAGGAAGAGACGTCAGGCTTACTCGCACCGTCGATCTTCTGGTCTGATGGTGAAAGATGACGAGAGGCATTAGCTGATGGCGCCAACTCTTGTCCCGGGTTGGAATTACATTTACCGGGACCATGAAGCTGCCTCCGAAATACATACAGTGGTGTGAAAAACTATTTGCCCCCTTCTTGATTTCTTATTCTTTTGCATGTCTGTCACACAAAATGTTTCTGATCATCAAACACATTTAACCATTAGTCAAATATAACACAAGTAAACACAAAATGCAGTTTTTAAATGATGGTTTTTATTATTTAGGAAGAAAAAAAAATCCAAACCTACATGGCCCTGTGTGAAAAGTAATTGCCCCCTGAACCTAATAACTGGTTGGGCCACCCTTAGCAGCAATAACTGCAATCAAGCGTTTGCGATAACTTGCAATAAGTCTTTTATAGCGCTCTGGAGGAATTTTGGCCCACTCATCTTTGCAGAATTGTTGTAATTCAGCTTTATTTGAGGGTTTTCTAGCATGAACCGCCTTTTTAAGGTCATGCCATAGCATCTCAATTGGATTCAGGTCAGGACTTTGACTAGGCCACTCCAAAGTCTTCATTTTGTTTTTCTTCAGCCATTCAGAGGTGGATTTGCTGGTGTGTTTTGGGTCATTGTCCTGTTGCAGCACCCAAGATCGCTTCAGCTTGACTTGACGAACAGATGGTCGTTATTCTCCTTCAGGATTTTTTGGTAGACAGTAGAATTCATGGTTCCATCTATCACAGCAAGCCTTCCAGGTCCTGAAGCAGCAAATCAACCCCAGACCATCACACTACCACCACCATATTTTACTGTTGGTATGATGTTCTTTTTCTGAAATGCTGTGTTCCTTTTACGCCAGATGTAACGGGACATTTGCCTTCCAAAAAGTTCAACTTTTGTCTCATCAGTCCACAAGGTATTTTCCCAAAACTCTTGGCAATCATTGAGATGTTTCTTAGCAAAATTAAGACAAACCCTAATGTTCTTTTTGCTTAACAGTGGTTTGCGTCTTGGAAATCTGCCATGCAGGCCGTTTTGCCCAGTCTCTTTCTTATGGTGGAGTCGTGAACACTGACCTTAATTGAGGCAAGTGAGGCCTGCAGTTCTTTAGACGTTGTCCTGGGGTCTTTTGTGACCTCTCGGATGAGTCGTCTCTGTGCTCTTGGGGTAATTTTGGTCGGCCGGCCACTCCTGGGAAGGTTCACCACTGTTCCATGTTTTTGCCATTTGTGGATAATGGCTCTCACTGTGGTTCGCTGGAGTCCCAAAGCTTTAGAAATGGCTTTATAACCTTTACTAGACTGATAGATCTCAATTACTTCTGTTCTCATTTGTTCCTGAATTTCTTTGGATCTTGGCATGATGTCTAGCTTTTGAGGTGCTTTTGGTCTACTTCTCTGTGTCAGGCAGCTCCTATTCAAGGGATTTCTTGATTGAAACAGGTGTGGCAGTAATCAGGAAATTGAACTCAGGTGTGATACACCACAGTTAGGTTCTTTTTGAACAAGGGGGCAATTACTTTTTCACACAGGGCCATGTAGGTTTGGATTTTTTTTCTCCCTAAATAATAAAAACCATCATTTAAAAAACTACATTTTGTGTTTACTTGTGTTATATTTGACTAATGGTTAAATGTGTTTGATGATCAGAAACATTTTGTGTGACAAACATGCAAAAGAATAAGAAATCAGGAAGGGGGCAAATAGTTTTTCACACCACTGTATGTGCGCCAACAGGAACTCATGCTGTTGGAGGGGGTAGACGTGTCAGTGGTGCCAACAGGGACTTAAAAATGGTTAAATCTCACCAGGCCACTTTAATTTTCAATGAGTGTTTCGCAAAAACAGACTTGTGGGTTTCATTATTTTTTTTAAGCAACAACTCAGTCTCAAGGGAGAGATTGAGCGGATTGGCTTTGAGCTCCATTGGAAAGGAACTGCCAGAAAGTTTGGATTATGAGGATTTAAGTGGAGAGCTCGCTGCAATGAAAGTTAGAAAGATGAAATCGTGAAGATTAATCCGCTGTGATTCTCCCGAATAGGTCGGGCATTTTGCACCGACGATACTGATATGTTAATGATTCGTATTGCACGGTTTCATCATCTAAATGCGTTTCACAACCAAAACCAGTTGCTTTCCTTCCCGGGGAAGACCCAGGACACGCGGGAGGGGCTATGTCTCCTGGCTGGCCTGGTAAATGCCTCGAGATTCCCCAGGAAGAGCTAGAAGAAGTGGCCGGGGAGAGGGAAGTCTGGGCATCCCTGCTCAAGCTGCTGCCCACGTGATCCAACCTCAGATAAGCGGAATAAGATGGATGGATGGATGGATAAAACAATAAGGAGTGACAGTTTCCCATTATTTCTACTGAAATAAAATAAAACCGACACTTTCAAGTGCTCATTAACCACTGGCTATTAAACTCAGGCTGGCCTAATTGAGGGTGTAACCACAAGAGGGCGCCACTGAGCCCAGAACCTCAGATACGATGTCACCCAACACAACTCTGAGCTCAAATAAAATGATTTTTATTATCTCCGACACCATCCCAAGCGTACACATCTAAAAGCAGCGCCATTGTACACTCAGTATATGATCTTCCTCTCCTTCCACTTCTCCTGGTCAGTTCTGCCCTCTGCCCTCCGACTCTGACTCCTCGAGATGAAGCGGTGGTCTCCATTGAAGCCAGACCTGGACAGACTTCCAGTGTTACGGCATTGCCAGTCGGGAGCACTGCTGGGTCATTTGGGAACCAGGGCTGTCCTCCCCCTCTGATGGCACCCAAGGACCCCGGCAGGGCTGCGCTTCTGCACTCCAAGTAACAAGCATCAGCCAAGAAGAACACCACTACCCACCTTCGATGCAGGAGAATGACCCGCTCCTGGCACCGAGCCTCACCCAGTCCATTCATTGTTATTCTGAGAATGAGAATCGTGAGGCGTCCCGACCAGAATGTGCCTACATCTACAAAGTGCTTCCATTACGGTCTCCTGGCTGAGCGGTCTCCTGATACGGTCACCCATCCATCCTCCATGGGTTACGGGGCTGAAGCCAACCTCGACTGCATTGGAGATGAGACAGGAATCAACCCTGAATGGAGGGCCTGCCCACTGACACACACTCCTACTGAGCCAACAATTAGCCAAACTCATACACCTTTGTGAATACAAAAAGGTTAGAAATTAAAAAGAAGAGATTGCCCCCCACATGGCAGACGGTCCTTCATTTGTCGACGCATCTGGCAGAAGACACTTGATTGCTCGATGGCAAATGGGTTAAAAAAGCAACCTTTTCTGTTTTTTTTTTTTTTGTTTTAATCAAATGGAAGTGAGAACGTCTGATGAATCAGGCAGCCACTTTTGGCTTCTGCTCTGACCCACAGCCTTGAAGACCCCCGCAGCTCGGGGGGCAATCAAGGAATGTAAATGACACATCCGTTTCTCTTCCCCTGACTTTCATTCCACAAAAAACACTTAAGTTCTCCATTAAATGTGACATGGGCACTAATGAGCAAAGGGTTTTGACCTCAGTGTGGGCTAACGAGAATGATGTCTTATTTAGAATAAAAATAAAAATCTCCTCTTGATATCGCAGGGTCGGTCATCTCCTTCAAGGGCGGACATTCTGTAATTGTTGTTTTGTCTGCCTTGGACTGGTCAGCGAATAGAGAAAATCAAAAATAATGACCTGAGCAAACAGTTTCCCTCCTGAAATGTGCTGTTGCAGCCCAACACACTCAGAGTCTCGGGTTAAAATCCCGACCTACTGACTCTCTAGGTGATGATATGGGAGATTCCCCCAAAGCAAAAAGACTGAACTCTCCAAAAACACAAGCTAGAGAGCAGGCCAGAATTTCCCCTCGTCTACCCTGCAGAGGCTCACCTGGGGTCAGCCAGACCCCTAAGGGTACCTGCTGGCTTTAGCTAGAGAAGGCCCAAAATTGGAAAGCTCGGAAAAACAACCCTAAAAGTCTCAAAATGAAGCAAAAGACTCCAAAAGGAGGAGGATAACTGGCAAGCCCTGGCGTGTGCTTCAAAAAGGGCAACCAAGTCTTCGTAAAAAATAGAAAATAAAGCAGAAAAGATTTAAACAGCAGAGGTGCAAGGAGCTGCCTAAAATGGCAGACCACAGCAATCACAATCACAATCAGAATCCTTAACCCTTAAACTGCCACACACTTGGGGGTTGGTGTTAATGCACCCCCAGACGCCAAATATTTTTTTGTTGCACTTTTTAAGGAAATGTCACAATTCACCAAGAAAAAGTGAAATTTGAATGGAACATGTATATTTTTTTCATGCAGAGAGCATCACAATTACTGCAACACTAATCATTTCACACACTACCAATGAACTGTAAAAACTATTTAAAAAACTAAATTCAGTAAATCACCGAGCCAACTGCACTTGATCTGGCTGCACGTGAGCACACAGAGGCCAACACTAATGTTCACAGGCTAGTCTAGTGCAGCAGCTGAATCCCAGGGACAGCGATGCTGATTCGCTAGGGGGCGCCAGTGGTCATGACCTGGCTGCTCAATGAATGTATGGCATGGACTGATCAGCTCCAGCATGCAGGCAAATTGCACTGAGAACCGACTACAGCTGGTAGCAGCGGTTTAAGGGTTAATTTGAAGTGAAAAGTGAATCAAAAAACCAAAAACAGCAGAACTCCACAGGAATCAAATGATCTCCTGCTCCTGAGCCTTCTCCCCTCACTTATATAGCCAGAGAGAGGGCTCAGGAGTAGTGATGTCAGGGTGGCTGTGCCCCCTGGGGCTCCACTCATAAAGAACAAGGAATGTAAGCACATTTAAAGGAACAGCAAATACAGAATGACATGTAAAGAAATGAAAATAATCACTCAAATTAACAAAAGCAACAATAAAACTTAAAGTTCAAATAAATTTAAAGTGAAATATAACAATCTGTGGGGTGGTCACCTGTTCATCCCACAGTGTGAGGGTTTTTTTTTCCTCCAGTCACAAAGATGTGCGTTTTAGGTTAATGGGCTATTCCAAATTGGGCCCTGTGAGGGTCTGGCATCTCATTGAGGGTCAGTTACTGTCTGGCACCGACCTGTGATGACTTTGGATCCGCCGCACCAAATCCTTTAAAGCAAATCCTTTAAGTGATCCCTTAAACACCTCCATCAAATGAGATCTGAAAAAAATGGTGTTGAATTTAGTTTACTGTGTGGCCGCTAGAAATCACACTACAATACAATAAGCAACCCTTGGCTGATTTCAGATTTTAAGTAAAAAAATTATTTTTTTTGCAATTTAGTTATTTGGTTGTTTATTCATTTAACTACTGCTTTGTTTGGTCTTTCATGATGTTCTCTCTTTTCCAGCCTGCAACTGCCCCAGTTCCTATTTGAGTCTACAGCCTTCTTTCAATGTGGCAGCAGATAAAAAAAAAAAAAAAAAAATCGTGTGCCTGGCTGTCATCAAGAAAAATGACGCTGCCATCTGAGGAATCTGTCGGAGGTTTCTGGCAACTCACCAAGCTTGGCTGAACAATAAATGTTTATCAATAACTTCAGATCCAGCTTGGAGTGCGTGAGAGTGCAGGTGCGTTTGTGCTTTCTTCTGGGTGAGAACTGGGAAAAGAAAGAAAGAACAAAAAAGAAAAAAGAAGATGGATTTAAAAAAAGTGGAATCATCACTCAGTAATCTGTGGGGCTTTGCTTCTGTGAGACAGACACGCAAGGTACTATATGATAGATAGATAGATAGATAGATAGATAGATAGATAGATAGATAGATAGAAATGAAAGGCACTATAAAATAGATAGATAGATAGATAGATAGAAATGAAAGGCACTGTACAATAGATAGATAGATAGATAGATAGATAGATAGATAGATAGATAGATAGATATTTTTTTATTTTTAAAAAGACCTTTATTGTGAACATAAAATTTGAAAATATTAATAATATACACAGTCAAAAACCAAACAAGCCCAATTTTCAGAATATAACAAAAAGAGCCAAAAAATATCAGACCACCACTACTCCCCCTTTACACTTCTCCACACATTAATAAGAAAATCAAAAAGTTAATATTTCATTATAACACAAAGACCACCACTACTCCCCCTTTACACTCCTCCTACTCCGCACATTAATAAAAGCATGTTGTTGATGCCCACCACTTTTTCATTCCCAGTTGAGCACCAGTTCGCCCCCCTCCACAGCACACAATACCTGATTAGATACTAACATCATCCTAAGAAAACAAAATACAAATACAGAAAACTTAACTAATGTCTCATACATTCATTTTAGTTCTCCATCCTCAATTGAGCAAAGCACCCCTTTAATTCCCCACACATTTTTAAATAACTCTAATGTATTCATCAATCTATGATACGTATATTCCATTATTATTCTAGATCGTACATTTATCTTTAAAATCAAGACAGCATCAGTGGCCCCTGTCCCAGATTGTTTATTATTTCGACTCTTTAAAATTGCTAGTTTGGCTTCACCCAATAGATAATTTGATAACTGAGCTTTTTGCCGATATTTTTTGTTGTATTTTGTACCATAAATGAACATGATATTATTAAATTTCCCCATTAACTTTTTACATAATTCACTAAAAAAACTGAAAAAAAAACTGAGTCTCATACATTGCAAGAATAAATGGAATATAGTTTCTTTTTGTCCACAAAATATACAATTATCATCCCCTTTCTGCTCAATTACTTTTAAAAAAGAATTTGTAGCGACAATCCCATGCAGAATTCTCCATTGCAGGTCAGCCGTTCTTTTCTTACTTGGGGCTTATATAGCTCCCTCCAAGCAGGTGCACTCCCACCATCCACCCCCAGATTGTCTCTCCATGGCGTGTCACATACTGTTTTTAGTGCTGCAAAGTGTATAATTTTAATACAATATTTATAAAGGTCCCCCTTTGACAAAGACTTAAAGCTCACGACTTCCCCTTTATGGAATGTCACGATTGTATTGTCGGTGAGTGAGGACAGATCAACAGCAGGGCAGACCTCCATCTCCGTGTTTGTTGCTCTGATTGAGTTGTTCAGCCGATGATAATCTTTGGCCATGAATGATAAAAAACTCTGAACTATTCTGACCGACTTGACCCCCAGTATTGAAGATAGCTCTGCTGGGTCAATAAAAGACTTCTTGCTCTCATCGTAAATTTGGGACAGTGTAAGTATTTGATTTGTGATGAGTATTTTAACAAAACTATCGCTGAACAACAGAGGACATGAGAAAACAGAGTTGTAAACTAAAGGCTCATCAACCAACCAACCAGATGTAACAAAGTTTCTTTAAAACAAAGTGCCATGTTAATAGGACTCCCTTGTAAAAATGGGGTAGGCTGGACAGGTCCATTTTGTGAATGTTCATCACTAGAAGTTGTCTATCAAAACGTAAACCTCCCACTCGCGGAAGAAACCCAATGCCAGCTCTCTCCAACTCAGAGGGTGAGAAACAAAAAACTTTCTGCAGAGCCTGAAGTCTAAATTGTGCAACTTTAGAGACAACGTCAATGAGCCCCTGACCCCCTCTTCCAAAGGTAAAAGATTACACTTTGTTTTATCCAGTGCAGGCCAACCCAAAAAAAATCAACCAGAAGTTTCTGGATTCTGTGTAAAAGTCCAGGAGGAGGGTCCCCACTCACAAGTTTGTGCCAAAGCATAGAAGCTATCAAATTGTTACACACAATCACTCGTCCCCTGTAAGACAGCTTGGTCACAATCCACCTCCATTTGTTCAGTCGCATTGTTACTTTATCTAAAAATCCTTCCCAATTACTTTTGTCCACCCCCTCAGCACCCATCACCACCCGAGATATCTAAAACACTTTCTGTCCCACTTAATTTCTAAGGGCAGATCTGGTGGTGAACTTGCAGTCCAGGATCCAAGTAAAAAAGCAGTACTTTTGGCCCAGTTGATTTTGCTGAAGATATTCTCTCAAATATCTGTTGACATGAGATTAACATTTTAATGTCATCGTTTGACGTGACAAAAATGACGACATCATCAGCGTAAGCCAAATATTTAAAAGTAACATTTGGGCACATAGGAAAACTCACGCCCTGCAGTTTGTGACTTATCTGACGTAAAAACGGTTCGATTGACAAAGCGTAGAGCATTCCAGATAAGGCACAGCCCTGTCGTATTCCTCTCTTTACTGAGAACGGGCACTCAAAGAACCATTGACTTTTAAACGCCAAAATATTAGTATACAAGAGCCTGATCATATTTATAAAATATTCCCCAAATCCAAAGCTTTTCAGCGTATAAAACAAGTATCGATGATCTACTCGATCGAAAGCCTTTTCCTGGTCTAGAGACAGAATCCCTAAATCAACCCCGCACAGATTACAGGCTGAGATAACATCCCTCAATACAAATATATTATCATGGATTGAGCGGTCAGGCACACAGTACGATTGACACGGGTGAATTATGGAGTCCATCACATTCCTCAGGCGGTTGGCCAAGGCCCTTGAAAAGATTTTGTAATCCGTGCACAATAGGCTCACAGGGCGCCAGTTTTTGATTTGGCACAAGTCCCCTTTTTTTGGTAGCAGAACAATGACCGCCCTCCTGCAGCTCAGTGGTAGTTCACCAACCTTTACACTCTCCAGAAAAACTGAAATCATGTCCGGTCCTAGCAAATGCCAGAACTGCTTATAAAATTCTGTTGGAATCCCATCAATCCCCGGAGTCTTTCCAACATTCAGATTAGAAAGTGAGTCAGAGAGTTCTTGAAGACTGATCTCGGTATCCAGATGTAATCGGAACTTTTCTGAAATTGTTGGCAAACCTTCCAAAAACTCGGACATGGCAGCTTCATCAATGCTTTCATCCTTAAACAAATTTGTGTAAAAAGAGACAGCAAAGTCTCTTATCTCCCCTGTAGTGCACAGTTCTTGGCCGTCGGTGTCACGGAGCATATGAATTGTCTTACTCTGTGCTTCCTTCTTTTCTAGACTAAAAAAAAACCTTGTGGGTGCGTCCAGGTGATTGAGATTCTGGAAGCGAGACCTCACTAAAGCTCCCTTAGCCTGCAACTCCAGAAGCTGAGACAGTGAATGTTTCTTAGCTGTTAAAATCTCAAAATTGTCTTTATCAAAACTGTTCTGAAGAGTGGCGTGTAGTTCAGTGATGTCCTCCTCCAGGCTTTTCATATGCTCCACACTCCTCTTCGTCACTTGCTGGGTGTATTGTTGGCAGAAAGCTTTAATCTGAACTTTTGAGACATCCCACCATTGTCTGAGGGAAGTGAATTTGGATTTAGTGAGGGTCCATTGCTGCCAGAAAACTCAAAGCACTGAAGGAAGTTTGAATCATCCAACAGGGAAACATTGAATTGCCAGAAAGACTTAAAGAAAGGTTTTTTTGAAAAGGTGAGCTTTAAAGCCACCAGAGAGTGATCAGAAAGACCGAAAGGACAGATATAAGTAGTAGTGACTGAATTTAAAAGATGCCTTGAACAGTAAAACCGGTCTAACCGTGCATAGAAATGCGCCACCCCCTTTGACCCAGGTGTATTGTCTATCTGTAGGAATTTAATCCGCCATACATCTACCAGATCTGACTGCTGTAACAAAGTATTTAATACTCTGACAGAAGCTGGATGTGGCTCAGTACCATTTCGATCAAGCTGAGCGTTATCAGTACAATTAAAATCCCCTCCCAGTAGAAGAATTTCCCCATTAATAAAAGATTCCACCACTCTTCTCAAAGAATCAAAGAAACAGATCCTCTCTCGACCATTTGTTGGTGCATATGAATTAATTAACACGAGGTCTTGTTCCCCATCTTTAATCTGCACCACCAGCAGGCGCCCAGCCACCACCTCACTAATATTAGTGATTTTAAATTCACAGTTTTAGAAATCATCACAGCTACCCCAGCACTGACATGAGATCCGTGACTAAGCACAGCCTGACCCCCCCATTCACGTAACCAGTCCTGTTCATTCTTAATATCAGTGTGTGTTTCCTGAAGTAGTGCAATGTGAAGGCCTTTTGCTCTAAATACTCAAAAACTGCAGCCCTTTTGCGTCTCCCCTACACCCGTTCACATTCAGACTCCCAATATGAAAAGATTCCATTAATTCAAGACATAAGGGAGTAACCAATAAAATACATAACACAAATAAATAAAAGAAACGTAGGACTAAATCCATCCTGATTAAAGCAGTGATTTCCTAACCCTACTGATCAAATTCTTTAGTCTCACTGACTCTTTCTGGTCCATGCCAAGCTGCACGGCATTGCGCATCACCCTCTGTGCTGACACCAGGAAGAGCTGAACGTCTGGGAAGTGTTCCTCCACTTTAACCCCTCTCTTACCCTCAATAAATTCTAAAAAATACCGTATACTTGCGGTGCTGTATCCGCCTCCCAGTGTATATCTTGAAGAGGACTCGCTTCTCACGGAGGTGTCAGTGTCACTACCCTCATCCTCTCTGTCGCCCACGTCGCAGTCACTGTAACTCTTGAACAAGTTGCTGCGTTCACTGGATGGCTCGCTGGACACAAGGCTTTTCTTTGCCGACTTAGTATTCTCTGATTTAATCTTTCGTTTGTGACGGGGCACTTTGAAAATCTCATCCCTCTCGCTCACACTTGCACTCCCACTCTCCACTTCACACACCTCATCCATCGGCCTCTCATTCATCTGCCTTTCCACGGCTTGCTCTGGGATAGGCTTTATCAGCACCGCGTCTTCAGCAGCCTGCACTTGTGCAGCTTCATCGGATGCCTGAGACTCGTTCACAGCGGAGGCAACTGGCGCAACTCCCTCGGAAAGAGTGTTCAATGTCGTCCCCTCACTGCTACTGGTCTCAGGCTCTGTGCTCACTTTACTCGCTGCACTTTCAGTTTCAGCCGCCATATCCTCGGCAACAAGAAGCGCTCTTCTCTGGAGCGTCTTTAGACAGACAATTTTCGGGCCGATCACACACAACACCCGCTCCGTCCAACCGCTCATTACACTCAGACCCATCCTTCTCCATATTCTCCACCTCACTTTCATACTCAGACTCGCAGTTTTCATCGTTAACCCGTCCGTGTTCTCTTTGACGGAGCGGAGCCGCCGGCATCACTACGGGCTCATGTTTGCACTGTGCCGCATTGTGTCCAGCTCTGCCACAGTTAAAGCAACGCATCGAATCAGAAGTTACAAACACAACATAATCATCGCCTTCCACCTTAAACCTGAGGGCCACGTTTAGATCTTCATTCATATTATTTAAAATCATATAAACTTGTCTCCGAAAGGAGACCACATGTTTTAACTCCTGCATTTTGCAGCCAAGGGGAATAAGCACTATATCAGACATAATCTGCCCATAACGTCTCAATTCCCTTAGTAAAATATCATTTTTTAAGAAAGGTGGAACATTAGAGACAATAACTTTCTTCGCAGGCGCTGATAACGGCAGGACAGGAACTAATGCGCCATTTATAACAACCCCTTCTTCAACAAGTTTATTTACGAGAGACTCGTCGTTTAGAAAGACGACTACAGCCTTATTCATTCTGCTTGCTGATAGAACATTTTTATAACCAACTATTTTCCACTCCCATCACACAAGCTTCGGCAGAAACCTGAGGGTCCACCAGGACCTTAGCGCCATGGCGGCGTGAAAGACTTTCAAACGCCTTTGGAAACAAACCAGGTGCCCGCCCTTTGGACACGGCCATGGCGATAACCGCCAAAGCCGCGTCTTAACAGTAAAAAAACTTATCAAAAAAACACCAATAACTCTAAAACAAATCTCTAAGAAAAAGGAAAAAGAGAAAAAAAAGAGGCTTACACAGAGACGTCGACGCCCGTCGGCTTCCACCGACTCAAACACGCCCACCCCAGACAGCACTAATCGAGCAACACACAGACAGCAAGAGAGATAGATAGATAGATAGATAGATAGATAGATAGAAATGAAAGGCACTATATAATAGATAGATAGATAGATAGATAGATAGATAGATAGATAGATAGAAATGAAAAGCACTGTATAATAGATAGATAGATAGAAATGAAAAGCACTGTATAATAGATAGATAGATAGATAGATAGATAGATAGATAGATAGAAATGAAAAGCACTGTATAATAGATAGATAGATAGATAGATAGATAGATAGATAGATAGATAGATAGATAGATAGATAGATAGATAGAAATGAAAAGCACTGATAGATAGATAGATAGATAGATAGATAGATAGATAGATAGATAGATTTGAAAGGGACTATATAATAGATAGTTAGTGTAAGAAACCCACAAACAGACAGGCACTGAATGTCCCGAACACACGCTTTTATTTTCTCTCAAATGTGACAAACAGCACCACAATGCCTCAACCGGCCAACTTAGTCTCTTCCTATCTTTTTCTCTCTCTTTCACTTTCTCTGACTCTTCAGCCACCTTCTCCTCCTCAGGCTCCTGTCTTCTCCCTCCCGACTCTAGCCCCGAGTGGAGTGCGATGGCCTCCTTTATACAGCACCCGAAAGTGCTCCAGCTGCTTCTTGATTAGCATCCGGCAGCTCAGGAGGTACGGGCATCTGAAATAGAGACCCAGGGACTGCTGGGAGGATTATATCCCCCAAATGGCCTGTGAATATAATAATAATAATAATAATAATAATAATAATAATAATAATAATAATAATAATAATGATGATGATGATGATGATGGCAGCACAGTGGCACAGTGGGTAGCGCTGCTGCCTCACAGTTTGGAGACCCAGGTTCGTTTCCCTGGCCTCCCCTGTGTGGAGTTTGCATGTTCTCCCCGTGTCTGTGTGAGTTTCCTCCGGGTACTCCGGTTTCCTCCCACAGTCCAAAGACTTGCATGTTATATGCATTCTAAATTGTCCGTAGTGTGTGTTTGGGTGTGTGTGTGTGTGTGTGTGCCCTGTGGTGGGCTGGCGCCCTGCCCAGGGTTTGTTTCCTGCCTTGCGCCCTGTGTTGGCTGGGATTGGCTCCAGCAGACCCCCGTGACCCTGTAGTTAGGATATAGCGGTTGGATAATGGATGGATGGATAATAATGATAACAAATTTTATTTACTGTATATGACACCTTTGTCATGCTCAGAATGGGTTACTGAGTGTACATTGGTAGGCAAAAATGTCAAAGGTGTCCATTTAAATCTATAAAATCTACACCACTAGAAGGTGAAGGGGTCTGAGTCCTTTCTGAATCCGCTGTACATTTTCTACCTTTTGTGTCTTCTTGCAGTCCAGCATATGACGTCAAATCCTTGTCACACCAAAGGCACGTGAAGGTAATGCCAGGCACTCTGATACGAGTCAGCATGACGCAGGAGTCAGCAGCTGGCCTTGACTCAGCCTCACTCTCCTACTCCTTAGCCATTGTGGTCTCCCTGAAATTTCAATTTCTTTTCCATGGCAGACAGTGCACTCTCGGCGCTGATTCTGAACGCGCTCCCTTCATTATATCCACTGCCTCCCGGAGGTCGACTTCGCCCCCGCTGAGATGAAACATTTCACTTATGGGTCTCCGCTGAGATCTCCCACAGGCAGGCGCTAAAGTGGAGGATGCACAAGAGAGATTTGCCGAAGGTCACGCAGTCAGCAGAGCACGGGGTAGGCAGAGCCAGAGCCACAAAGGTCAGGCACTTCACACCTCATTTGAGCTCTAAGGAGAGCGCCAAGGGCCTGACCAGAAGCCAAGGTGACTCCAAAAAGGGAAAAAAATGGCACTAGTGTGGCACAGAGGAAGGGTCACACCCAATGGGGGCCACAGACAAAGAGAGTTAGCGAGAGAGAGAGAGGAATCCAGGGGACCTCCACATGCCAGTATGGGTACTCAGGGGGGCATCAAAGGGAATTTAGTAGTAAAGACAAAGCCTGGGGAGTTAGTTTTAGGAAAGCATATCACGTGTCTAATGTATTTGGTCTCATTTCTGAACTTTATGGATTTTTGTTTTTCATTTTAAAAATATTTTATTGTGGTCATGGGCATTGCATGTGGGCAGCAGTGTGTTACGTTAGAACAATCAAGGCGAGAACAGGCCATTTAGCCCCACACAGACCGATCCACTTAACTCTTCAGAAATAACATCAAGTGGAGTTTTGAAGACCCCTAACGTTCTGCTGCCCACCACACTACTTGGTCGCTTATTCCAGGTGTTTGAAGTTCTCTGTGTCAAAGAAAACTTCCTAACAGTTGACCAAAATTTACCGTTAACAAGTTTCCAGCTGTGTCCCCGTGATCTTGTTGAACTCATTTTAAAGTTACAGCAGGTGCCACATGTGCTATTGTCCCGTTGTCAGTCTGCGTCTCCATAGGGTGCACATCAAGGAGTGGGTTACTGAGAGTTTGCCAAAAATTTGGGGGCATTTAAGGGGAGGACACAATGTGGACAGGACAGCTGGGGGGAGAGAGAGAGAAAGAGAGACAGAGAGACATTGAGTGGTGGAGCAAAGAGGAGCAACGCGTCAGCACCAAGAATCCACCTGCTGGAAGAAAATTTTATTTTACTCAACGATACGAGGGAGACGCGTCTCTGGAGACAAACTTTTCGGACCGACAGGACAGAACATTGTTTGTGCTGGCATACTCCGTGAGGCTTCTAACATTACACCTTGCTCGGGAACTGTAAGGACAGCGATCCAATTTGGGAAACCGGGTTATTTTCGGCGAGAACATCTCGCACCCTAATCTGTGGAAGCTTGTTTTTGACTTTTGTTATGTACTTGTTTGTTGGGGGAATTACTTAAACTGTGTTTTTCCTGTTAATATTTAATATATATCTTTTTCTTTTTTTTCCCTTTCATCGCTTTAATGCTTATTGTCTTATGCTAATCTGGGACATGTGGTGAAGGGGGGGGGGGTTCAAAAATAAGGACGCAAGTTGGTCACGTTACCCCAAAAGATTTTAATAACGAACTGCTTTTCTATAGCGGTATTCTGATCATGCAATGGCCCGGGGTTTAGTACAAAGTCACCATCTCGATCCACTGGACTGATTCCCTACATAATTTTAAACATGTCACTTAGGTCTCCTCTTAATCTCCTGTAACGGCTCAGCTCTGTTAATCTTTCCTCCTAACTCATCCCCTGTAGCCCTGGAATGAGCCGAGTCTCTGGACCTTCTCCAGTGCTACTATGTCCTTTTTGCAGCCTGGAGACCAAAACTACACACACGACTCCAGATGAAGCCTCACCAGTGTGTTATAAAGCTTCTGCAGATCTGACTTGTGCATCACACCTCAGGGCGCTGTATTATCATTGTATTTCCCTCTACCTGCCCTTTACCTGTTTTCTCAACGGTAAGTGCTCTTGTCAAGTTCGTTATCGGGTTGGTCTACTGTTGCACTTTAAGATGAGCACACACATACACAGCTATACGCATACACACAGACCCTAACCACAACAGTGCCCCATGAATGACACACACACTGATTAACCTTTAGCACTTTAAACCACACAAGTGCTTTAGGAATAACACACAGCCTGTCACTCAGCACTTCAAGAGACTTACTTATTATCGGCACGAACAACATACGATGTTTTAATGATATCTCAGGCCTAAATATTACTCTTGGTCTACAAGAATACATTTAAACATACAAAGACTCAGCACTCTTGACTATAGGCCATTTATCAGCCAAGAATACCTTCTTTACGTCTTGTTCCCTGCTATTGAGTGGAGCTCTCACCCTCAGCCTTAATAAACCTCGCAGCACAGAGGTAATGGCATATCTCCGGCTGTACTAGGTGCTCAAAAAAAGTCTTACTACTTCAATCACTCTAGACATTAAGACAAAGCATAGAAAGTTAAAAGCAGCATGGTATTTATTACAAGAATAATAATACCACTGGGACAAAGAATAGTAGAAAATAGGTACTGACAGGAAAGCCTGAATATATATAGTCTTTAGAAAAGCTTACGAAAAAGTTACAGATGACAAGGATGGATGTCCCAGGGAGGCGTTTTGATTTAGTAATCGATGTTCATGACGCTTTTCTGATGACCAGTGCTGTCTTCGTCCGTTCCTCTTCTTCTTGTTCTCCTCCCCTACTTTCTTCTTCTCCTTTGCTTTCTTCTTCTCTGTCTGACGTTGCTTTCAAAATGAGGCATATTTATTATGAAATGTCATGCTGTGGTTTCACAACACATGCACCTGATTGGCTGGCTGTCAATGTGATTGATGAATTTTGCTCAAACTCTTTCTCAGATAAGAAAGTTCTTTGATATTGCCTCATGTCCGTCTTTCCCATGCTGTAAAACAAATTGTTGTAGATGTCCATCCATAAAGCAATCAATAGCCTGAGGCATGGCTCAGTCTTCCTTTCCCAGGTTATAAAGTAATTGAGCCACCAGCTTAAATGTAGTTCGTAGGCGGCACGGTGGCGCAGTGGTAGCGCTGCTGCCTCGCAGTTAGGGGACCCGGGTTCGCTTCCCGGGTCCTCCCTGCGTGGAGTTTGCATGTTCTCCCGTGTCTGCGTGGGTTTCCTCCGGGCGCTCCGGTTTCCTCCCACAATCCAAAGACATGCAGGTTAGGTGGATTGGCGATTCTAAATTGGCCCTAGTGTGTGCTTGGTGTTTGTGTGTGTCCTGTGGTGGGTTGGCACCCTGCCCAGGATTGGTTCCTGCCTTGTGCCCTGTGTTGGCTGGGATTGGCTCCAGCAGACCCCCGTGACCCTGTATTCGGATTCAGCGGGTTAGGAAATGGATGGATGGATGTAGTTCGTTGTTTTATCTTGACCAAAATATAATGGAAAATTAAACCAAAATGTACAGATTTTATACACCATAACAGGCGCTATATAATCTGACATTCTGTCTGCCTTCTTAATGGCTTCTGAACACTGACTGGCATTCGATATTGTTGAGACCACTGCGACTCCTCATAAAGGCAGACTTTCCGTTTTCAGCCCCTCCATGGTGTATTCATATCTAACATTGTTACCTCCTACGTGTAATACTTTACATTTACTGACATTCGATTTCATCTGTCCAAGCCTGTCTGATGTCCAAGACCCCCCCTGTACTGATTCAACAGATTGGGACTCGCTTGGATAGCAGGGCTCGTTGGATTTAAATCACAACCAGGAGAAAAGATGGGGTCAAAATACAGAAATGAGCTCAGAAAGCACACAAGACAACATCGAGAGACAGAACTCGAGGTCAGCAAATGAGAGCCACCCATCTAAACTAGAAAGGCCGTTATGAAAATGGATTTAGCAAAGGCCAAGGTTTTGATTTGAATCTGTGAACTCGGATGAGGAAAGCGACCTTGACGGTGAACGGTTACCCTGATGCGTTGTGATTCACAGTTTCAGCGGCTTTCACTCCCTCTGTCCAAAGGAAATCTCAACATGGTGCGTTGTGATTCATCATTCATCATTGTTCGTCCATTTGAACTTGGCTTTGACTAACGGCAGAGCGCTGTGCTGTGTGTCTTCTAACTGCCCATAAGCCACTGCGAACGTGTTGTATCCGCTTTCGGTTACTTTTTGATTTACCTTCGTATTTCAGTTTCTTTTTTTTGGTCTTTTTTCGTTCGTTTTCCAGTACTGTTCATTTGTTGCGATCGTTTCTGTTATTATTTCTCCGCTCACTTTTTATTTCGTAGATATGTTGAACGTATTACTGCGTCTCTTAATATGTATGTACTGTTTCTTTAAAAGTCATTATGTCCACTGTGTTTTGGGGAAGGAACCCCTAAAGCAGGGAGGACCATCCTGTCAGTCACTGCTAAGCCATAAAGGCTGTGGTCGTCTTATTATGTGTTGAATTGTCTTCGATTTTGATGCCAGGCTTTTGACCATTTTCTGCTCTGGTTATTGGATTCTTCTATTGATTTGTGATTTTGGGACGTTGTTGCTTAGGTTTGCCTCTTGGCATCTTTGTTTTGCTCTCTTCCTCTTTTGGATTTCCCTTGGTCTGTAAATAAAGATCCTCTTTTATGATTGCAATAAACTGGCAAGACTATCAGAACACATCTTTTCACCTTGTCCCAATGGATTCTTGAGGGTGGCTTGATGGGCGAAAATGACAAACGTATCCATTTAAAATGAAATCTGCAGCACACAATGAAGTGTACAGAAAGTGATGGAACTTGGAGGCTTTCTGAGCCCACTAGATACGGTGTGATAGGCGGACTATTTATCTTCATCTCGATTGGTGCAAAAGGAAGTCACGGGTCATACAAGAGTGTCGCGCAATTCCCTTCAGACTCTTCCATATTTGTTAGCTTTCACCATTGTGAATGGAGCTGTTCACCGGTCCGTGCTCCCAAGATGTCCACTGAGGAACCAGCATGCCCTGAGGATATCCATTGGAGCCAGGAGTGATCTCAGCTGTTTTTAAGTTCTCATATAAGAAGTATAGATAAATTATTGTAATTGTCCAAATATTCCACCTTGAGATTGCTTCAGACCTCCCTGAGTCTGATGTACTTTCTCGTAGGGAAAGTATTTGTAATCGTCCAAAAATTTGATTTTGATGAAATCTCGATGTTTTAGAACTCCCTGCCTCCAAAAATACCGTTTCTGGAATTATGTTGTAATGGCTGACCCCTCACCCAGCTGGCAGCTACACTACCAAGACCTGTGGCCTGGATGAATTACTGAGGCGAATCTACATATACCAAGCTGTACCTCTAACAAATAATATTTCCCCTCAATTGACGGTTTAAAAACAAGCGCACAAAAGCAGATATGTAAAATAGGTGTATAAATGTATTAAATTAACACAATGACAAAAAATGCTAATTCCGCACATAGAAAATATATATACATAAATATATAAAAAATGCAAATTCCACACGTAGAAAATATATATATATTGTGGAGCCGACCCGGACACAGACAGGCGGACATGTTGTTAATCACCACCACACGTATTTGTTTACAATAATATTTACAATTTAAAGTCACTCAGACTCAGTCCCGTGCACAAATACCCCAACACACAGTCCTGGCCACACAAATGCCTTTCTTCGGGCCGCCTCCACACTCTCTTCTGCCTCGTCCTGCTTCCACCCGACTCCAGCCTTGAATGAAGGGAGACGGCCCCTTTTATCCATGCCCCGGATGAGCTCCAGGTGTTTCCGACACTCCCCCGTTGGCCACGCCCCAGGTTGGCGGAAGTGCCGGCTGTTCTCCTGGCAGCTCTCCGGGTGCCCTTTTAATTCTTCCCCCCAGCACTTCCTGGTATGGCGGAAGTGCTGAGGTAACAGGTCCCCAAGGCATTGGGGCTCCTACAGGGTGGGGCTTCCATGCCCTCAACCCGTGGCCCCCAAAGCAAGCAGGATGGCGGCCCCCACGTGATCCAGGGTGGGCGCAGACCCACATCCGGTCCCTCATGGCGTCCCGGCTGGGTCGTTACCCCTGGCATCCCTGACAATATATAGATATGTATATCCCTCCACCAAAGCAGAAACGTGAAAACACCATATATACAATAACAAACCCTCCCTTGATGTATAACAAACACAAAACAACAACAACAACAACATTTATTTATATAGCACATTTTCATACAAAAAAATGTAGCTCAAAGTGCTTTACAAAATGAAGAATAGAAAAATAGAAGACACAATAAAAAATAAAAATAAGTCAACATTAATTAACATAGAATAAGTAAGGTCCGACAACGATCGTGAACTTGAGTCCGGATATATTACTGTCCTGAATACGGATGCCTGATTAACAAAGAATAGATGTATTTGGATCTCCTGGAAAAATGGAACAATCTCACCGTGTTTCCTCGACGTATGGTGGATAATGAAGTCCAACTCCGGGGTTTCTGGCGATGATTGAGCTGAAGTGAAAGGGGGACATGAAAAACTGCAGGAAATGATGGTTCGTTGTCGTCAAATGAAATCTCCGTCTTTCTCCTTCCTCCTCTCTTCTTTCCCTCCTGATCGTTTAAATAGTAAAGAGCCGGATGTAACTGAATGTGAACAGGTGCTTTCCATCCTGGGGCTGCGGTCTCTCTCCCTCATCTGTCCCCTCTGCACTTACGGGGACAACATTCACTGACGTACACATAATGAACAGTAAACGGGACGATGGAAATAACACGGACTCAGCACACACATCGAATACATTATTACTATGTTGCCCCGCTGCATTGTCTGTGTGTCTGTCTGTGTCTGTGTGTGTGTAAACAGGATAACTTGAGTACACTTTCACTTCAGTCAACCAAAATTTGCATACAAGTATCCGGTACAAAACGTAGATTTCTATCAACTTTTGGGCAATTTCCACTAACCGGAAGTGGTACTTTTATACTAATTGTTCAATATATTGTTATTTTGATTTGATTTGTTGTTGATGGTTCTTTAATGTACATAATCTCTATATATATAAATTCCATCGTCTGTCCACTTTTCACGAGAGGTCTACTTCACGGATTAAGATCGTTTTTTTTTCAGAATTTGCTTGAACATTCCGGTTGATTTTGCGACTTCTCTCATCACACAGGCCCGGTTCTGCCGGTAGTGCTAAGGGCGCATGCACGAAGGCGGCCGAACATAGAGGGCCGCCCTCAACAAAAAGCAGGCTCGACGTGGGGCTCGTCTTTTCCCGTCGAATGTCGGTAACTTGCTTCAAAGAAAAAGTCACAACACGTGAATTGTGGCAGCTCAAGTTCGCAGCACATCAATCAAAAGCTTGTGTAGTGTTAATCGGAATTTTACTGATGAATTCATTAAACTCGCTGATTCGTTAGATGTATAAGTCAAGTTTTCTTCTACCTAGAAAAGAAATTTTCTTTAATTTTTTTGGACATTAAGGAAGTTGCGAAAATTTTTAATTTTAAATACACTGGTTTAGAAAACGAGTGAAGGTATTATAGGGTGAGGGGGCGACTGAAATTAAATGGCACGATGGCGGCTTCGCCTCTAGAACTGGGCCTGTCATCGCACTATGTATCGTAGTTCACTGGCAGTACCGATTTATTTAAATCCGAGAGGGAGGGGAGTAGGATGGGGCCCTTGTCACTCATGTGCCAGCCTCAGGGCGTATCTTACATCCGCTTAGCTAGCGAACAAAAGAACTACTTCACGGGTTTAGATCGCTTTTTTCTTCTAGAATTTGCTTGAACATTCTGGTTGATTTTGCAAATTCTCTCATTGTACTAAGAATCAAAGTTTGCTTGCGGTACAGATTTATTTGCACGTATCCGAGAGAGACATGCAGTGGGGCGAGGGGAGTGGAGCGGGGACATCCTCACTCATGCGCCAAGCGTATCTTACATCTGCTTAGTAAGTGAATGAGAGAACTACTTCATGGATTTAGATCATTTCTTTTTCTAGAATTTGCTTGAACATTCTGGTTGATTTTGCGACTTCTCTCATCACGCTAAGAATCATAGTTTGCTTGCAGGAGCGATATATTCGCAGAAATCCGAGAGAAAGGCAGCAGGCCGAGGGGAGGGGGAAGCGTGATGTCAGGATTGGGGAGTCGGTCTACCTCTACGGTTTGGAGTGTACCCTGTCTTTGCTTAGCTAGCGATACCTTTCTGTTTATTGATTTAAAAAATTTGTCCTGTTTCACTACTACGCGGATGAAGCTGCGTGGGACGGCTAGTATAAAAATATAATCATCGTCTTGCGGTTTACTCCTCAATTAGCCATCCCCATATCTGAGTATATGAGAGAGTTTTTTAAAAGGAAATTCTCCCGCAGTCGATATTTGATTTCATCCAATGTTAACAAATCGTGAAATAAGAAGATGAGTCCATGTACCGACCTCTGAGAGCCGCTAAAGGAGGCAAGACTTCCATTTGGGTTTCTCTCCGGGTCATTTCCATCTCGTATTCCAACAACAGAACCACCCAAGAGCAGCGCCAGGGAGTAAAATGTCTTGAGGACGTCGGTGTAAAATCACATCAATTAAGACAAGGGAGGATAACCTGAAGAGTTGAGGCTAATTTCTAGTACGGCCTGCGCCATAGCTATGCACGTAGCCGACGCCATCGAAAGCAGTTCACACTTCTGAGTTAGACGCAGGCGTTTGCAGCACACGAGAAAAGTGAACCATCCATTAAAAGACTGGCAGATTTTACCTGCCAGGATCACCGCTCCTAGTACCTCACATTTTCTTATGGATTTGCCCCTCACACTTTTTTATACATTCGCCGACTTCCAAACTAGAAGACGAATGGAAACACGTTTCAGGAAATATGACGTTAGCAAACTGGCCAATCAGAGTCATAGGGGTCGGCGTAGGTGCCTGTCAAGGGTATGCAGAAGTAAAGAGGACGTTGACTGGCAGCCTTCAAAAACACAGCAGGAGAAAGGAGGTGTTGATCATGAAGATGGCATGTAGCTTGATTTTGGATCACAAAGAAAGAAAGAAAGAAAGAAAGAAAGAAAGAAAGAAAGAAAGAAAGAAAGAAAGAAAGAAAGAGAGGGTTGCTCATCTTCAAAGCTATTTTGAACCCAACCCAACTGTTCCCGCATTGCATTTAGCAGCGACTCCTCTTACGCTACAGGTGACAATGGTCTTGTTCTGTAAAGCGAAGTGGGAGTGCGTAGGCACAGAGGTGTCACAAACCCTCAGGATGTATCAAGCAGCCCCATATATTCTGTGGTCCGTCCACATGGACTGTTTATTTTTAGTAAAGACAGCAGATGGCTTGTGAGAGAGGCATAGTTGGAAATAAAAATGCAAGCAATATCTAAAGCCTGTGCCAGCTGGATTCGTTTCTAGGGTAGCGACAGGTCTTCAGTGTTTTGGATCCTTGTCCGGAGGAAGAGGGTCATCCCGGAGACAAACTAATCAACATTCCCAACCTGAATCTCTTTATTTGCATCTCATTTGAATAAGAACGCTGTTGGGCACCAATCCAAAAGAGTCCTAAGAGCGACTATTATGAAATTAAATTGCGAAACGCGTAAGGTGCACTTGCGATGTTTTCCACTTTAATGATCATTTTTCCCTAAGATGCCACACCTGACTAAAGCTAAGTTAACATTTTTAATCTGTAGCACCCATTCAATGAAATGTTGAAAAGGAAATAAGCACGGCTCAGCGTCTGCTTTTACAGTATGTGGACATCCTTTTACAAACTCACGGGGCTACCCGGGGTATGTGGTATCAGTTTTCTTGCCACCCAAAAGAATAATTGGAAGGAAAGAAATTTGGAGGTGAGCGTCAGTAGGCTTTACGCCCCTGGAACCAAGTTACCCGAACTCTTCTCTAACATTTCAATGATTATTTACTGCTCTGATGCTGATCTTTCTGATCGTAAAATCAGCAACTGACGAGAAGAATTCATCATTCATGGCAGAATGACAGTATTTGTGTGCCTCTTTCTCTCGCCCGATTTGGCTCAAAAACTAACCAGCACATCATCATCTCGTAAGTTTGGTATTTTTCCATTGTCACACACATGCGCATGGGAGGCAGCTAAAGGGCTTGAATGAGAGTAATTCCGAGCCTGACCGGGACGTGATAGAGCGAACTGAATCTTTTTCTCACTTTTCTGTAGACTATTCACGGGAAATTCCACCAGGCCCTGATGATGTCAATTTTGGTTCTGACCCCTTTGACGTCAGCCTATGGATGAACACCCCTTCGGTTCCAGCCCCGTGATGTCATTTCCAGGTCCGAGGCTATGGATGAACACCCTTCCGGTTCTGGCCCCTGTGATGTCATTTCCGGGTCTGAGCCTATAGATGAACACCCTTTCGGCTCCAGCCCCTGTGATGTCATTTCTGGGCCCGAGCCTATGAACACCCTCTCAGCTCTGGACCCTATGATGTCATTTCTGGGCCCGTGCCCATGGATGAACACCCTTCCGGTTCTGGCCCCTATAATGTCATTTCCGGGTCCAAGCCTATGGATGAACTCCGTTTCGGTTCCAGCCCCTGTGATGTCATTTCTGGGCCCGAGCCTATGGATGAACACCCTTTCGGTTCTGGCCCCTGTGATGTCATTTCCGGGTCCGAGCCTATGGATGAACTCCGTTTCGGTTCCAGCCCCTGTGATGTCATTTCTGGGCCTGAGCCTATGGATGAACACCCTTTTGACTCCGGCCTCTGTAATGTAATTTCTGGGCCCGAGCCTATGGATGAACACCCTTCTGGTTCCGGTCCCTTTTCTGTTTTGGACATCAGTGCTATCACTTTATTAAATTTTGCAGCCAGGAAAACAATATACGGGAGGCTGCCCCAAACCTTGCTATGGCTCTTGGTCGAGTCTGTGACACCGTCCGGCTGTTTTAGCTCTAGACCGTTCTTTAAGAAACTGTGATATGCAAACAGACACACACACACCCGTCATCAAGATATCGACATTTTCGGTATCGGGGACCCTAAAATGTCGAAATCCATCGAAAAACCAGAGATTGAAATTTTTGCCGAAGGTTATGGTGGGGGTGGCGGATAGTCGGGTGCAGAGCAATAAAAAACGTTATTTAGGATCTACTGGGGATCCAATTGTGAAAGAATAAGAAGAAGTAAATTAATGAGAGAAAAGCAAAAGGGGCGTGTGCACCGGACACACAGGGGGTCCCACATAGGTCATCGAAGTCTAAAAATACAGACTGCCCGCTATTAATGACATGGGGCGGCATTCATCCAAACCCACCTAGGGCTTCAGCTGGGCTTCGGCCATTTAATAATAAATCTACGACACTGTAAAGTTTGCAGACAGTGAATGACCCCAAAGACTTTCTCAGTCCACTGCACCACCAAGGGGACGGACTGACGACACGACGCGGTCAGAGGATTTGATTTCGGAATATTGCCAGGCAGCAAGCGGGTTATGCAGAGGATTCCGATGAAAGCAGAAGGTCGGAGAGGTCCTGGGTTATGCTTTTCAGTGCTGCTGTGTGAGTCGGACCCCTAGATGGGCTAAGCTGATTAATAAAGTGTGTATTGCAAGCAGAAGTTAAATGATTCCACTGAGAGCTGAGCATCCATGTTTGTCTGAACGGGAGGTCCTTCTTTATAACTTTTTAGCTAAAACTCGAACCTGAGGTTGAAGTCACACAGCAGGCATCGCTCCATCACAAATGTTCCTTGTTGTCTTCTTCCTTCCATTTTTCTAATCCTGCTCATTCTTATTCAGTATCCAGAGGAACGAGTGCCAATGCTGGCGGCATGCAGCTCAAAGCGGGAGCCATCCTTGGAAGTGCTGCCAGTCTTCCACAGGGGCACACGATTTGTTTCTTTGTTGCAGGAGATGCCACCTGTTTGACCGACCGAGACGATCAAAATATCGAAAACATTTAGTGACTCCAAGTTGATCTCAGGCCTGCAGTCCCATAAATTTCAATCAAATTGCTGGGTTGTCCAGTGCTGTGCTGACAAACTGCTCGGTTTGCTCTGACTGTGCCTTGTCATCCCTCTTGGCTGCCGCGTCGTCCCCACTGATGTTTCCCCTGCTGGGAGGCCAGGCATTGAGTTGCAGGTTGCCCGCGGCGGCCGGAGATGACAGAATCGCTCCATTTCCTCAGCAGCAGGACTTAGGCTGCACACCAAAAAACACACACGGATGTTTTGAAATGCTCAGCCTTAGACAAACAGTTTAGAAGCCAGATGACAGAAAGCACAATTCAGCATATTTTCATTTATTTATTTTTTAAAACAGGGCAAAAGTTAAGAAAAAAGAGACAAACACTCGAGTTCTCTCCGCCCACTGCGACATACGACAACGTCCAGCCATTTGCACTCTTGTTACTCGAGAGTCTGAAAGTCTGTCTGCATCATTTTGGGGGTAAATCTTATTTGTATAAATATGGGGCGGGGTCAGACTAAAAGGAGGAGTCTTGGACATTTACATATGGAAAGTGGAGTCCCAGGCGACACGTAGTGCAAAAACATCAAGGGACACAAGAAAAGCAACAAATGGATAAAATGGTGTCTAAAACTTGTTACAGTTAGTGGATTTCCTTAATGTTTTGCAGGTTATCCTGTATGATTTTTAAAAAAGGGATTTTGGGACCAAAGGATTTGAGTTTCATAATGGATTTAACAAGTTGTTACCGTTATGTCATAATGCCGTCTCTGGTTCACTACAGGCGCCTTCATTTTATAGCTCTGGTGATGGGTGTCTCCTAGACAAGCTGGCCCAGAATTGGCTGGAATGTGCAAAGCCCGGTATACCATTGTTATAAAGATGGAGTTTAAACCACCAGGAAGTTTAAATTAGTTTTAAAAACACTTCCAAAAAGACCCACTAAAGGGGGAAATCCCACGAAAAACCCCAGCTAAACACAAAAACGGCCATGCAGATATATTCTTCACAAAAACTGCTCTGCAATGCTGTGATGCCATGAAGAGCACAAAAGGCATACAATGCCTGTTAAAGGCAATTGCAAAAGCAAAGAAAAACCCAATGCGGAATCTAATGAGAGGTCAAAACAATCCAACAATCGCAAAAAGCACCTGTCTTTGTTGTACATTTTTGTTATTTATTTGTATGTGTTATGATTTCTTTTGTTTATAATTTGCAGTATTCTTTTTGTTTTATGTATCTGGATCTAAGCCTGTGTTTTGTGGGCTGTTCCCCAAGAGGCGGGGCCAACTGCCAATCACTGCCAGGAACTGCCCTCCTCCCTATAAACCCAGGGGGTCTTCCAAAGTTCATGGCGGCACATTGTGAACGTGATCTGGTGTGGGCGACTTCCTGTGCCTTTTGCTATACGTTTTGTGCATTTCTGGATTTTTGTCCTGTTTGCTCTGTTTTTGACCTTTCCTTGGATTTCTGTTTTTGGACTTGTGGTCTTGTTTCACGTTGGACTTAGATTACCCTTACCGGCAACGCCTTTAAACGTAATGTGCTCTACAGAGCTTCAAGTAATGACGGAGCTTTTTGTGAAATAAACCTTTTAATCTTATAAAGATTTGGTGCTTGCCCTTATTACTAGCTGGGGTTTGACAATGATATCCCCCTATGGTGGGCATTATTGAAAGTGTTTGGGACTCCCAGCTCATGACACATATCTTTAGCTAAGTCAGGAGTTTCTATCTATCTATCTATCTATCTATCTATCTATCTATCTATCTATCTATCTATCTATCTATCTATCTATCTATCTATCTATCTATCTATCTATCTATCTATCTATCTATCTATCTATCATAAAGTGCCTTTCACATCTATCTATCTATCTATCTATCTATCTATCTATCTATCTATCTATCTATCTATCTATTGTGAACGGAACCTGGGCACAGACAGGCAGACATGCTGTAATTCCACCACCACACGTTTATTTACAATATTTACACAGTCCGCAGTGCACACAAACCACCACAAGTCCCCCAAAGTCCAGGCCTCTCACACAATGCCTTTACTCTTCAGGCCGCCTCCACGTCTCCTTCCAGACCTCGTCCTTCCTTCTCTCCTGACTCTAGCCTCAAATAAAGGGAGGCGGCCCCTTTTATCCACACCCAGATGTGCTCCAGGTGCTTCCTGGCAATCTCCCACCGACACACCCCAGTGTGGCGGAAGTGCCGGCTGTACTCCCGGAAGTACTCTGGGTTTCCCTGCTTCTCTTCCCCCCAAGTCTTCCTGGTGTGGTGGAAGTGCTGAGGTCCAGGGTTCCCAAGGCATCGGGGCACCCCTTGGAGGTGACCACGGGCCCCTACAGGGTTGGGCTTCCAAGCCCTCTACCCGTGGTCCCCAAAGCAACCAGGGTGGCGGCCCCCTATCTATCTATCTATCTATCTATCTATCTATCTATCTATCTATCTATCTATCTATCTATCTATCTATCTGCTCTGACCACCCAGGACCCTAATCTAGATAACGCTGGCTTGAGAAGGTTGTGTTTGCTGTGGTTAAGTTGAACTCAATCGGTATCGGCCAGTAGTTGGTCCCTCTCCTCCTCTGAGGTTCTTTTATTTCTGATCGTCTCTCTGTGTCTGGCTCTTCAGCTAAGCTGCCTTGAAAATCTAGCAGATCCACCACTTATACCATCCACAATCCTGTCTGTAATTTTAACTTCAGGAGTGCTCAGAAATTGCCATATTTGGCAGCAGCTACAAATGCGTCTCCCGTCTCTGCTCGCGCATATTAAATGGTGCTTTTTCGAGGATGACGTTCCATTTGCTAATGCAATGTGCTTCAAGTGCTGCATTTACTCACTCTTTTTCTGCTCTGCTTTGGGAGGTTTGGGAGCACAAGATATCACCAGCCTAGTGGCATAATTACATAAACTAGCAAATGCTAGAGAGTCCTAGAATGTGTCAAGCATGTTATTGATTTCTTCTGCTCACTTGAAATTATTAAGCAATGTGAATAATAAAGTGTGAACACTAGGGGGTGCTCTCGTAGTTGTTTTGAAGCAAAGTCAGAGCCGTAGCAGAAAGGGTGTGAGGCCACCACAGCAAGCCAAGAGGATCTCCACTGGCCTCACTCCAAGCTAGCCTGTCCCCAACACTACTACCTGCAGGCTGCAGCCTACCCAGGCCCAAAAATGGGGAATCTGGCAATTAAAGTGCAAAATGCCTTTAAAATCCCTTTCCTCTGAAAGGCAAATGTCTTAAAGAGATAATCTGAAGCACAAATCTATGCAAAAGATGTCCTGTCTGGGGTGTTGAAACTTGGGGATTCTGATTCTGAAGTCATATTTCAAGTTTAATACACGTTTGAGTTTATCAGTGTTTCACTGCAATGCTACTTTGTTTTTGTGCTACCGTTGTCATGACGCAGATCCTGGTTGCTAAGGGTGCAAACTCTTCGCTCACAAATTGAAGGAGTTCATTGGTGTGATGTTAAAAGGACATCTATCCGGTTTGTAGATAACAAATCCTCTTTTGCTTCTTTCCAGGCCGGTCCTCAAATCCTTTGCTTTTTGCTCTTGTTTTGGCCTCACTGATAAGATCTCGTGTCTCCTGGTCGGTTCATTTATTGACTTGCACGCCTCCTGGTCCTTTTCATAAAAATATACCGCCTCTCTCTGCAGCACAGTACTCATAATGACTCCTTCAAAAACCCAATGCACCACCGCTGAGATCTCTTCCTTGCCCAATATACACCTGGGGGAGGTCTCAGCAGTGGTGACATCAGGGTGGTCCCACCACGTGGGGTAAGAAGAAAAAAAACATAGAAAATAAATAATAAAATAAATATCTCTCTATTATAGAAAAAAATCCTTCGATACAACAAGACTTTTTGGAAGAGAGATTTTCTCAAGTCCCGCCCTCCTCTGAGCCATTTACGGTTCACGCCCGCGGTCCTCTCACCTCTCATTGGTGGGAATGCTTTGGACAGACACACTTACTATGCGCTATCTCTTATACGTTTTAATGTTTTCCTCACTTTAAGTTCCCAATTAAAGAAGATACATTATGTCCAAATCTTATTGAAGCATTTCATCACGAAGGGTTATCAACAGAAGAAATGAGTAGACCGAGAAGTCAAACGAATTAACGTGAAAACTGTCAATCGGTTACACTGCAAATCGATTAAATGCGTAGCAATAGACTCTGCTGAAACAGTTGGTGGTGATGGTGCGGAAGATGAAAACAACAACTTACAATATCATGAAGAATATCTACCACCGTTAACACCGTCCAGTCTTACAACGCATGAATTACTGTAGAAAGAAGGGTGTATCAAAGAAAGGTAATGGAGTCCATCTTCAGGGGATAACATGAGACACCAAAGGAGATCTTGATATGCCATTCATATTAAAACATTGACAGTTTCCTGTTAGAATAGCTTTTGCAAAGACAATTAACAAATCACAGGGACAAACATTTGAAAAAGTCCGTTAACTTAATAGAGAGAAAGAAACGAAATTCACCCACGGGCAGTTATACATTGCATTAATGCTTATGCCACAATTCCCATGAAAATAAAAATCTGTTTAACTTGTACATCTGCATCCACATACGCGAGTGGAAGAGCCGTGAAGTGGCTAGTGAGTAGTGCCCGCCCGGGTGGTGGCCAAGCGAAGCGAGCAGGGGGCAAAGCCCCCTAGTAGAACAGTCAGTCACTCCTTTTCCAACCTGCTATATCCTAACTACAGGGTCACGGGGGTCTGCTGGAGCCAATCCCAGCCAACACAGGGTGCAAGGCAGGAAACAAACCCCAGGCAGGGTGCCAGCCCATGTAGGAAGGTTGATAGTGGAAAGAGTAAGTGTAACCAAGGAAGATCCGTTGGGTCGACCTTCAACGTCGCACACACACACACACACCAAGCACAAACACCAGGGACAATTTAGGATCACCAGTGCACCTAACCTGCATGTCTTTGGACTGTGGGAGGAAACCCACGCAGACACGGGGAGAACATGCAAACTCCACGCAGGGAGGACCCGGGAAGTGAACGCGGGTCTCCTAACTGCGCTACCACTGCACCACTTTGCCGCACCCCCCAGCAGAACAGAGAATGGAAAATTAGAATAAAGATGTGGAAAATTATTTTAAATACTAGCCAACCCGCGGCGTACCATACGCCGCATAATCAGGCCGGTTTTTTAATGATTTTTAAGCACAGGGAGAAAATTAACATTTGAAAAATCGGTAATGTAATAAATCAGCAAGAAAAGCAACATTGTAACAATGCACGGAACGAACCAACACACAATCGTCCGTGACTGAAAACTGGTGGATCCCCATCGTGCCTTCTCCTGCCAGATGGAGGGATGCGAGTGCACTGCGCTCAAGCACGGAGTGTGGAACGGCAGGAGAGGAGAAGGACGTCCATTCAGCTCCCTCCGTCATGCTAGTCTGCTGATTTCTCGTTCAGTATGCACTGCCCGCTCATGTGCCCACCTCCAACTTGTCACTTGAGTCGTTGTCGTCTTTACACAGTCCAGATACATGTGTGACTCACGTAGACGTTTCATAGCTCTGTGCAGTTTTGGCTGCTTTTCTATATATAATCCACTAAGACACCTGACCACGGTAGTCGCGAGGTGGGAGGGGGGTGTGTACAAAGGGTAGGGACGTAACCAGTGGGAGCGTATGAGGCGCACTTAGTGGGAATTCCACGGTTTGCAGCCCGAATGGGGTTTGACGGCTTACCCACGCCGGGTAGACACACGCTCAATGTCATGCATAATTATTTATTGAATGGTAAACACTTCTGGAAAGACACGGTTGTCTAAAGCGGGTTGGTGTGAGAATACAACAGTAAGTGAATGAAATGATGGAAGTCTGGAGAGAGCAAAATACAACACAACAGTGAACCCGCAGCATAACAAACACCACATAATTATTTATTGATGGTTGAACACTTCTGGAAAGACACAGTTGTCTAAAAAGGGAGGGTTTGAGGATACAACAGAAAGTGAATGAAAAGATGGAACTCTGGAGAGAGCAACGTATAATTGTCCGTGAGTGAAGAAGACACATGTTTGTCGCGGATGCGAATTGCTGTATGTAGCGTGTAAAACAGTCTGCTATGGTGCACGAGGTTGTGCGTCGTAACCGAAAACTCGTTTTTTAAAGACTGCTTACTTCATTGTGTTTTAACCTCAGTTTTAAAGGATTGTTTTAAAGATCCCATGAGATACCCCTCGCAAACCGTTTCACACGCTGCATATGGCGATTCACCTCCGCGAGAAACATGCCTCTATGAACAGTCAAGGTGGCTCGGAGGTACATGAGGCCTCCACGACAGACAAATATAAATGATGCTGTTCATTCTGTGTCGTCTACTCCAAGTTGGTGGGCGTGGCTCTGCGAGTTGTCGTCGTATCCAATGGTCTTGGAGTTGGTGGCCGTGGCTCCTCCCTGCGTGCACCATAGGTGTCTTACTTGTCGGCGGCTTAGTGAATCCACGCACCTTCCGCCGTGCTTTCCATGGGTGTCTTGCCTTAGTGAATTATATATATAGAAACTGTCACACACATGTGCTTATGAGACAGGACTCTGATGATGGCAGTCGGGGCTGGCGCTGCAAAAGTTAGGTTAGTTCACCTACAGCTGGCTCCACAGTCACCATTTGTGTGTCACGGTTGGTAATTTATACGTATACTTGCACCTATTTCATTTCTTTTTTGACTGGGAGGATATTAGTATATATGGTTATACGTGTTTGTTGCTGGGTATAAATCAATAAAGTGTATTTAAATAAAAAAGTCTTGATAATTTTTATTCATGAACACTGTAATAGCCTAATATAAGGCAGGCAGAATTGAAAAAAGTAAACTCCTGGGTCATTTCTTCAAACTCCTTAAAAAATACAAAATGAACTGAAGATGAACGAGCTCAGTGTTTCCCAACCTCAGTCCTGGGGACCCCCTGTGGCTGCAGGTTTTTGTTCCAACCAGATTCCTAATCAGTGACAACGCCTGATAGCCCTGAGCTCATTTACTTAGCTGGGATTATTTTTCTTTTATTCTAGTATGGAAGAAGATGATCCGCTGCGGCGACCCTAACGGGAGCAGCTGAAAGAAGAAGATTTTTCTTTTATTCTACATTCAGAAAAGCACAGCAGCATGATTTTTACATTTATAAAATATCTAGAAATATTTCTGCTTTTGCTATTGATTTAAATGCTTAACTCTCTTTTGTTGATTTCATTATATTTTGCCCTCTCGGTGCAGTTTTTCCCCTTCATTGTATCTTAATGACAATTAAAAATGAGCAGAGCAGACACCCAGGAAAACAACACGGAATAATCAAAGGCAGCAACTACTTTAGTGTCAGACCCACTAATTAGTAAATAATGGATTAATTAAACAATTAGAACACCTAGAAAAGTAGAATGAAAATCAAGATGAAAATACTGTTAAAAAGAAAAAAATACATTATTCCTATATAACTGCTTGGTTCATTTTAATATAGATAAATATACAGTCATATGAAAAAGTTTGGGAACCCCTCTCAGCCTGCATAATAATTGACTCTCCTTTCAACAAAAAAGATAACAGTGGGATGTCTTTCATTTCCTAGGAACATCTCGGGTGTTTTCCGAACAAAGATTTTTAGTGAAGCAGTATTTAGTTGTATGAAGTTAAATCAAATGTGAAAAACTGGCTGTGCAAAAATGTGGGTCCCCTTGTAATTTTGCTAATTTGAATGCATATAACTGCTCAATAGATAGATAGATAGATAATGAAAGGCACTATATAATAGATAGATAGATAGATAGATAGATAGATAGATAGATAGATAGATAGATAGATAGATAGATAGATACTTTATTAATCCCAATGGGAAATTCCCATACTCCAGCAGCAGCATACTGATAATAAACAATATTAAGTTAAAAAGTGATAACAATGCAGGTAAAACAGACAATAACTTTATATCATGTGTGGCATCCGGCTGAGGCTGGAGCCCGGCCGGGACGCCCAGGAGTACCGGAGGAGGGCTTGTGCCTCCTCCAGACCACGAGGGGGCGTCCGTCCTGGTTATGTTGGGGGCCTCGGGTAAAGGGCTTGGAAACCCAGCCCTGTAGGGACCCATGGCCACTGCCAGGCGGTGCCCCGGTGCCTGTAGAAGTCTGGAGCCCAGCACTTCCGCCACACCAGGAAGTGCTGGGGGGAAGAAGACAGGGGACACCCGGAGGGCTTCCGGGTGCGCAGCCGGCATTTCCGCCACACTGGGACATGTCTTCTGAGGAGTGCCGGGAAGCAGCTGGAGCCCATCCGGGTTCTTATTTAAGGGGCCGCCTCCCTCCAGTCATTGGTGGATGTCGGGTGGAGGTGGACAGAGCTGGAGAGAGGATTGGAGGCGGCCAGGAGAAAGGCACAAGGACTGTGAGGCCTGGACATTTGGGGGAACGGTGCAGAAGGCACTGGGAAGTGCACTGAAGTACTTTGTAAATAGTTGTAAATATTGTATAATAAACGTGTGTTGGGTAAACATAAGATGTCCGTCTGTGTGTGTCCGGGTTCAAGTCCACACATGTTAACGTTTACCCCCCCGGTGGAATTGAAGAGTCGCATAGTGTGGGGTGTCCTCAGTCTATCAGTGGAGCAAGACGGTGACAGCAGTCTGTCGCTGAAGCTGCTCCTCTGTCTGGAGATGATCCTGTTCAGTGGATGCAGTGGATTCTCCATGATTGACAGGAGCCTGCTCAGCGCCCGTCGCTCCACCACAGATGTCAAACTGTCCAACTCAACAGAGCCTGCCTTCCTCACTAGTTTGCCCAGGCGTGAGGTGTCCCTCTTCTTTATGCTGCCTCCCCAGCACACCACCGCATAGAAGAGGGCGCGCGCCACAACCGTCTGATAGAACATCTGCAGCATCTTATTGCAGATGTTGAAAGACACCAGCCTTCTAAGGAAGTTTAGTCGGCTCACAGTCACCTCTGGTGATCACGGGGTCCATGAGGGGCCTGGGCCTCCTAAAATCCATCACCAGCTCCTTGGTTTTGCTGGTGTTCAGGTGTAGGTGGTTTGAGTTGCACCATTTAACAAAGTCCTTGATTACTTTCCTATACTCCTCCTCCTGCCCACTCCTGATTACTTGCAACACCAAATTGGTTGGATGAGCTCGTTAAGCCTTGAACTTCATAGGCAGGTGTGTCCAATCATGAGAAAGGGCACATAAGGTGGTCAATTGCAAGTTGTGCTTCCTTCCCTTTGACTTTCCTCTGAAGAGTGACAGGCAGCATGGGATCCTCAAAGCAACTCTTAAAAGATCTGAAAACAAAGATTGTTGAGTCTCTTGGTTTAGGGGAAGGCTACAAAAAGCCATCTGAGAGGTTTCAACTGTCAATTTCAACTGTAAGGAATGGAATCAGGAAATGGAAGGCCACAGGCACAGTTGCTGTTAAACCAACCCAGCAGGTCTGGCAGGCCAAGAAAAATACAGGAGTGGAATATGAGCAGGATTGTCAGAATGGCTACAGACAACCCACAGATCGCCTCCAAAGACCTGCAAGAACTGTAAGAAGCCCTTTCTGTACTCACGCCACAAACAGAGTTGCTTGTTGTATGCAAAAGCTCATTTAGACAAGCCAGATTCATTTTGCTTTGGAACGATGAGACAAAAATGGAGTTATCTGCTGTGGGATATGGCCTGCCTTTCATCTTGGCCAATACCCTCAGGCTGCCAGGTGGAGCCCTGCAAGCAACATAGGGGTGCCCCGAGTTCCAGCAGGGCATCATGGACAATGGAGTTTTTCATCACAGCCCTTCTGGATACCATGGGGACCTCCAGGGGATGCCGCAGGAAGACACAGAGACTTTGGTTTCACCTATAACCTGGAAGTACATCTTAGCCAAGGCGACAGAGGGAATGACGTAAACAGGGGTGAAAAAAAGGACTTTTTATATGGCCCGGAAGTGATAAGGAATCATGGACTGAAGGACTGTGGGAACACTTCCAGGTCAGGCACTATAAACAGACTTTAAGGAACACCAGAGCATTGAGCTGAGCTGGGTGGAAGGGTGGCAACGCGTCTGGGAGTGGTGGAGAGTTTATTATTGATTATTAGTATGACTTGAATATCATCGGAAATCTATGGGATGATTTGAAGCAGGCTGTCCATCAAATTGAACTGAACTGGAGAGATTTCATATGAAGAATGAATGAACAATACCTCCATCCAGAGTCCAGACACCCATCACAGGCTATAGGAGGACAGCATCGAGAGGCTGTTAGATTTGAAAAAGGAGGCTCAACTAAGTATTGACGTCGTATCTCAAATTTCTGCACCTGTCTAATGTTGTTATGATGCGTATTGCATATTTTCTGTTAATCCAATCAACTTAATGTCACTGCTGAAATCCTGCTGTTTCCATAAAGTATGTCAGATATTAACAGGAAGTTGCTACTTTGAAAGCTCAGCCAATGAGAAACAAAAATCCAAAGAATTAAGAGGGGTTCCCAAACTTTTTCAACTTAGTTTTCCAATTTTTTTATTGTTCCCTAAACACAGAACTTGGGAAATAACACATCACTTAATTAGCCCAGGAGTCCGATAAAAAACAGAAGCTGGTTGGAACAAAAACCTGCAGCCACAGGGGGTCCACGGGGCTGAGGTTGAGAAACACTAGTCTAGTTCAAAATTGAAATGGTGAACTCTGAACATGAATGTATTTGTTATAATCTGTGAACTGAACTTTGAGCGAGTTCTTGGGAGGTGTGAACTTGCACAACACTGCCAGTTATTCCCACACGGTGATTATTATTATGGCGCCCCGACGTTTCTTTCTCGTAAGAGAAAAAAAGGTGAAGATGCTTGGAGATGAGCTGGTTAACCTGCCGCTGGTGAAGCTGTAGAGCAGGCATGTTGCAAATTTCTGTCCAACTTCTTTATTTTTTTTTTGTCATTGAAAGAGAGGAAGTAAAAATAACTAAAAAGACATGATAGGGCCAGACTGGTGCTTGACAGACTGCGCTGTGAGCTCAGATTGTCGATTTCGTTTCACTTTGCCTCTTGATACCTCTTAAATTATTATCCAAGTAGTCCATTAAGTCATTACGGCTAATGGCGGAGGGAATCGCTGCCGACAGCTCTGACTGTCGCCGAGCTCGATTCGCTTTCCCGTTGAGGAGCACGCGTGGGCTCTCCATGCTTAAGCCCATCAAACGGGAAAATTAGGCCGAGCACGCGGATCTTAGAAGGCTTGGATGCTGTCTCACTAAGCAGAAGGAATAAAGGCGCAGTCCAGCTCGCCGTCGTGTCCATTCACATTTTCAGCTGTGCAAGCCAATCTGGAGCACTTGGGAGCGATTTGGGTGGTGGGAACGGCAAAGTGCTGCTTGCAGTAGCCACGTCCGGCCCTGTTTTATTAAGGACAACCGGGCAAAGGCCGCAATGACCACCTGAAGAAGAAGAGGACATCAAATAAACACCTCACTTATGGCATCAGCTCTAATAACAATAGAAGCATCATAATAGATAGCATGCAGTTCTTTTGCAACGTGAGTCTTCTTTATTATGTGTAGGATTTGGATGGGTAGAAAGTTACCACACACAATTAGAGCAGATCCATCCATCCATCCTCTTCCGCTTATCCGAAATCAGGTCGCAGGGGCAGCAGCTTGAGCAGAGATGCCCAGACTTCCCTCTCCCCGGCCACTTCTTCTAGCTCTTCCGGGAGAATCCCGAGGCGTTTCCAGGCCAGCCGAGACATAGTCCCTCCAGCGTGTCCTGGGTCTTCCCCAGGGCCTCCTCCAGGTTGGACGTGCCCGGAACACCTCACCAGGGAGGCGTCCAGGAGGCATCCTGATCAGATGCCCGAGCCACCTCACCTGACTCCTCTCGATGCGGAGGAGCAGCGGCTCTACTCTGAGCCCCTCCCGGATGACTGAGCTTCCCACCCAGTCTTTAAGGGAAAGCCCAGACACCCTGCAGAGGAAACTCATTTCAGCCGCTTGTATTCGCGATCTCGTTCTTTCTGTCACCACCCATAGCTCATGACCATAGGTGAGGGTAGGAAGGTAGATCGACTGGTAAATTGAGAGCTTTGCCTTACGGCTCAGCTCCTTTTTCATCACGACAGACCAATGTAGAGCCCACATCACTGTGGACGCCACACCGATCCGCCTGTCAATCTCACGCTCCATTCTTCCCTCCCTCATGAACAAGACCCCGAGATACTTGAACTCCTCCACTTGGGACAGGATCTCACTCCCAACCTGAGAGGGCACTCCACCCTTTTCCAGCTGAGGACCATGCTCTCGGATTTGGAGGTGCTGATTCTCATCCCAGCCGCTTCACACTCAGCTGCGAACCGATTCAGAGAGAGCTGAAGATCACGGCCTGATGAAGCAAACAGGACAACATCATCTGCAAAAAGCAGTGATCCAATCCTGAGTCCACCAAACCGGACCCCCTCAACACCCTGGCTGCGCCTAGAAATTCTGCCCATAAAAGTTAGGAACAGAATCGGTGACAAAGGGCAGCCCTGGCGGATTAGATCAGAACCCGAATTGTAAAGCTGTCTTCAGGGCTCAGGCCTGATTCACAGGTGGGCAGCTTGTACTGGCTAAGGCACCGGACCCTTCACCACCAGGTTTCCAGTTCAGTTCTAGCCCTCGCTTCACTGCGTAACCTTGAGCAAGTCAAGTAACCAACACGAGTATCCACTAAACTGAACACCCACAGGTGGCTGGGATTTGGGAAATAGTCATCTTGGACAAAGATGGCAGTCAATTGCACACTGTGTGAAAGAGGAAGCAGAGAGGAAGAATGGAGAAGGGCTATGGAAGATAAAGAGGGAGAAAAGCACAGAATATGTGACGTTTAATGATGATTAGGATTCGGACGGTGGAAAGATCAGCCTCGACCCAGACAGACACCGACTCACAATGTCCTTAAAACACACACTTTAGTTTTCTTTTCCTGCACACAACACCAAACAGTGCCCAGACTAACAGCAATATTCACAGTCCTTTCTTTGACTCTCCTTTCTTTCTCTTCTGCCGCCTCCCGACTCCGGCTCCCTGAGTGGAGTGAGGCGGCTTCCTTCATACTGCACCCAGAAGCGCTCCAGGTGCTTCCTTATTAACATCCAGCAGCACTTCCGGGTGTGGCAGAAGTGCTGTATGCCAAGGCTCCGGTGATGTCCAGGCACCCCCTGGCACCCCCTGGAAAGGATGCTGCCCTCTTGTGCCCCAGGGAAGATATTGCCCCTCTCCTGGACGTTAGCCTGCAGGGAGAGCCATTGAAAAGAGCAGAAAAGTTTAAATGTTGAGCATCAGTGGGTGCCCAAGATGCAGAGTGAAGGGTGGATGGACACTCAGAGGTATAATAAAAGTAGGACAGACGTCTAAGGAAGTACAGGAAAGTAGGCTGAAATGGTATGGACGTGTGGTAAGATGAAAATGTGGGCAAATGACTGATGGGAGTGGAAGTCCAGGGGAAGAGAAAGTGAGGGAGGCCAAAGCAGAGGTGAATATATAAAGTACAAGAAGATCTGAAGGAGAAAGTCTAATGGGAGAGGAGGAGCAGGACTGAGCTGTATAGAGAAGGTTGATCAGACACATTGACCCCACATAGAAGTGGGAAATGATGAAGAAGAAGAACAACAATAAGAACAACAATCCTCTGGTAAGGAAATGAAGGGAAACAAAAGAGCAAAATCTGGTCACTAAATGAGGAAAGGGTTAAAATGAAAACCACAGAGATGCTCCAGGACCAGAGATGTAGACCCCTAACCTAGATAGATAGATAGATAGATAGATAGATAGATAGATAGATAGATAGATAGATAGATAGATAGATAGATAGATAGATAGATAGTGTGGCCAGCAGCTGGGGGTAGTACCCAGCCAGGATGCCCAGAAGGACTGGAGGAGGGATTACGCCTCCTCAAGACCATGAGTGGGTGACCGCCCTGGTGGCTTTGGGGACCCCGGGAAAGGAGATCTTAATGTGCGCTCTGGCTATATAATATATAGATAGATAGATAGATAGATAGATAGATAGATAGATAAGAAAGGCACTTTATAATAGATAGATACATATGCAGTAGATAGATAAAACTTTTTTAAAGAAATGATTCCCACTCCTGAACCAGCACCACCCATAAAGAATATAGAATATCAATAAATTTGAAGGGACATGTCATTTTCTAATCCACGTAATCCAGACCAGGGTCACAGGGGAAGCTAGCTCCTATCCAAGTGTGGAAGATAGGAATAAAAAAACATCCATCCATCCAGTTTCCAACCCGCTGAATCCAAACACAGGGTCACGGGGGTCTGCTGGAGCCAATCCCAGCCAACACAGGGCACAAGGCAGGAACCAATCCTGGGCAGGGTGTCAACCCACCGCAGAATAAAAAAACACCAGTCTATTAAAGGGCAAACACACACACACACTATTTTAAGGGTAAATTTCGCACAAACATTAGGAAGTTTTTCTTTACACAAAGAACGATAGACACTTGGAATAAGCAACCAAGTAGTGTGGTAGACACAAGGTCTTTAAGGACTTTCAAAACTCGACTTGATGTGTTTTTGGAAGAAATAAGTGGAGAGGACTGGCAAGCTTTGTTGAGCTGAATGGCCTGTTCTCGTCTTGATTGTTCTCATGCTCACACACACATACTTTGGCCAGTTTAATGTTGTCAATTCCCATTACCTGCATGTCTTTGGACAGTGGCAGGAAACCCACATGCAGACACAGGGAGGACATGCAAAATCCACGCTGGGAGACCCCAGAACACAAACAGACGCAGGTGTCTATGACTGGGCCATTGTGCAGACAATTTAAAGAGACAATGCTAAATATAAAAAAATGCATACATTTAAAACATAATTCCTAAAGACAGCAGTGGAACGCATGCACACATGTTAGCACATGACAGTCCCCTAGTGGCTACAGTTCAAAGTGCCTGCCTTACACGCAGCACACGTGGGCGGGATTGGCAGAGTAACAGCTGAGTTAGTGGGCGGAGCCAACGTCTTTCAGGTGAATTGAATCATTGAGAAAACAGCCAAAGGGGCAGACGTAGGATAACCACACAAGGGATAACTTTATCTGAAGCAGATGAACCAGGCACAGGTGATCACATTTATTTTATTTTATTTATTCTCATGCACTCACACACAGAGGGTGGGCACACTTTCAGCACTTTCCAAATTCTGCTAAAATATGCTGTCCTCAGATTTAGTTTGCCGTAGAAGAAATATGCAATTTCAAGGTTTTTCTTTTAACAAAGCAGATTATAAAAATACCCTGTGACTGACTGATTCATTTAACTAATTGGAAATCTCAGTGTGTGCAAGCTGTTAAGCATAATAGCGCCTGAGACAGAAATCGTGCTTTACAGATAAAGTTGCAGATGGTGTTTCTTGTTAACTATGATAACCTTTTAGAAACAATTCTCTTATTACCAAGAAATCCGATCAAACCTGAGCTAATAGAGTGATTTTATTGCAAAGTGCCTTTGTATGTGTGTAGAAATCTTAATCATTGGCTTATTTTTATAGCAACATTCTGGTTCTTCCTATAACAGACGTGCGAGGTTTAAGTCAGGACACTGAGGGGCTTTAAGGTGCCCACACAGCACTTTGTCTCACAAGCCATGTCTGCTAAAGTATCGCTGCTTGGTGTTGCCTGTGAGCCGCCATCACCTGTCTGGATTTTGAATGTTCTCCTCGTGTCTGTTGTCCCGGTGCTCTCATTTCCCCCCACGTCACAAAAACATACGTGTTTGATTAACAGGGGGCTCTAAATTGGCACAGTGTGTGTGTGGAAAAGTTTGCCCCTTGATGGTCTTGTGCCACATCCAGGACTGGTTTCTGCCAGCTTGGGGCTGCTGCGGTGTGACATGACACCAAAATACGGACTTGTTTCAGTCCGCTGGACTTGTGGTGGTGGTGGTGGTGGGGGGGAGTCTATACAGAAATTTATTATTTTTGTAATGGCACCTTCAGTAATAGTATTGGTGATGTGGCACCGGTGACAACCGCGTGAGGCTACAGAAGACTAGAATGGCGAGTGAGCCATTGTGCAGATCCGCACACCCAGCTTGTAGTGTCCCACTGCCCGCCACTGGACAAAAGCGGCCCCCCACCTCAGCCACGTTTCATTTATACTGCAGTGGCTGACCAAGAAGTCCTAGTCCTATTAAAGATCATCTAAAATCCACAAGATGATTTAGTCGATGTGCCGAGAGAACCTCACAGTCTCATATGCTGTCTGAGCAGTGTAGAGTTTGCATGTTCTCCCCATGTCTGCGTGGGTTTCCTCCCACAGTCCAAAGACATTCAGGTTAGGTGCATTGGTGATCCTATAATGGTGCCCGGTGTGTGGGTTTGTGTGCCCTGCGGTGGGCTGGCACCCTGCCTGGGATTTGTTCCTGCCTTGTGTCATGTGCTGGCGCGGATTGGCTCCAGCAGACCCCTGTGACCTTGTGTTAGATGACTGACTGACTGACTGACTTTGCATTTGGTTGGTAATGTTATAAAATACAGAGAATTCAGATGGCACTCGATGGCATTTGTGTTGTAGCCCATCAATCTACGCTCAGTAACCCAAGATGACAAAGTGAAGACGCGCACTCAGAAAGGCTTGCTAATTTATTAACAATCAAAAACTGAAGTCTCTCATTGCCAGAAGCATTCAGACCCTTTGCTATGGCCCTCCAAATGGGTCTCAGGTGCCTCCTCTTTGCTTTCCTTCTCCTAGAGAGGTTTCAAGAACTTGACGGGAGTCCACCTTAGTGACAAACTGAACTGATCGGACAACGTCGAGAAAAGCGCAGATGTGTGTGCCTGTGAGTAGAAGGTCCCACAATTCACACTGCACGTCACAACAAAAACCAAGCCGTGAAGTCCGAGGAACTCGCTGTGGACCTCCATCATCAACGTGTGGTGAGGCATTGATCAGGACAACGTGAGCACAACCATGTTGGTGAATGACACAAAATGGCAGTGTTAAGCTAGGAAAGCCAGCAAGAATATCTGTAATTGTAACTGGATGAAAGCCAAAGTCAAAAACAAAACAAAAAAATAGTAAAGAATTAAAAAGTAAGTCGCACTGTTACCAAGGATTATCAGAAGACAAAATCAAAGTCAAAAACAGGAGAAGCAAAAGGATAAGAATAAACATCTCTGTATCTGTCTGTGTGTCCATCTGGTTGCTTTGTCTTTTTCAGTAAAATGATGGCACCTCACAAGTATTTCTATTATTAAAATGCATTGCATTTGTCATTCCAACAGATGGTGCATCACAAACACTAACTGCTTTTATGGCTCCCGTTGCAAATGGCATATAACAGAGACATATGCATTGCATTTGTCATTCCAACAGATGGTGCATCACAAACATTAACACTGCTTTTAGGAATGCCCACACCAAATGTCATATATACATGTATGCATTGCATTTGTCATTCCACAAACATTAGCACCACTTGTATGAATCCCAAAGAAAATGGCATATAACAGAGACATATGTATTTCATTTGTCATTCCAACAGATGGTGCATCACAAACATTAACACTTCTTCTTCTGGCTGCTCCCATTAGGGGTTGCTACAGCGGATCCCATAGCAAATGGCATATGGCAGAGACATATGTATTGCATTTGTCATTCCAACAGATGGCACAGCAAAGACATTAACACTGCTCTTACAAATCCCATACCAAATGGCAGACAACAGAGATATATGCATTGCCCAGTGCACTGCAATCGTTAATGCTGAGGTTTCCGTTGATTTCTTAAAATCTGGACCCTGCACAATAAGGTGTGCAGAAAGTGAAAGTGTCTGAATGCTTTCTGAATCCACTGTGATGTGTGCTGACTCCGTTTTGCATTTGGTGTGTAATATCCTGAAATTCATGCTAATAATGCCCTGTCAGTGACGATGCTGCTCAACGGTCAATAAGTTGTGAGACTGAGGTGGGACCCGTTTGCTACACTTCTGTCCCGGACCCTGATTTTAATAGCCTTTTGGTCTGTGGCCTGCTTCTTTATGTTGAGGACATGAAATGGAGAGGGATGAGACTCGGGACCCCCTGATTAAACAGGTATGATAATGCAGATTACCTTTTGCTAAAGCAAATAAAAGCATCAAACCTACAAACAACAGAGCTATGCTTTCCACTCTGAACTCCATCATTCCATTTGTGTCTCAGCTTTGCCCATTATTATGCCACCGAGGTAAATTGCTCAATGACTTCTCAGGTCTAACTCTATTACCTTATTGTCTCTAAGCCTGTCATTTACTGGTTTGGACTCTTTGTGGTTCGTTTTCTTCCCTTACCGTGTCTAATTGCCATCAGTTCCAGTCCTAATGTGAGGTGCAATCCATTGATTCACTCTGCAGTCCCAGAAGACGCCGAGAAGACTTTCATTTCAAATTTAAATCTCCGCCACTAATGCCAACGGAGGATACTCTCCTCGCCATTCCGTTGGCATCAGATGAACTGCGTTTAGTGCTCATCATTAAACAAGAAGGGAGTCAATTTGAATTAAGAGCGGCTTTCAGGGAAGCATTAGCAGAGCAGCCCCAAAGGAGCAGAAAACCCTGTGAGGTGTTCACATGAAGGTGCAAAGGGGACAGAAAGAGATTAGGGAGATTAGCAAGACGACAGAGACCCTCTGCCACGGCTCCGTGGAATATTTTATGAGAAGAAAAGAAGATGGCGACTAATGAAATGAAAACGCTTTGCAGAGGTGGGAGTCTAGGAGGACCTGCCCCCGTAGGAATGGAGGTGGGAGTGAGGGCCTGGCCTTCACATTGGGGTGCACCGCATGATGGTGGGACACTCTGGTTTCCCCGTGACCCTGTAAACCCATGGGAGAATGGATGGGTGACTGCCTTTTAGAGAATCATAGACTAGAGTGGAATGTCCGGTAACGAAGGTCACTGCAGGCAATGAGAGGAGGCAGCACGGGCACCAAAGTACCAGGGTGAGGGGCCCAGCTGGAGTACGTCTGCTGAGAATGTCCCAGGAATAACAACAATTTCAGGGTCTCACACACGCTGGGAGAAGACCCCCATGTGCTTTCTAGTCTGTTAAGAACAGATGCCAGGCAGTAGGGGGCATCCACAAAGCAGACAGGGCACCCTGCTACATCTTGTTATAGCGCAGCTGGCTTTGAAGGTTACTGGAGCTGCAGTGGCAGCTGAGCCCAGCAGGGGGAGTTCAAGGTGTTCTGAATCCTTAGGTTTGACTTCCTTGGTTTCATTTTTCACATTTTTCTTTTCTATGTTTATTTTATTGTTACCTTGGCAATGCCATTTTGTTTGGTGTGGTCACGGAAAGTTATGTGTCATGTTTCTGCCAGGGTTCCTCTCCTGGCTGAGGTTGAAATTTTTTTATGTTGATTATATGCATGATTCTTTGTGTTTGATTGTATTTATTTATGTGCTTTTTGTGGGCGGTTTCCTCAAGAGGCAGGGCCACCTGCCCATCACCGGCCAGGAACTGCCCCTCTGCCCTATAAATCTGGAGGGTCTCCCACATATCCTGGCAGTTTATTTGAGGTGCTCATGTGGGCTTCGCTGTGCTTATTGTAATTACAAACTTTCTTTTGTCTTTGCCTTTGGATTGTGTTTTTGGGACACCGCTCACCTGGGATTGCCTTGCTGCACTGACTTTCTCTCTTAATCCTCTGCAGACCATCCATGGGGAATCCCACTAGGTCCCTGGGCCATTGGTGACATCACTCCCAATCCAGAAGATGTTACTTCTGCTACTGGCACTATTGACAACGTCACTTCTGCTACCATAGATGACATCATTTCCGGTTCTGGCTCAGATGATGTAATTCCTGCTACTGGTGCTATTGACAACGTCACTTCCGGTCCCCCTGATGACATCACTTCCGGTTCTGGTTCAGATGATGTCACTTCTGCTACTGGCGCTACTGACAACGTCACTTCTGGTCCCCCCCGATGACATCACTTCCGGTTCCGGTCCAGATGACGCCACTTCCTGTCCCGGCCTTTAAAGCCACCATATTTTCCCTCTCAGTTCAGTTCTGTTTTGGACTCAAACCTGTGAACATTTTTTCTTAAAGATCCGTGTTGCAGCCAGGGCACAATATACAGGTGGCTGCCCCAAACCTTCTCAATGTCTTCAGACTGTTATTGTGACAGCCTGTTGTCCTCCATCTTTTTACAAGATCCAGAACTACTTTTTGTGAGTCCCAGCATCTGAATCCGAAGTCAGTTTTTTTTGAATGAAAGCGTACAGCCTCTCGTGTTGTTAGGGGCGTGTCCTTTAGAGGTCGTGACCTCCTGCTAGCAGTGTGACGCATTTGGAAGCGCTTTGGTATCCGAGTTGGCAGACTCAATACAGTTTTGATTTCGTCTTGTGATATTTGCTGGTAACAGAACGGCTTTGTTTTCAATTTGTCGCTTTTCAATTTGCCATTTTCTCAGCTGCTACTCAAATATGCTTGACAGCTTGCCTAGCATAAGGCTACCATGTTGTGTCATTTGCCACATGGCCATGGTGATGTTCCTTTAATTGAGGGCATTTCATAATTAATTTGTTATTCATTTATTTTTCATTACTGTTTATTTATACCTTTTTTCACGATGACGTTAACTGTAGACTGCCAATTATTTTGAACAAAAAAAATTTGATGGCTATCCACTAGATGGCAGCACTACAGTAAGCAACTGAGCGGCAGTAAGCTGAGATAAGAGTTCTCTCGTATAGCACATCTTGACAGGCTCAACAAGGGCTTTTCATAATTCAGTTTTTATGAACTTAGTTTTGATTTTGACACTTGACATTTCTTTGGCATTGTTTCAGTAATGCTATGCTATTCCATCTACACTTTGCTCCTTATGTTGATGCATCGAAAAGTCGCACTAAATGGTCGTTCCCCGATGTCCCGCCTTCATCCGAGATTGCGGATAACTCCAAACTCTTTGCTGCTTCAAATTAGTAGTCTCTTGCTTTTGTTCTAGTTAGAAAATTTCAAGCATGTAGTTTCTTAGGTTTTGTCAATCGATTACTGATTTGGGGTACGGTGGCGCAGTGGGTAGCGTGGAGTTTGTATGTTCTCCCCATGTCTGCATGGGTTTCCTCCCACAGTCCAAAGACATGCAGGTTAGGTCCCTAGTGTGTGCTTGGTGTGTGCCCTGTGGGATTGGCTCCAGCAGACCCCCGTGACCCTGCCATTAGGATATAGCGGGTTGGATAATGGATGGAGGGATTATTGATTTGCTGATTTTGATCTTGGCTCGCTTATTTACAATATCTCCTCCTCTGCTCGATTCCTTTCAGCGCTCGCTGTTTTTTGACTTCTTTTTCTTTCCTAGCAGTGCAGTTGTTGTTCCCCGGTGACGACTGAACCCCGCCGAGTTGGGCAATAACACGGAAACTTTCGGGAATTTTCCTCAAAGTTGGCGAAACGCATTGAAGTCAAATGGGAAGGAGAAACCAAACCTGGATTATAACGGTGCAGTGGTCTCTAAATTGTCTCGGAGGGCCAGAGAACCATCTGCCATCTATGCGGGACCAATTATGGTGGCGAACAATGTGACCTGAGCTGTGAAGCAGCAGGGCCGACCACTGCGCCACCGTGCCTCCCGGAGATAACAATATACTGCTGTAGCAATCTGGTTATCAAGGGCCATCATAATCTGTGGAGATGATTTCAAATGCATTCGTTTATAGCTCATAAGCTGACAAAGTGCCAGAGAAGATAAGACAGAGGCATGCAAAGGACACACTGGTGGCTCTTTTAAAAGTGCTGATGTCTGCTTGACCATTATGGTTAAAGCCATAGTCTGTCATAAATGACGAGAGAGCCAGACAGCCCGTCTGGCAGTCGACCACATCTGACAAGAATTCTGTGCCGCAGTAAATATGAATGGCGAGGGTCAGGCACAAAGTCCTTGAACCCGCCAAACATTCAGCATCTGCCCACCTGAAGAACTGGTTGTGATGGCTGCGCTGTTCTCCTTGGCATCTCCTCCTGCCCTGGTTACGTAGGTAGAAACGATTATACATTGTACTTCTCAAGGGAATGGAAGTTATCTTTTAAAGCCAGGAGAAAATCAAGGATATTTAATTCCCCAAGGCAGCTTTTAACAATCATCCGTGCAAAGATCAGCAAATACAAATCAAATCCTTCCTCCTTCCATCCTCCAGCTGAGTGTTGCCTGCTGCCTCCCGACTCTGACTCGTCAAAGTGAACTGCTTCCGGCTTGTCAGTCATCGGGAGCATTTCCAGTGGGGCAGCACCCTCTTAAAGACCCCAACGGGGCTACAACCCTTGCAGGTGTCCTAAAAAGGACGCAGCCCTGAGGAACACTGCCACCGGTTGTATGGGGGTCGGGGAATGAGCTGCTCCCGGTGGCCTCGTACGCCTGCTTTTTTTCCCATTATGGCCGGGTATGAACCCCATCATTTATCCTGGCCGGGATGCCCACCCGTCTTTCCTTCCTTCTTCTGTGGCACCTAAAAGCTGGGATGGGTGTTCAGTGGGCGGCACGGTGGCACAGTGGGTAGTGCTGCTGCCTCGCAGTGCACGGAATTATCCCTTTGTGAGCCCTTCAGGTGCCTCCCATGTACACATGTGTGGCAACATGCAAAATTTGCATTTCTGTTTATTTAAATTATATACAATGAACTACAAGACGTGCAGTAAATGCAGCCTGAAGTTTGCTATATTATGTATAGATACTGGGCGCTACCCACTGCGCCACCATGCCGCCTCGCAGTTAGGAGACCTGGGGTTCGCTTCCCGGGTCCTCCCTGCGTGGAGTTTGCATGTTCTCCCCGTGTCTGCGTGGGTTTCCTCCCACAGTCCAAAGACATGCAGGTGAGGTGCATTGATGATCCAAAATTGTGCTTGGTGTGTGTGGGCTGGCGCCCTGCCCGGGGTCTGTTTCCTGCCTTGCGCCCTGGGATTGGCTCCAGCAGACCCCCGTGACCCTGTCGTTAGGATATAGCAGGTTGGATGATGGATGGATGGATGGGTGGGTGTTCAGTTCAATTGTTGATATCGGCTAAGTGGTGAGTGCAGCCCCATTTACGGCTACAGACGTACATCAGAGCGCAAACGTGAAGATTTTTCAAGTCTATCACAGGGACCCAAACAGCATGAAATGCGCTCCAACCAAATCAAAGACATAAAGAACAAACATGGGCGCTCGTGCACATTCACAAAGGACTGTTTATTTTCCATCAAACTGCTTCATTGCTCTCATTTCCATAGCAACTGTTAAACTCGTTTTGTTTTTTTTTTTTTGTTCACACTTCATTAAAATAAAATCTTTAGGCTTCATGTACTGCACTTACAAAAAAATAAAATAAAATGGCCACCTCCGTATATACACAAGCAAATAAGCAAAGCTAGCAGGGAGTTCCATATTTTTTACGCTGTTTTGGCAACAGTTAAAAGATATCAAGTCTCCATCATTCCGACGCAAAAAAAAAAAAAAAAAAAGTCAGGTGAACGGAGTGTAATTTATCGGCTGTGCCGGGCATCCTTCAAAGAGGGGGCCGAGCATTAACGTTATTACTCACGGAGGAACGTGTCGGCGCTGAAATCTCGCCAAGCACTTGATGAGATGGGCTTCAAAATAAGATAGTGTGGTTGGTGGGGGGAATGAAAAAGCCGCGCTCCAAATATTCATTGATGACACTTTCTTGGACGTTGATAACAAGCAAGTTTCCCCAATTGCGCCCTTTGCACGTAAGCAATGCAGTAATAAGAGCAGGAGAAGAACGACTTGAATCTCCGTGTTTTGTCAGAGACGCCGTTCCGCAAGCATTTCATTAAATGACTTGGAGTAACAGATGACAGATTTCTGTGTAATGGCACCCGTTCCACTGTACATCATGAACACGTCAGTGGGGTACGCACACAAGCTGAATATACATATATATATATATATATATATATATATATATATATATATATATATATATATATATATGTGTGTGTGTGTGTGTGTGTTCAGCTCCAGTCAGTCCGGAGGGGTATAAAAGCGGGGGTCCATGACAAGCATAAGTTCCACAGATCAATCTTATTTCTATATGTAACAGCTGGCCCGCTCTTCCAGCTGTCCCCCGTCTCTTTATTTTACAGTTTTTTTTTTTTTTACATTTATTTCTTAATTTTATATGGATGGTGTAAAATGAAATAAACAACAAAGAAATGAGGATTGGGGGTCCCGTGGGATGCCCCATTTAGCCTTAAGCATTGAGGAAAAAAAGAAAGGCAAGCAAAATCTTACAAGGTGAGGATTAAAGCAAACAGGAGGCACCCGGGCACAGTTTGGGGTGGGGGTCACAGCCAAGGGTCCGGCTACTTCTAGGAATATACCAGAGATTGCAGTTTGTCATTTTCTGAAAGCATGCAATCAGGATGTCATTATGGGCAGCACGGTGGCACAGGGGTTAGTGGGGTGGAGTTTGCATGTTCTCCCCGTGTCTGAATGGGTTTCCTCCCACTGTAAACATGCAGGTTAGGTGACACTACTGTACACTGACCCCCAGTCTATGTTCGGTGAGTGTGTGTGTGTTTGTGTGTGTGTGTGAGATGGAAAACTCACCTCAGATAAAGGAGCAGTGGAATCCTTGGGTAGACGGGCCCTTTCATCTGATTGGCCTGCCCAGCACTCACTCAACTGTAGAATGGCCAATAGAGGGAGGCGGCTTGTTGGCTGAGGTCTCCAGGACTCTGACTTGTCTGACTCCTCTTCTCCAGTCTGGCTGTGGCTCTGCATGAGCTGATGGACAGATATTGTTGTTGTGCTTCATTTATGTTCATTAGTTTCTACTTTGTTGTTGAGGTATTTGAGCAAACTTATCCTCATAGGTGGATTTAGTGAGTGGTGTCGTCTATTCTTGCATGTTGCCTTGAGAGTTGTCATGACGTTCTGCGCCTGCACTTGGTTAGGAACGCAGCATAAGAACAACGTCATTTGGACTGTGGTGTTGTGTTTCTGAGGTGGCCATCCAGGATGACTTGTGTTCTGCTTAGTGTGTTGTATTTACCACCACCCATTGCACACCCTCTCTAAATTGCCCTTCTGGAGACTTCTTCCATTTTTTTCCCTACAAGGGTCTTTGTCTTTGGGGGGGTATCATAAAAGGGGCCTTTTAAAACCGATTGAGGCCTTCCTTGCGTGATTTAGGGCAGTGCAAGAAATAAACTGTGTGTGTGTGTGTGCGTGTGTGTGCATGGGTGTGGGTGTGTGTGTGTATGTGCCATGTGATGGACTGGTGCCCTGTTCAGAATTTGTTCCTTCTGTCACACATGTGCGCATGGGGGGCAGCTGAAGGGCTCACAAAGGGAGCCAGACCAGGGGGTGGCAGAGGGCACTGATCCTTCCTTGTTTTCATCAGCAGACCAACCACAGGAAATTTCACCTGAACTTGATGATGCCACTTCCGGCTCAGAAACCCTGATGGCGTCACTTCCGGTCCAACCCCTTCTCCTGATGACATCACTTCTGGTTCCTGTCCTGATGACATCACTTCATGTGCCTGGCTTTAAAACTGCCATGTTTGCCTGTCTGTACTGTACTTGTACCGTTCTGAACCGTCTCGGCCGCCTATCTCAAGTATAAGGGCTGTGTCGTATGGAGTTCTGTCACACTGCCCTGTGTCCTGTGTTAGTTTGGCTCCGGCCCCCCTAATGACTCTGGTCTCGATTAAGAGGATTAGAAAACACCCTGACTTTGTCAATATGGGTTATTGAAAGCAGACTGATGGGCAAAAAATATCAAATATATGCATATAAAATAAAATTTACAACACAACCATTTTTATTTTTGATTTAATGTCAAGTACTTTGTCTTCAGTATTACTGATGGTGTTTAAATGTGCCCTATAAATAAATCAACACTAAAGTGTGCAGAAAAAGGGGGTCTTTCATAATCCTTCTCTATATTTATACTTTTTCATGTCATGATTTCTTAGCATGCATACATCTTTGGTTATTTTTTAAAGATAATTACTTATATTTATGTTTATGCTCAATCTCAATATCATTTCAATGTTCTCATTTCATTTCATTATTTCTGCTTCCAGTTACTGCTTGATTTTTTCTTTTTTCTTTCTAATTCTGACTTTGTCGTCATTTAATTTAAAACATACCTCTGTGTGTTCCCTTGGGATCTATCTATCTATCTATCTATCTATCTATCTATCTATCTATCTATCTATCTATCTATCTATCTATCTATCTATCTATCTATCTAATCCTGCCAACTACGCTATCTATCTATCTATCTACTCCCATTGCTTCCACATATTTCTGGTGTTAACTCTGTGTTTCTGTAAGAGGAATGAAAAATAAAAATGTTACATGAGGACATCCCAACTTCATAATAAAGGGTTATTATCGAGCATTAATGCCTCTCCTCTTCTCTCACCAGGACTACTGAAGAAAAGTAATGGAATATTTCACTTACCACCTGCAATTTCGAATCCAAAAAATGGCGTTCTGGACAAGACATCACTTCCGCTTTCCAGCTCATCTTGATGACATCACTTCTGGTCCCCACACGATGACATCACTTTCCGGCTTATCCTGATGACATCACTCACGGTCCCCATATGATGATGTCATTTCTGGTCTCAGATTGATGATGTCACATCTGCCTTTCCTGTTGTGACGTCATTTCCACTCATATTTACTTCCGGTCACCATTTTGTCTATAAAAACCACCAACTACCTGCTGTTTGTTCTCAAATGTCTTCGATTTTTGATCGGTCTTACTTTGATTTTCCAGCAAGTCCACTGGACATTTTACGGGGCAGTTCCCCCAACTCTCTTCAAGTCTCCAAGTCTCTTTATTTTACCACAATATATATCATATATAATAACATTTAAGTTTACATTGTGTTCTCTGGTGACAGTTTATATGTAAGAATTCTCATTTCTTTTAACATGTTGACTGCCAGACCATTTATTACTGAGATGCAGCAGTGCAGCTCTATGCATATTTGATAAATAATGAACTCAATCAAAGCTCATAAAAAATGTAAAGAAATGTATTAGAAAGCAACGGTTTTGTTATCAACAGTAAACGTAAAGAAACTGTCAATTACTTTATTTGCTAAAAGTCTCCATTTGAATGAGAGTCCTACCAGTGCAGGCCTTGCAGCTCAGGCACCATAAACATGTCTGCTTTGATCCTACATGACCCTCTGTCTTTTTTTTTTCATGACCCCATGTCTGCTTTGATCCTACATGACCCTCTGCCCTTTTTTTACATGACCCCATGTCTGTTCGGATTCTTTGCTGTGTCCACGCCTGTAAAAACAAGTTTCTTAGCTGGCGACTGTTGGCGTTCAGAGGGCAGCGGAATGTCCATGTAGTGCGCATTGTGTCTGTCTGGACAAGTTGGAGGCCTTGGGATGAAGAAACGCCTCCAGGGCAGCAATCTGCATCAGTGTGTCAGAGCCGACAGGGTCCACATAACCCAACTGATCGTCACCATCATCATCATCAAAATTCTTATCTTGCAACAGATCCAGTTGTTTCAAAACATCAGCAGCTTTATTTATACCTTTTGTTCGCGATGACATAACTGTAGAATGTCTTATTATTTTGGCCAGAAGAAAAAATTCTGTGGCTATCCACTAGAAGGCAGCACTACGGCAAGCAACTGAGAGGTGGCCTCAAAGCATGGCAGGAAGCTGAGATAAGAGTTCTCTCGTATATCACATCTTGACAGGCTCAATGAGGGCTTTTCATGATTTCAATTTTTATGATTTTTTTTCTGATTATGACATTAGTTTCTTCATTTGACATTTCTTTGGTATTATTTAAATAATAACAAGCTATTTCATCAACGTTATTGCTCCTTACAGCCGCTGCCATTTGTTGATAGATTTTCCCTTACAATGATCTGGAATCACATTGGTCGGGACGCAATCAAAGACAAAGGACCTCACGTTCAAAGTGTTAACCAAATCGGTACCAGGTCAGGTCAGGTCAGGTTGGGGAGCACATACTGGTATAGAACATTGCCATACCCACCACACAACAAAATAGCTTGTGACCCCCTGACTGGCAACCTCCCAGGCAGACCGAGTCGCACCTTCCGGAAATAGCCCTCTGTCTCCTGCAGCCAGGTGTTATGTGGGCGTCCCCTTGGCCTGGTCCAGCCGCTCGGGTCCTCAGCAATGAGGGTCACACAAGCTGGATAACCCTTGGGTAATCACGCCACATGGCCGCAGTGCCGTAACTGACACTCCTTCACAATGCAGGTCATGTGCCTCATTCAGGACTCCATGAGCAACACAAAGTCAAACCAGCAGGACCCAAGGATTCTCCGAAGAGACACACATGAAGGAGACCAGTCTTCATCTCAGGTCACTGATAGCATCCATGTTTCACAAACAAGGAGCTCCAGGACTCTAAAGACTTGGACCTTCATCCTTTTACAGATATCAGGAGCACCACACACCACTTCCAGCGACCTCATGACCCCCCATGCTCTCCCAATCCATCTACTGACTTCATAGGAAGAGTCACCAGTGTCACATCAATGGTAAGTAAACCTCTCGATGAGGTCAACACTCTCTCCACAGACAGAAACACTGCTGATGGCCGTGCCCAAGAGGTCATTAAAGGCCTGGCTCTTTGGTTTTTATCAGGACCCTCACAAGCCCAGACACTCAGACCCCTCATTTAGTCTCTCGAGAACCCCAATCAGAGCCTCCATTGACTCTGCAAAGATTACAGCATCATCAGCAAAGTCAAGATCAGGGATCTCGTCAAGATCTTTCTTCACCAACAGATGCCCCACAGCCGCTGGACCCCACGACCAACACCAACACCCACTCCATGCAAGTATTAAACAGAGTAGGAGCAGAACATACCACTGACAGACCCCAGAATCAAGTGAAAAACATCCACTCTGCACAGCACTCGTCTTACCAGTGTACAGGCCGGCCATGATACCCAGCGACCTCAAGGGGAACCCGAGAAGTCTGTGTTGATTTCTGTAAAGTGTTTGACTTAGTTGATTGAGCCCCCATCTTGTGGGACATCCAAGTCTGCACCCACAACTCTAAACATGTTTAACTCTTTTGGGACTTTCCATAAAATGGTGTGTTTCTGGACCGTACCATTTATCTGTATGCTGATTGGTGCGTTTGAAATGCTTTGTCATCACTCTATAGAAATGAACCGAACGGATTAAAGGAAGCTTTCTGTTAGATGTCTTCAGTCTGCCATGCTGCATTAACATGAGCGTGTGGCTCTCCACCAGTTGGGGTAAATGGAGGACGTCTATGTTTGAATTTCATTGATGGCGACGGCTCGAGACTCTCCTTTATTTCCCACAAATTAAGGCCTACAGAAATCCTTAAATCTTCTACTGACATTTTATTCCAGTGTAAATTTTTCATTCTTATTGTTTTGATGTTATATAATTAGTTTGCTTCGCTTTGAATTTCCCCATGGGATTAATAATGTTTATCTTATCTGATCTAATTGTTCCATTTTTTTCTGACACTGGCAGCTGTAAACCAGGATAGGATTCCAGAGCCCACACACACACACACACATACAGGTGCCCACCAATTCTAAACTGGCATCAGTGGTAGGCTGTGAGGGTCTGAAAGCACACGGGCACAAGGCAGAAATCAACCCTGGACAGAATGCCACTCCTTTTACTGCTCACAGACAGCCATTTAACCTTCATGCGCTTTTAGGATGGAAAAACTACAGCGACACAGGAAGAAAGTGCAGAGAAAAACAGACAAGTGCAGGATCTGAACCCGCAGCAGTGGATCACTAATTATTAAAAGAATCAGAACCCACTTTGCTTTCACCCCTGGGGGTCTTTCTTGTTTCCTCCCACTGTCCGCAAGTCATGCGGATTGTCAGTTAGCTCGGCTGTGACGTCCTCGGACGATCCCTGCCTCGTGTCCTACGCTAGGCCCCTTAGTGTAATTCTCTCTCTTGGTTGCTTTACTCGTAATAATCACTCCATGTGTTTAAAGGAACCTTTCAGTCTCCTTGGCTGTGTTTTTGTGTTACGAGCGTTTCACGTTTTCCCAAGCGGCACGGCTGCCGGTCAGCTTTCTAATTGGTCCATTGACTCCTCCATCCTCATTTTCACAAAGAATCAGGGACTCGCGGTTTCCTTGTGTCTTCATTTTTCTTTCTTCGTGTTTGCTTCATAAATCACGGCGCACCAGACAAGCGCACTGATTATCTCCAAATAACGTGAAGACATTGCAGCTTCAGAAAGGACTTCTTGAACTGTTTACTTACGATATGCGGAGCGGTTTAAAGTCATAAAGTAGTTATTGTTAATAATAGCTGTCTGATTTTATTTTATTTTTTCCTTACAATTAATTGTATCAAAATCGACTCCCTTAAACGGTGTATGGTGTGACCTACGGTTTATAATACACTCCACTTATTAAAACAACGGCTAATGAGTTGGGGGATACACATTAACAACATGCTGGGCAAAAGTGCCGAGAACACGCGGAAAAGAAAATTGACAGTATGCGGAATAAAACAAATTAGTTTGACTCATTATAACAAGTAAACAACAGTAGAACTTGATAAGAAAGTTGCTCTCTACCTCATTAAACTCCAAAAAACATATTTCTAAAATAAAAGGTAATAATGAGGAAACTGGAAATAGAAAAAAAAAAAAAAAAAGCGTTGTTGTGGCGGGTTTTGGTAACAGGGCCTTTCTTAGCAGTTTGGGGACCCTGCACGGTTCAGAAATGTGCAGGCCCCGAATGGGTTCCTGGGGGCGGAGCTCAGGAAGGTGTTCAAATAAAACGTCCGGAAAAAAACGATAAAATTTAGGATGAGGACGTGAGGGACTTGCACAGACGGCTGCAGTGCCAGGGGCATGACAGGGGCACCAGGCCCACAGCCCCGACAAAACAAAAAAAAAACTGTAAGTCGGGGCCAGGCCGGGTTGGGGGCCCCTGGCACTGCCAGTCCCTCCTGTCGTGTGTTACAGTGAGGGGGCACTGTCGGGGCCCTACACGGATGCGTAGTTCGCGTATGCCTGAGAACGTCCCTGTCGCTAAGTGTGATTTGGACGTGTGTACGGACAAGGCGCCATCATGGCGAGATGGCGAGGGGACGTTTTCATCTGATCCCGCCTGCTGTCACACACATATGTGTGCTTGGTAGGCCGTCAGCGGGCTCGACCGAATGTGCTGTTAGGGCTCGTTTATCCTTTACGCTCAGATTGCGCACGCATCATGGCTGCCACGCGTTCCCAGCTGAGCAGGTCTTTAGAAATGAACGTGGCGTGTGAGCGAGTTGCAGTACCAGCAAAAAGTCTTTAGGTGCGCAGTGTGATACAATTCAGAACGTGACGTTGGACTCTCTGTTTACTCTCTACATGTGGCCGAAAGCCGCTTTGAGGATCGATGTGCGCACTTTGATCTTTGATGAACGATTCGTTGTGGCGAAGCAAAATGCCGACATACAGATGCATTCGTGGTGTTTTTATATTCAAGTGTCGCATATTCCCGATCGTAATGACACGATACCTTTTAGAAGTCTCACATGCCATCTTCTGTGCCTTCTTTTTTTTCTGGAGCTTCCTCCTCACCTGACAGCAGCGACAAACAGCAGTAGATCGCCACAGTGAAGACGTTACACGTATGATATTCCAACTCTCTGCACATTTAGAATCCATCCATCCATCCATTATCCAACCCGCTATATCCTAACTACAGGGTCACTGGGGTCTGCTGGAGCCAATCCCAGCCGACTCAGGGCACAAGGCGGCCCCAGCATAGTTGGCAGATGGTTCTCTGGCTCTCTGAGACAAGTTAGAGACCACTGCACCGTTATAATCCAAGTTTGGTTTCTCCTTCCTATTTGACTTCAATGTGTTTCGCCGAGATTGCTGAAAATTCCTGAACGTTTCTGCATTTTTGCCCAACTCGGTGGAGTTCAGTCATCACTGGTGACAAACAACTGCACTGCTAGGGAAGAAAAAGAAGACAAAAAAATAAACAGCGAGTGATGAAAGGAATCGAGCAGAGGAGGAGACATTGTAAATAAGCGAGCCAAGATCAAAATCAACAAATCAGTAATCCATCCATCCATTATCCAACCCACTATATCCTAACCACAGGGCACACACACACGGGACAATTTAGGATCACTAATGCACCAAACTGCATGTCTTTGGACTGTGGGAGGAAAGCCACGCAGACACGGGGAGAACATGCAAACTCCACGCAGGGAGGACCCGGGAAGCAAACCCGGGTCTCCTTACTGCGAGGCAGCAGCGCCACCCACTGCGCCCACATTTAGAATCCTTAGATTTATACTTGGCATCACTTTCATGATGAAATGTATTAAACTATGTATGTTACATTTTACAGATAAATCGTTAATTTCTTTAAATAATGAATACTGTATAAAAAGGCACTATATATATATATATGCGCCCGACCTGACACAGATTCACACTGGAGGCACATGTATAAAATAAATAAACTTTTTATTTTCTTCACCTGTGGGGCATGTCTTCCCCGTAATCCCCACAGGCACAACACAAGCACTAAACACTTCTTCTTCTCCTGCACCAACACTCCTCCCAGGCAACCTCATCCTCCTCCATCCGACTCTGGCCGCTGAGTGGTGGTCGCTGGCTTATCTTTTATGGCCCACCCAGAAGTGCTCCAGGTGATTGATCACCTGTTTCTGGCTGCTGAAGATTCATCCAGCTGGGCTCAGGGACACATGAAGCGCCCCCTGGCGGCCACCCCAGATCCCAACAGGGCTGTGGAGAACTCCATCTCCCATGGAGCCCTGCGGGAGGCTGAGGCTGCCACCAAGCGTCACAGGGGAGGTATTGAGCAGCCCAAGGTTGTCGAAGTGGCGTGGGACCCGGCTGTCCGCCACAACTGTTAATAATTACACACATGGTGGTGACACGGTGGCGGAGCGGTAGCGCTGCTGGTTCGCAGGGAGTCACGTCGCTGGTATTCCCTGCCTGGAGTTTGCATGTTTTCCTGCTGGGTTTCCACAGTGGGCTCCGGTTTCCTTCCAAAGATAAGCAGATTTGGTGACACTAAAATGATGCCAGTCTATGTGAGTGCTTGCATTCACGTTGCAATGAGCTGATGCCCCCTCTAGGGATTGTTTCTGCCTCGTGCCCAATGCTTGCTGGAATAGACACATCCCTAGGTTGGTGGATTTGATGATTAAATATCCTATTCAGAGATATTGCGGTAAGGTGTCATCGGAATTTTATGGATGTTCCAGGAAATTCACAACACACAGAAGCCGAACCTTTTCTCACCGTCATGATATCTCACACTGCCACCTGGTGGATTCCTCCAAATTTACGTAAAGTACACACGTAATTATGAACAGTAAAGCGCTTTCGTAGCAGGAGCGTCCGCTGGAGCTCGCGTCACGTCATGTGAAGTATAAACCCGGCCTTACACCTTACCCAGGTGTTTTGGGCTTCACAAACAGAAGAGAAGCTCACCAGTGTGATGTCTCATGTTTTACATACCATAGAATGAAAAGAGGAAGAAGAGGGCAGAGATTGCAGTCGGGTTCTTGACCACCTCTCCTACCATGGCTCCTCTCTCGTGATTGCTCCGTTTGTTCCCAGCTTCTTCCATTTAAGCATTATGGAGGCCGCTTTTCTCTCGGGAACCTTCAATGCTCCATCTTTCCCCTCAATCCTGTCTCTGAGCTCAGCAGACACTTCCTTTGAGCTCATGGCTTCATACTTGCTCAGCCTCCTATAGACACAGGTGTGCGCCTCTCCTTATTAGTCCAAGCAATTGAATTGACCACAGGTGGACTCCAAACAAGCTGTAGAAACATCTCAACGACGGTCAGTCGAACGGGATCCACCTGAGCCAGATTTCAAGTGCCATAGCAAAGGCTCTGACTACTTGTGTCAATGGGATATTTCCTTCTTATAATTTTGCAAAAATTCCTAAATCTTCTGGTTTTGCTTTGTCGTTCTGAGGCATTGAGTGTCACTTGATGTGGGGACAAGATGAAGTCACACGAATGGAGCATAAGGTTGCAACAAAGTGTGAAGGGTAATCTTACCTGGCCAGGACAATCACACAGTGGAAGGACATTGGGAGACAACTTGCATAGAGTTTTGTCTCCCCCAGTCCACTAGATGGCAGCCCCTTTGGGTTGGGATTCCCACAGGGCATCATGGGATATGGAGTTTGTCAGCTCAGCCCTGTTGGGTTCCATGGATGCCACCCATGCAGGGAATGAGAAGACCTACTTCCACGGTCCCCAGCCTTACCCAGAAGTGCTCCTGGGCCAAGATTTAGGAACAATGGCAGAACTTCCAGGGATAAAATAAAAGGAGCTGCCTGCCATAGCTCGGGGGAGGCAGAGTCAGAAGGATGGAGGACACCAAGCTTGCTGGGAGGAGTGGAGGAAGCAGTGATGGACAGAGGAGGAAGAAGATGGAAGGCAGAGAGACAGAGAGTGCTGTGTGCTTTGTTTCCCGTGTTTGTCCTGGGATTGTGGTGGGAAACGCTTGCCGGGGGAAGAGTTTCCCATAATAAAAGCTTTTGTTTGCTGCACTTGTGGAAGAATTTCTGAATCCACCGGATAAATACTGAAGACGAGGTGAGACCATTTCAATGTCTGTCCCGGAAAAAGCTCCCTCGCTGCCATTGATTGAATGTCAGCCCTTGACGAAAGGACCGACCGTCACTTGAGATCTCCACATGCGCCGACTCTCAGTAAGCTGGATGCTCATTTCTGTCCATAGACGGACTCATCCTTTGTGTCTCAGTGCTAAGGCGACAACTGTGTAACGTCCGCCACCTTACCCAGCCAGCAGCTACACTTCCAAGACCTGTGGCCTGGATAAATTACTGAGATGAATCTTATAAAATCAAGCCGTACCTCTAACAAGTACAATCTTCCCCAAAATTGACAGTTTAAACATAAGCACACAAAAGCAGATGTAGAAATAGATGGATAAAAAAAATAAGTATACAGTTGTGCTTGAAAGTTTGTGAACCCTTTAGAATTTTCTATATTTCTGCATAAATATGACCTGAAACATCATCAGATCTTCACTCAAGTCCTAAAAGTAGATAAAGAGAAACCAGTTAAACAAATGAGACAAAAATATTAAACTTGGTCGTTTATTTACTAAGGAAAATGATTGAATATTACATATGTGTGAGTGGCAAAAGTATGTGAACCTCTAAAATGATCAGTTAGTCTGAAGGTGAAATTCGAGTCAATGGGATGCCAATCAGGTGTGAGTGGGCACCCTGTGTTATTTAAAGAACAGGATCTATCAAAGTCTGCTCTTCACAACACATGGTTGTGGAAGTGTATCATGGCACGAACAAAGGAGATTTCTGAGGACCTCACAAGAAGAGTTGTTGATGCTCATCCCGCTGGAAAAGGTTACAAAACCATCTCTAAAGAGTTTGGACTCCACCAATCCACAGTCAGACAGATTGTGTACAAATGGAGGAAATTCAAGACCATTGTTACCCTCCCCAGTCGTGGTCGACCAACAAAGATCACTCCAAGAGCAAGGCACACGTGTAATAGTCAGCGAGGTCACAAAGGACCCCAGGGTAACTTCTAAGCAACTGAAGGCCTCTCTCACATTGGCTAATGTTCACGTTCATGAGTCCACCATCAGGAGAACACTGAACAACAATGGTGTGCATGGCAGGGTTGCAAGGAGAAAGCCACTGCTCTCCAAAAAACATTTGCTCATCTGCAGTTTGCTAAAGATCACGTGGACAAACCAGAAGGCTATTGGAAGAATGTTTTGTGGACGGATGAGACCAAAATAGAACTTTTGGTTTAAATGAAAAGCGTTATGTTTGGAGAAAGGAAAACATTGCATTCCAGCAGAAGAACCTTATCCCATCTGTGAAACATGGTGGTGGTATCATGGTTTGGGCCTGTTGTGCTGCATCTGGGCCAGGACGGCTTGCCTTCATTGATGGAACAATGAATTCTGAATTATATCAGAGAATTCTAAAGGAAAATGTCAGGACATCTGTCCATGAACTGAATCTCAAGAGAAGGTGGGTCATGCAGCAAGACAACGACCCTAAGCACACAAGTCGTTCTACCAAAGAATGGTTAAAGAAGAATAAAGTGAATGTTCTGGAATGGCCAAGTCAAAGTCCTGACCTTAATCCAATCGAAATGTTGTGGAAGGACCTGAAGCGAGCAGTTCATGTGAGGAAACCCACCAACATCCCAGAGTTGAAGCTGTTCTGTACGGAGGAATGGGCAAAATTCCTCAAGCCGGTGTGCAGGAATGAGCAAAAGTTACCGGAAACGTTTAATTGTAGTTATTGGGGGTCACAGCAGATACTGAAAGCAAAGGGTCACATCCTTTTGCCACTCACAAATATGTAATATTCGATCATTTTCCTAATAAATAAATGACCAAGTATAATATTTTTGTCTCATTTGTTTAACTGGTTTCTCTTTATCTGCTTTTAGGACTTGAGTGAGAATCTGATGATGTTTTAGGTCATATTTATGCATAAATAGAGAAAATTCTAAAGGGTTCTAAACTGTATATATATATATATATATATAAATATGTATATCCCTCCACCAAACTACCAACGTGACAACACCATATATACAATAACTAAACCCTCCCTGGTCCCAGTAACATATAACAAATGAACTTGAGTCTGAGTATACAACTGTCCTGAATATGGATGACTGGTCAACAGATAAGTGATGTGTTTGAATTTCCCGGAAAAAATGGAACGACCTCACCGTGAATCCTCGGCGTGTGGTGGACAATGTAGTTCAACCCCGGGGTCTCTGGCGATGATTGAATCGATGTAAGTCCGGCAGAACGAAAAACAAACAGGATTCCAAAGCGGGATGTAGAAAAATAGCAGGTACTGGTGGTTCGTTGTAATGAAATGTAATCTCCGTCTTCCTCCTTTCTTTTTCTCTCTTTTCCCTCCTGGTTGTTTATATAGTAATGAGCCGGCTGTAATTGATTGATTGTAAACAGGTGTTTTCCATCTTTGGGCTGCAATCTCCCTCCATCATCCGTCCCTCTCTGTATTTACGGGGACAACATTCACTGACGCACACATGATAAACAGCAAAACGGGACGATGGAAACAAAACACACTCAGCACAAACATTGACCCTAACCCTAACCCTAACCCTATTACTACTATGTAGCCCCGCTACAACTGGACCACTTGACTTGGGGGGTCAACTATTAATCTAAACTGTGAAGTACACCCTCGGGCTGAGCAGGGGAATCCTGGTCAGACTCAGCACCTTGGAGTCATTGCTTGCGCAGGCCCTGACCACGCATGGCTAACCTTGAAGGCTGGCTGGCTGGCAATGCAGGCCGCCTGGCTGACGCGGACATTCTGAACGAGAAACACATTTTCACTTAAGCATTCTCCTCAGAAAGCGTCGAGGGGGTTATAACCCTACGATTCTGTATTAGTTCAGCTGGATTCTCCATTAAGGCACTGCTTTGGGCCGAGCCATAACCTTTCACAACCTGCCTCAAGGGTGTCCTTAGGACAAAAAAAAAATGCTCGCGTTTTTAACAATTGCTCGGACGGAGTTTGAAAGTGACCTCCCGCTAAACCCAGGTGTGTGCGTGTGTGTGCAGGCCCGTATGCGTGTGTGTGTGTTTATCTCAGCCCCCTCGCCCCTCCATCTCATCACATCTCCCCCCCAGTTCTCCTTCCTCTGTCAAAGGAGCAGCGGTCGATCATGTTTATATTTTACAGCTGTAGCTGTCAAAGTGAAGTGATGGCCCCCCTTTGGGTGCTTGGAATTTCAATTAAGTGCTGCAAACTTTGTGTTCTGCTCATTTACAGCATCGATACTGAGCGGAGAACCGGAAAAGTGCCCTTTACAGCAACGTTTGTACCGTATGGCCAAATCGAGGGCTCCGGCCACTGGACTGTAAAAGTACAAGGTTACAAATTGTGAATGCCAGGGAGCATCCCGACTGGCATGAAGGCCGATTCTTTGGAAGGATTATGTAAATGGGGGGCGCAATCCGGCTGGGACGCCTTGCGATACCTCATCCCCATTAAGGGGACGGACTGGACTGCCAGTATAAACCCCCACCAACATAGAAGGTGGCAGTGTTGGCTGACCCCAGTTTGCCAGAGAGCACTGCCAAGGAAGGACATCCCCCTGGTTTCCACATGACCCAAAAGTGCTCCTGGCAGGTGATGCCATAACTAATGAATCATTCCTGGGTCGAGTTTTTAAACCCCGGGAGTGTAGTCAGAGGAGTGAACACAAACGAGAGAACTGAAAAGGTATTGCATTTAAATATTGGAGGGGTGGCATGGTGGCTCGATGGTAGAGCTCGCAGTAAGGAGACCAGGGTTCACATCCTGGGTCTTCCCCACGTGGAGTTTGCATGTTCTCCCCATGTCTGCATGGGTTTCCACCCACAGTCCGATTGGTGATGTTAAATGGCCCTGCAATGGATGGTCGCCATGTCCCAGGTTTATTCCTGCCTTGCATCCTAAGCTACCTGGGATAGGCAGCCCGCCTGCACCCCTCACCCTGAGACCCTGTTCAGTGGGTTACTACTGCACTGGGGTTACTAAGGGGGGGTTAAGGGGCACCACATGACAAACCAGACATGTAATGGGTGACACCTCAGCACCATGATAGTGGAATGGAACCAGTGTGAGTGCCAATTCTGCCACATGCAGAGCCTACATGCAGGGCTGGATGCAGATTAACGTCATACCCAGGACGGAGCAATTGCAGGTTAAGTGCCCAACGAAGTAGAGTCACTTTTGGTGTTTACGGGATTTGAACCGGCAACCTTCTGATTGCCAGTGCAGATTCCTAGCCTCAGAGCCGCCACTCTGCCCCACCAGCGGGGCTACTACCACTCAGTGGGGTTACAAAGTGGGATACGAAATGGCTGACTGGCTTTATTTTGAATCCAGGACTGGGTTGGCTGTATCAAGGTTTTGGGACCAGGAGACGCCCCCTACTGCCTACCTCATGTAAACCCACCCACTAACTCACAGCGAGACGATGCTCCCAATTCAGAAAGGCAGTTTCAGCTTCGCTGAACCTGTGTTTTAATGTAATGGCCTCCATGAACCAGCACAAGTCAAGTACCCACTCTCAATGCCACTGTCATTTGCACCCAAAGGTGACAATGTCCTTTTCCTGCTGTCCTTAACTTACAAAGGTTTCAATAGTTTTGAACATTTTCAGCACTGGAACCTTAACAGATTTCTATATCGACCGTATTAAGGTGGGGATGACAGTAAGGTGAAGGAAGTATGCCTGTGTAATCGTCACTTATTATGTAAAGGCCTGGCCGTCACTTAGTCTTCAGGTGTCGATTTTACCAGCAGTGTGATAACATTAGAAATAGCACTTCTGTTGAAGAACTGCGAGGTCAGCTGGAACCTCTCCCGAACGGGGAAGTCTCCTCCCATCAAGAACCCCTAGCAGCCCCCGGGGCTCCAACAGGACCACCCATCAGAACTACCACTCCCATGTGTCCCCCTGGGTACCCAAGTAAAATTCAATACCAGAGGGATGCTGCCACCCAGAGGGATGCTGCCACCCAGTGGACTTTGAAGGCTGTCATCCCCCCGTCCACCCTTTATGCCAACCTACCAACTGGGAATGGAAATAGGAATCCATGATGTCCATCATTGCAGTTGTTATATTCTTGGGTGAAAACGGGTGGTCAGATCTACAGCACGTTAAGTAGTTCTCAGATGGTAGCGCCGCTCACCTTTTCTTCTTGCCCCAAACAATCGTAAAGGGGATTCATCAGAGAAAATGACTTGACCCCAGCAATCCCAGAATATCAGTCTGTCCCTGATGGCTTCCTTGCTGCCCTTCTTGACACCCAGCAGGCCATCTTCCAAAAGTCTTTGCCTCACTCCCACCTGCCTGCTGCCATTCCTGAGCAAGCTCTGCCCTGGAGGTGCCCGCTGCCGAATCCACTTTCTTGGGTGCCCTGAAGCCTTCGTCGCCTCTCTATTGTAACTCATTCAGCATGGCAGAGTGATCTCCAGCCTTGTCCTCATCGACACTCTCACCCGTGCTAACGAGAGGATCACTGAAATGACGTCAGCAGGTCCTTTTGTGGCAGGGCCGACATGCAGTGGAAATGGGTGTTTTTGGGATGAAGTTCAATTTTCATGGCAACGATGGACTTTTCAATTCATCTGATAATGTTCTTCAGAACATTCCAGAGTCGATGCAAATTGCCATCTTAAAAAACTGAGGCAGCAAACTTTGTGAAAATTCATATTTGTGCCTTTCTCCAAACTTTTGCCCACCACTGTAATCTACTGGTGACAGACCAGAACAGGGTTGCCTGAAAAATACAGAATCGTCCCGTAGTCAGGAAATAAAAGACGTGTTCCATATTGAACTGATTTCTTCCGTATTTTGGTACACCTCGCGCGAAAACCTCAAGGGGGTACCCACCCCCTTCGGTGCCCATGTAAGGTCTTTCAATAAAGATATATGGATGATAGCATGATGATTGGGTTCGGGTTGGAAAGGGAGTTGTCCCCTCTTACTACACATTAAAGTTGGTAGCCCTGCACCGGGATCCCATCCTTTGTAGTCCTGGCACATTCACTGGCAGGGGCTCCTTGGGGCCATAATGGGAGTACTGGATTTACTGGTGATTAAATCCGTTCCTTTCTTTTCTACCGGCAAGATGAGCACAACCCTTTCTCAACTCGGCCTTCGAGAAGTCTGAGCTTGTCCTGTCAGAATGTGGCTGAGATGATCTCTCGTCCAAGCTCCCAGGCTGAGGTAACAGCTAATAATCTTAAGTATTGATTAGCTTATTTGTGTGCTGCCACACCATTTAATCACTGTGAGGGGCAGGATCTCGGGGTGGTTTTAGGCCTTCGCCTTACTCTGACCTGAATGTGCCCATTTTGGCTCGGATTGACAAGATCTTTGAACTTCACATATCAATTAAAAAATATCCACTCCCATTTGGACAACGCTGACATAATACATCTGGCAGTAAACAAGCCGCTGTCTTAAATTGATCCGATTCCATCACATTGTCAGGTTTGATTTGCCTGTGTTGATATTCCAATATCAAATTTCACAAAGCAGGTGATTAGATCTGAAGAGGTAAGAAGATTAATCTTTTTTCTGAGACACGTATTGATTTTTATTTGTTTCTATCATACAGCATTTATAGCTTAGTGCCAGGAAAGAAAACTCTTTTGAATTTCTTATCCACCAATCCACAAATCTGGCAAAGACGTCCTTAAGAGTTTCACGCAAAAGATCTTTGCTCCTTTAAAAGGCGACGTCAGAAGATTAAAATCAGAAAAATAAATGATGTCAGTCATAATTGAAAAGGAGGACCTTGGTGTCCTTAATACGTTGAGGGGCCATTTCGCTTTCTTTTTTTTTTGTTGTTGGGGGGGTCCTTCATATTCTCCTTGTGTCCTTCTCAGCTTTGTCAAGTTCTAAAGTGTACTGTGAGACCAGTTAGGGACGTAAACCCCAGACATTACTTCAGGCACACAAGTCACAAGTTCATAAAATATTTTTATTTGACAAAATCTCTTCACAATGGCTTCTTTTTCCACAACGTGGTTCTTTTCTTTTCCATTCCTCCCCGGGCACAGTTTGTCCTTCTCCACTCCTGACTCACTTGGCCGAGGTGGAGGAGCTTCTTTTAAATACTTCAATTGAAGAACTTTGAGGTCTTCACCCGAACTGGGAAGTGTCCTCCCATCAAAACCCTCTAGAAACCCCCAATGACTCCAACAGGCCACCCACCAGAGCTACCACTGCCATGTTGCCCTGTGGGTACCCAAGTGAAATTCAACACCAGAGGGATGCTGCCACCCAGTGGACTTTGAAGGCCGTCATCCCCCCCTAAATAGGAAATAGGAAACCATAATGTCCATCGCAGTTGTTATATTCTTGGGTGAAAAACAGGGTGGTCAGTACAACAGTGATCCACTCTCACAGGTCCTGGGTTCCAATGCCAAGTCTGTTCATTTAACTTCAGGCATTTTCAGGTTCTGCTGATTGGTGACTGCAAATTGGACCTGTGGGTTCAACACCAGAGGGATGCTGCCACCCAGTGGACTTTGGACCGTTATCCCCCGTCCACCCTTTATGTCAACCTACTGACTGGGAACCGCCCAGGCTGGGTGTGAGAGAAAGCGTCTTTGTCCTGGTTGGGCTGTCTGTCCATCCATGATGTCCCTTCCTCACAATTGAAAAACGGGGTGGTCAGCACAGTAGTGTTCCACTCTCACAGGTCCTGGGTTCCAATGCCAAGTCTGTTCATTTATCTTCTCCACGTGTTTTCCTCTCCAGGTTCTGCTGATTGGTGACTGCAAATTTGACCTGTGGGTTCAACACCAGAGGGATGCTGCCACCCAGTGGACTTTGGACTGTTATCCCCCGTCCACCCTTTATGTCAACCTACTGACTGGGAACCGCCCAGGCTGGGTGTGAGAGAAAGCGTCTTTGTCCTGGTTGGGCTGTCTGTCCATCCATGATGTCCCTCCCTCACAATTGAAAAACGGGGTAGTCAGCACAGTAGTGTTCCACTCTCACAGGTCCTGGGTTCCAATCCCAAGTCTGTTAATTTATCTTCAGGCATTTTCCACGTGTTTTCCTCTTCAGGTTCTGCTGATTGGTGACTGCAAATTGGCCTGGCGCCCCCTGCAGAGCTCTTTCCTGCTCTTGGCCCGATGCTGCCATTGATAAGCCTGAATGCCCTATGACCCAAAACTGGACTATACCACATATGAAGTGGATTCTGAAAATATCTGGACCCCCTCACCTTCTGCCCACTTTATAGGGCTGTAGATTTCAATTTAAATGGATACATTTGCCATTTTTGCAATCAATCCACACTCAATAACCCATAATGACAAAGCCAAAGCATGCCACTGTGTCCTTTATTGGCGATTTTTCACATAAGTATTTGTTATGAATTTGTTATGCGTATTTGTTGCTTTTTTCTTGTTTTTGATAATTTTAAATGATTCATTGACTGATTAATTGGCTGCATTATTTGTTCTACGTGTCTGTATTCTTGTTCTTTATGTTTCAGCTGCTGTATGTATTTGAGTTTCCCCTTGGGATTAATAGAGTTGACCTAATCTAATTATTATTTTTCATGTCAATTTTTATTTTTTTATTCCATATGTGATTTTATAACTGTGTACTACCCCTTAAAATATAGTTATGTTCTTTGTGGTTGAAGCCCTAGGAGGCAGGGCCCCCCTGACATCGTAGCTCCTCAGCCCTCCCTCAAGCTATTTCATTTGACTGAGAAGGCTCGGCAGTTAGGAATCATTCATTTATAAGAGTGTCTGTGAGTATTTTGTTTTCTGTGTTGGATTTTCATTTTTTTTTTTTGATATACTGCACTCTGTTTAAAGGATTCTGATTTTTGGATTGCGTTTTTGGACTTGTTTGTTTAGAATTACATTCTAAGTAGCTCCATTGTGCCTCTTTTTGCTCTTTTGAGCTTTGCAAAAAAAAAAAAAAACAAAACCCTTGACTTATAAAATATTCTTCATTCATTCCTTAAATCAAGCAGAGGGTTTATGGTTATTCCTCCTCTTTTAGCATTGTTGTTATTTTTTGGGATATTTATAGTTGTTTTGCCACTCACCGTTTTTTGGGCCTGCTCTAGTTGAAGCCAGCCTTAACAGCCTGGCTAAATCAGGCGATTCTCTGCAGGGCTGACTGAGGTGGATTCTGGTCTGCTCCCTGGCTTGTTTTAGGAGAATTCGGACCTATTTTGTCAAAGAGGAAACTCCAATTCATAGCATTTCTTTGTTTGGATGGTCTTCACAAGTCAGAGTTTTCTTTTATGGTTCCTCACCCTTGAGAGACATTTTTGAGCTGTCCTCACCAATTTGTTTGAACTTTCAAAGCCAATGTCTCAGGTTCTACACTGACAAATAAACAATTAGAGAAAAACCAGGAGATATGCGTAAAAAACAAAACAAAATTAAAAAAAAGGTGGCAAGCGAAATAAAATTGAAGATCAATATGAGAGCCAATCATCGATCAAAACAGCAAGCACATGCAAGAAAAGAGCACAAGGATAAGCTTTGAGTTCTTTAGAGTTTTGGTATCCGCAGATCAGATAAGGATTTGAACACATAGCCGTCCTTTTAACCCCGTTGTGTTGATTATGCATGGGTCATGACCTCAGAGGCCACGCCTCTAGCAACGCTGGAAGCAGACCTAACGACGGAATTAAACGATGGTGGTGTTTGAGGAGCCAAAATCATATCAAATCATGACAGGGCCTGTGTAGGCCGAAGCCTGCATATAGAAGTTGGGGACTGGCTGAGTTGGGGTGAGGCTATTCATGGACAGGCTTATTTTTGAGGCCAACCCATGACAGCTGATTTGACAATATTCATTGTCACACACGGGTGTTGAGGAAGCGTGTTGGGGACTCAGGGCAAGAGGACACAATGAGGACGGGTTGTGTGACAGCACACGCTTAAGACAGGAGGTGGATTCCTACAAAGATCAGGGACATCCTCCTCGAGGGGTCTGCAGAACTACCGTCTCTTCTGGCACCAGACCCATATAAGCCCCTGTCACACACACACGTGCACATGGGAGGCAACTAAAGGGCTTGAATGAGAGTAATTCTGAACCAGACCAGGAGATGGCAGAGCACACTGACTCTTTTTCTTGTTTTTCTGCAGACCGTTCACGGGGAATTCCACCTGGAACTAATGACGTCAATTCTGGCTTTGACCCCTTTGATGTCCCTTCCAGGTCTGAGCCTATGGACTAAGACCTTTCTGGTTCTGGCCCCTCTGCTGTCACTTACGGGCCAGAGCCTATGGATGAAGACCCTTCCAGGTTTCCAGCCCCTCTGATGTCACTTCCAGGCCTGAGCCTATGAAAGAAGACCCTTCCAGTTCCGGCCCCTCTGAAGTCACTTCCTATAATGGCCTTTAAAAGCCACCACCTTTCCTCTCTCCCCTCAGTTCTGTTCGGGACTCTGATCTTTACACTTCAGTACATCAGTTTATTCCATTTTGCGGCCAGGCGGCTGTCCCAAACCTTGCTATGGCTCTTTGTCGAGGTTGTGACACACCATAATGGAAGGAATGTCAGTGTTCAGTTTCGTGACAGCCTGCAGAAGCGCCGACTATAAAAACACAGCCATGTTTGTTCAGAACCTTCATTTTTGCCTTTATTAACCTAACAGAGGGGATCTCGGGGAGACCCCATTTTCTCCCACAGCTTATACGTTGATGTAATGATAAATCAAATAAAGTCATATTTAGAGTCACGAATGAACCATTTCGCCTTCCGACATAAAATCAAAATTCAAAGTTACAAGTAAAGGTGACTCGAAAAATGGAAATGGGCAACAATGCCAATAACCACTCGTTAAAGAAACCGGCAGCAGGTGGCTTTAAAATATGGACCCCCCCAGGCTAACTTTTATAGTTAGCATTATTACTCCGAGAGCCGTTAGAGCTCCCTGGGGACATTTGAGATTGCCCAGATAGGGGGGCCAAGGCCTGCTTTATACCGGAGGATGAAAGCACACCATAATGTAGACAACACCTGACCGTAAAACACAAAAGGGCTTGAACGTGCCCCCATTGAGCTGGGGGGGGGGCTCTTGGACTTCAGCCTCGAAGTGATATTCATCGGAGATGAAAAAGAAAAGAAAGAGGCTGGGAAGAATGGGGCTTTGAAGAAAGGTGCCAGGCGGCCGAGCCCACGACAGGGCACCACGGAGAGTGTTCTCCGCCCAACGTTTTCTTACAAGTGTGCGTTGATCGATATTCTAAAACACAGCTCGCTATCCCGAGGTATTATGTCGACATCATACATTTATTTTATTATCTTTAGGGCGCATATTGAAAAGAAACGAACAAAGATTTTCTTTTTTATATTACTATTATTTATTTATTTATTTTTTTTCCGTGCCAGACGCCACCGCAACTCTGCCGGTCAAAAACTTCACATTCACTTATATTGAAAAAGCATTATGAGTGAAAATAAAATTTTTTAATGACTGCAGATCTTCCCAGGGAATTGAAATCTAATTGGCCTGTAACTAAAGCACAGCAATCATAATAACAAGGTCTGATGGCGGTGTTCCTTATCGTCATTGATTTCCAATAGTAGCGATCATATAAACCCTGGGTAATTACATTGTGCAAGTAGAGGTCATCTTCAACAATAATCATCATCCAATCCGGAAAAGAAAATATGGGCCGAGGTTTATCAGCTGTACGAAGCTGAAGAGGAGAAGGCAAAGAAAGTGCCTTTCGTAGGAGTAGGAGGAAGAGGAAGAGGAAAGAAGGACCGGGACACAGTAATGGAGCTGAAGCTGGGAAGAAGAAAGGAGCTACTGGGCACATAATGATGTCTGGGGCTTCCAGGTTAGAGATCTGATGTGTTCATTTATTTATTTCAGAGATCTGAAAGGTCTGATAAATGCCAACTGTACACCTTTCTTTCAAACGCACCGACTTGTTTAGGCTCAGGCTTTGAGTTAGCAGTAGGGATAGAGAGTCTGGACGAGAACGGGCCATTCAGCCCCACAAAGCTCACCAGGCCTGTCCACTTCCAAAATAACGTCAAGTCCCAGTGTTGGAGGCCCATAAAGTCCTCCTCTCTACCACACTACTTGGTCATGTGTTCCAAGTGTCTATAAGAAGTTTACCCTTAACACCCTTGACAAACTCATTTGAAGTCACCGTCTCGATCCACTGGACTAACTCCAGTCGAAATTTTAAACCCTTCAGTCAGGTCTCCTCTTAATCTCCTTTTGCTTAAACTGTAAAGGCTCAGCTCTTTTAATCTTCCCTCATAACTCATCCCCTGTAGTCCTCTAATCAGCCTAGTTGCTCTTCTCTGGACCTTCTCCAGTGCTGTTATGTCCTTTTTGTAGCCTGGAGACCAAAACTGCACCCAGGACTCCAGATGAGGCCTCACCAGTGCGTTATAAAGCTTCAGCTGAACCTCCTGTGACTTGTACTCCACACATCAAGGCGCTATATAATCTGACATTCTGTTAGCCTTCTTAATGGCTTCTGAACACTGTCGGGAAGTCGATAGCTTAGAGTCCACTATGGCTCCTAAATCCTTCTCATAAGGTGCACTCTCGATTTTCCGACCGCCCATTGTGTGTTCAAACCTCACATTTTTACTTCCTATGTGTAATTTGTTACATTTACTGACATTAAATTGCATCTGCCACAAATCTACCCAAGCCTGTGTGCTGTCCAAGTCCTTCTGTAATAATATAATGGATCATCTGCAAACTTAACCAGATCGTTACTTATATTCTTATCTAAATCATTTATAGATATTTAGTCAGGTCTCCTCTTAATCTCCTGTAAAGACTCGGCTCTTTCAATCTTTCCTCATAACTCGTAACCCTGAAATCTGCCTGGTCGCTCTTCTCTGGACTTTTTCCTGTGCTGTTATGTCCTTTTGTAGACTAAAACTGCACTCGGTACTCCAGATGAGGCCTCACCAGTGTGTTATAAAGGATGAGCAGAACCTCCTGTGACTTGTACTGCACACGTCAAGGTGCTATACAGTAGATAGATAGATAGATAGATAGATAGATAGATAGATAGATAGATAGATATGAAAGGTACTACATAATAGATAGATGGTTTAGCGTAGTTGGCAGGATTAGATAGATAGATAGATAGATAGATAGATAGATAGATAGATAGATAGATAGATAGATAGATAGATAGATAGATAGATAGATAGATAGATAGATAGATAGATAGATAGATAGATAGATAGATAGATAGATGTGAAAGGCACTATATGATAGATAGATAGATAGATAGATAGATAGATAGATAGATAGATAGATAAACCTTTTGACTTGGTGAGGTGCTATACTGTACAGGTATACTGCTGTTTGTATAAATGACCCCCCCGTTGTATTTCTTGACACACTTCTGAATAATTTATTTGTCTGAAAGTCCTCAGTGTTGTTGGCTCACAGAGAGGATGTGCAGCATTTTTCATAATGGCACTCAGTTTTGTTTTCATTCTGTTCTTTGTTTCGACCACCAGGGGGTCCAGAGTGTGTCCCATAACTGTGTCTGTCCTTTTAATTAGCTTATTGATTCGATGGCCTTTTCCTGAAGTGATGTAAGCAGCACAGCACACCGCACTGGCCATCACAGACTTGTAGAAGACAAGTCATGACACTTATAAGGGAACACAGTTTCCTAAGGTAAAAACAGCCTGCTGTGCTCTTTCTCCTATAGTTCCTCTGTGTTCTGAGACCAGTCCAACCTGTCACTGATGTGGACCCCCAAGTACTTGTAGGAGTGCACCACCTCAACATGTGACTGGACACATAGGCTCTTTGCAGTAGAAAAAGTCAATAAGCAGATATCCTTGGTTTTCCCCCTCACTCCTCTCTCCCGTCTCATCCCCCTTATCAATACACTCAGTAAGAGCAGAATCAGCTGAGAATTCCTCTCAGTGAGGTGACCTGCTGATATATTTGTAGTCAGAGGTGTACAGGGTGAAGAGTGAAGGTGACAGACCTGCTCCTTGTGGTGCCCCAGTGTTGCTCTCACAGTCCTTGAGTGTCACAAACCGTCGTCTGCCCCACAGATCGTCCATAATGCAGGATACCACAGGCTCACCCACCTGCACATCTTTGAGGTTACTCCTTAACAGGGCTGGCTGGATGATACAGAATGCAAAAGAAAAATTGGAAAACAGAATCCGCCTGGACATGGCGTTACCGCAGATAAGAGGTGGCTGCTGACTCAGGTTGTCAGAAGTCTGGGACTCGGAGCCTGGAGCTGCAGACTAAGATGTTAACCCTCGGGTTTATCTTGTGTGATGTGCCCCTGTGGGTGGGAGGAAGGGGACCTCCAGCATGTTGAAGGGATTACGATTTCACAATGAATTTGACATTTCTGTCACTCTGGGATAATCAGGTCCTCCACCCGCTTGTATTGAGCAGAGATAATGTGGACGCCCTCTTGTGTTTACTTGTCTTGTTCCGCCGATGAGGGATTCGCTTGTGAGATACTTGCGGAAATCCCTTCTCGCTTTGCCTTGCTCTCTGATAATCAACTCCCTTTGACTGTCGCTGACATTCAGGGGGAGAACCGTAATTGTGGCCTGCTATCACAGCTTGATTTTTATGATAGAGGAAATTGGGGGGCGAGAGAGAGTGAGAGGGAGAGAGAGAAGACGCAGCTGTAAAGTGGATGAACGCATTCTAACACTAAGGATAAACGGCACAGAAGATACCCTTCCTGTGACACTGTCTTCATCTCTCACAAGTCTCCTTTCACTGTGCTACATCCTCACGCATCTTCAATCTTTCTTTAAGGCGGACAAATATATAAAAAAGGCAACGGGTACTGCTACTAGTACCACCTTAAGGCGGCAGCAGCGGGCACCGAGAGCCTGCGACTGATGGATGGAAGGCCTGCCAGGCTCGTCTTAATTGAGGTATCAAATACTGGAGAGGGGTTTCTTATTTAGCCATTTTAAATAACATTTCACCAACAGCCTAGTCCCTGAAAATGAGAAAACAGCAGAAATCAATGAGAGGAGCTTTTTCAGGCGTCTTCTCCGATCGCAGAGCCGGGCCTAGAGGTATTTTCACTTGAGGCAGGAGGATAAGTATGCGCCCCTATGTACAGTTTTTTATTACTAATACGTATTCAATAAAAATAAATAAATAAATGACTTTGAGAACAAAATAAATGTATTAATTATTAAATAAAAAAAAAATCACAGAACGCAGTAATAGTGCAATAGTAATAGGAGCATAAAATTGCACATATTAAAAATAAAATCACACCAACCTTAACAAAAGAAAAACAAAATAAGTATTATACATGAGATGAATTAGAATATTACAAATTTTCAAGTAATTTAATATAATAATAGAGACAAAATAATATCAATAATACTTTAGACCAGGGGTCGCCAAGTCCAGTCCTGGAGAGCTACTGTGGCTGCAGGTTTTCATTCTAACCCTTTTCTTAATGAGTGCCCTCTTTGTGCTGCTAATTACCTTCTTGTGTATCCATATATATAATTCACTAAGGCAAGACAACCATGGAAAGCACGCCGGATGGGGCGTGGATTCACTAAGCTGCCGACAAGTGAGGCACCTATGGCGCACGCAGGAAGGAGCCACGCCCACCAACTCCAAGCCCATTGGATACAACGACAACTCGCAGGGCCACGCCCACCAACTCGGACGCGACGACACAGAAAAAATGGCGTCATTTATATTTGTCTGTTGTAGAGGCCACATGCACTGCAGGTCAGGTTAATGTGATGCACCTCCGACCCACGCTGACTGTTCATAGAGGCATGTTTCTCGCGGAGGTGAATCGCCATATGCAGCGTGTGAAACGGTTTGCGAGGGGTATCCCATGGGATCCTTAAAACAATCCTTTACAGCTGAGGTTAAAGCACAATGAAGTAAGCAGTCTTTAAAAAACAACTTTTCGGTTACAACGCACTTATGTGTGCACCATTGCAAACTGTTTTACACGCTACATACAGATTTTCGCATCCGCGACAAACATGCGTCTTCTTAGATGCTCCTGCAGGAACACGTAAGACGTTTTCCTGCCCACCAACGCTCCTTTTTCACCGGACGGCGTCTACCCTACCCATTCACACTGCCTGCCCATTTGCCCGGACACAAAAACTCACCAACCACCCAGTTAGTCCCTTTCGTCTGCGGTTAGAGTCCACATGCACGTCTGAGCCACGCACCGTTTGTTATGCCGCGGGTCCACTATTGCGTTGTATTTTGCTCTCTCCAGAGTTCCATCTTTTCATTCACTTACTGTTGTATTCTCACACTAACCTGTTTTAGACAACCGTGTCTTTCCAGAAGTGTTCAGCATTCAATAAATAATTATGCATGATATTGACTGTGTGTCTATCCAGCGCAGAGAGGCGTGGGTAAGCCGTTGAACCCCATTCGGGCTGCAAACCGTGGAATTCCCACTAAGTGTGACTCATACGCTCCCAGTGATTACGTCCCTACACTTTGTGCACAACCCCTCCTAACGTAGTCGGGTATCTTGGTGGATTATATATAGAAAAGCAGCCAAAACCGAGGGGTATCCCATAGGGTCCTTAAAACAATCCTTTACAACTGAGGTTAAAACACAATGAAGTGAACAGTCTTTAAAAACCGACTTTTCGGTTACGACGCACGACTGCGTGCACCATAGCAGACTGTTTTACACGCTACATACAGCAATTCGCATCCGCGGCAAACATGTGTCTTCTTCACTCATGGACAATTATACGTTGCTCTCTCCAGAGTTCCATCTTTTCATTCACTTCCTGTTGTATCCTCAAACGCTCCCATTTTAGACAACTGTGTCTTTCCAGAAGTGTTCAACCATCAATAAATAATTATGTGGTGTTTGTTATGCCGCAGGTTCACTGTTGTGTTGTATTTTGCTCTCTCCAGAGTTCCATCTTTTCATTCACTTACTGTTGTATTCTCACATCAACCTGTTTTAGACAACCGTGTCTTTCCAGAAGTGTTTAGCATTCAATAAATAATTATGCATGACATTGAGCATGTGTAAGCCGTTGAACCCCATTTGGGCTGCAAACTGTGGAATTCCCACTAAGTGCGCCTCATACGCTCCCAGTGATTACGTCCCAACCCTTTGTACACACCCCCCTCCCACCTCGCGACTACCGTGGTCGGGTGTCTTAGTGGATTATATATAGAAAAGAAGCCAAAACCGCACAGAGCAATGAAACGTCTACGTGAGTCACACATGTATCTGGACTGTGTAAAGACGACAACGACTCAAGTGACAAGTTGGAGGTGGGCACATGAGCGGGCAGTGCATACTGAACGAGAAATCAGCAGACTAGCATGACGGACGGAGCGAGTGGACATCCTTCTCCTCTCCTGCCGTTCCACACTCTGCGCCGTGCACCCCCATCCCTCCGTCTGGAAGGAGAAGGGCGAGGACGGTCCGCCAATTTTCAGTCACTTCAAACGATTGTGTGTTGGTTCGTTCCGTGCATTGTTACAATGCTGCTTTTTTTGCTGATTTATTACATTACCGATTTTTCAAATGTTAATTTTCTCCCTGTGCTTAAAAATTATTAAAAAACCGGCCTGATTATGTGGCGTATGGTACGCCGCGGGTTGGCTAGTTCATTTTAATTGAATTGCTTTTTTAAGATTTGTTCCCCTTAATTGCTTCATTTCCTTCCTCAAATGGCACCCAAACAGAAATGAAATGTGAAGTGAGGGAGCCAACAGAAGACCAACTAAGTCAGGGCCTCAAACTCCAACCAATTTCACTCCAACCAGCTGCTTAATGAGGCGCCGATTCTTGTCGTTAATTATAAACTCGTTCTTTAATTCTTTGGCTTGTTGCTGCTCTCGTGGTGCATTAGCAGGCATTTCTGACATTGCTGATCTTCTCTTTTCTAAGAGCACTGGTCAAATGTTATGGGGACCTGAGAAGATCGACATTCCTGAGACCTTCAACTTTCTTTATTTTCAGATATTGTATGACGGACACCAGTTGTTTCGGCTCATTTTGTTTCACTTTATTGTTTGGCTGCTAATTAAGGAAAAAGAAACAATTACGGGGTCGGAGTCTTCAAGAACAAGTCAATTAAAATGAGTTCAAAAAAAGTAAATTAGCAGCAAAAACAGGGCACTCGTTAAGAATAGGGTCAGAATGAAAACCTGCAGCCATGGTGGTCCTCCAGGACCGGAGCTGGCGACCCCTGCTTTAGACAAAATAAAATTTAATAGAATTACAATGAAGAAATACTTAAATAAATGCTCAATATAAAATCTTTTTTTTAAGTTTTACTTTTCTTGCTTTTAGTGAAGCAAATCCATCAATTATTTTATCAAAATGAAGTTGCTTTGTTGCCCTGCGGTGGGCTGGCACCCTGTCTTATGCCCTGTGCTGGCTGGGATTGGCTCCAGCAGATCCCCGTGACCCTGTAGTTAGGATATAGCAGATAATGGAAGGATGGATGAATTTGTTTTGTCAATTCCTGTTCGATTGATACAATTACCATATTTGACAATTTTTCCTGAGCAAGTGATGATCTTAAATACATTTTGGTAATTTTTAGTTTACTAAAGCTTCTTTCACCAGACGCTACAGTAACAGTTAGTGTCAGGAATGTTCTCAGTGCAACTTCTACATTTGGATAGGACTGAACTAAACTATATTCATGAATTCTGTTTTGATATTGGGAGATGACAATCTTATGCTGTTGGAAAACGCAAAATACCGGAAAGATGTTCAAATTCAAATGGCTTCTGGTTTAACCGTGTCTAATTTGATAGAGTACTTAGAAGATAAGCCACCTCAGCCAATGGTTAAAAAATTGATTGTGGCGGTAGGAGTAGTAGATTATGATGGGGAGGATTTCAAAAGATTGGACTACCCAGCTCTATATAAATTATTAAAGAAGGTTATTTCCCAGAGCACTAATAAAATTGTCACCTATTCCAGCAGTTGATCAATTGGGACGTAATTCGATAAATAATGCATACGCTATAAATAAAATTATTTCAAAACTGCCCAATTCTTATCCGTATCCAAACATTACTTGGAATCGGATGAATGTATTTAATGCGCATTTAAAGTCTGAATCCGCTGTGAAACTAGTATTAGTATTTTTAGTAATTTTAGTTTTTCTACGTCCTTCCCTGCCCCAACCCTTATCTTAACCTTCAGTAACCTGGGCTCTAGTGTTAAATCTTATATTTTAATGTCTAATCTTAAAGATTATCATTCTTTTAGCCCTAATTATGTTGTAGCAGGGCCACATAAGTATAGTGTTTGCACGCAGTCACGTCTCGTCACAGCACCCCGTTTCAACTAATATGTGTTTGTTTAAATGTCGTCCCCGTAATGAGAAACAGGGAAGGATGTTGCGGGGAGGTAGCGACCCCTGGAAACGTCAGAACCGGAGTTTTGCCAGTTACATCCGGCTCGTTATTATTTAAACGGTAAGGAGGGACGAGAGAGGAGAGAGATGGAGAGTTCACCTAACAACAGGCGATCATCATTTTTCTGCCTTTATTTACGTCGCGCCGTTTTCCCAGTTTTCTTCTCCTTCAGCCGGAATCACTACAACACAGTCATCGCCAGAAACCCCGGGGTTGGACATTATTTTCCACCATTGCCAAGCAAGCACGGTGAGATTGTTCTGTTTTTATTTCGGGAGAATGAAACGCAATCATTTTGAACAGCCATCAGTATTTTGGACAGTTATTTACCCGGACTCATTTCAAGTTCAAGAACATTTCAGTAATCCTCCATTGGCATTATTTGTATTGCGTGTTTGCTATATGTGTGCAGGGGCAAGGGAGGTTTCGTTATTGTATATGTGGTGTTTTCACTTTGCTGGTATGGTGGAGGAATATATATAGATATATTTTATGTCGGGGATTTGTATTATTGTACTTGTCATTGTGTTTTATTTATTATATTACTGCACATGTTTTACAGATCTGATTTTGTTAGCTTGTGTTTAACTGTCGATTGGTAATATTATTTGTCAGGGGTACAGTACGGCTTGGTATAAGTAAGTTCTCCTCAGCAATTTATCCAGGCTACAGGTCCTGGTAGTGTGGCTGCCGGCTGGGTAAGGGGTCGGCCGTTACAATGTCACTGTCACATGTTCTACTCTGCCCCCATTCTAAACTTAATCTTAGTGTTTAAAGCTCTAATCTTAATAGTTTTATTGTTCATGCCTAATCTTAAAACTTAGATTAGAGGCCCTAATCTTAATATACACTTTGATTTTAGTTTAGACCAGGGGTGCCCACACTTTTTCAGCTTGCAAGCTACTTTTAAAATGACCAGGTCGAAATGATCTACCTACATTAAAAATGCTATATATATATATCCATCCATCCATTATCCAACCCGCTAAATCCTAACTACAGAGTCTCAGTGGTCTGCTGGAGCCAATCCCAGCCAACACAGGGCACAAGGCAGGAAATAAACCCCTGGGCAGGGCGCCAGTCCACCGCAGGGCGCATACACACACACACACACACCTATATATATATATATATATATATATATATATATATATATATATATATATATATATATATATATATATATATATATATATAGTGACAGATAGGGGGCGCTATCGCTCCCTTGTACCCTCTGATCAAATGTCAGACACCAAGTAAAAGTCCAATAGTTGACTTTATTACTACACAACAGTGCACAAAGCACCCTCCTTTCCCCAATACTCATAAATAACCAATACACAATCAATAATAAACTCTCCACCACTTCCAGTCACGTTGCCACCCTTCCACGCAGCTCAGCTCAACGCTCTGGTGTCTCTCTCAGTCTGCTAGAGTCCTTGTCCAGGAAGTGTTTGCCCTCTTTGTCCACAATGTAGCGGGGCCACATAGTTAGTGTTTAAATGTCAGTTCTGAGTGCGTCTCGTTTCATTGTCCCATTTGCTGTTTGTATGTGTATCAGTTAATGCCGTCCCCGTAAAGGAGGACGGATGATGGAAGGAGACCACAACCGCAAACCTGGAAAACACCTGTTCTTAATTAATCAATCACAGCCGTCACAGACTATTTAAGAGAGAGGAAAAGAGGGAGGAGAAGGAAAAAAAGACCGTTTTGTTTCAACCACTTCAACTTGCTTGCTGTTTCTTCACATCGCGCCTTTCACCAGTTTGCTTTTCATTTTCCGGACTGTCTTTCAACCTGCATCTGCTGAGACCCCGGGGTCGATTCACCATCCACCATACACCGAGGAATCACGGTGAGGTTGCTCCAATCGCCAGGAAAATCAAACACCACAATTGCCGCTAGTTCAGTCATCCGTATTCAGGACATTTTTTATATTCGGACTCAAGTTCACAATCATTCTGTTTATCAGTCATTTTGTTGTTCGTGTTGTGTGTTATATGTTACAGGGACAAGGGAGGGTTTTTGTATTTATATTTGGTGCTGTCTTGTTGTTGCTGGGGTGGAGGGATATTTATATTTATATCTGTTTTGTGGCATGTCTTGTTTCATTTAATACATTTAATCCGTTTAATTTTACATCCTGTTTTTGTGTACTTGCATTTATACCGCCGATTGTGGGGAAAAGTTTAATTGTGTAGAAGTACGGCTTGATAGTTAGATTTCTCAGTAAATTATCCAGGCCACAGGTCTTGGAGGTGTAGCTGCCGGCTGGGTAAAGGGGTCGGCCGTGACAACGTGACTAGAAGCACTTCCGGGTCAGATAAAAATCCTTTTTCTTTACCCCGGAAGCACGTCATTCTCCTTGCCCATGTGTACTTCTGGGGTGTAGGGAAAATAGTCACTGCTCCTCCCTGCAGCGCCTTCTAGTGGCCCCCATGGTATCCAGCAGGGCTGTAAAGGAAAACTCCAACGTCCATAATTCCCTTCTGGCATTTGGGGCACCTCCATGCTGCAGGGAGGGCTCCACCTGGTGGCGTGGGGGTAGTGGCCGGGATGAATGGCCGGCCGTCTATTACTATATATATATATATATATATATATATATATACTGTCACGCATGCGCGGGTAGGAGGCCGTGGATGGACCTTAAGCCACATCGAAAGACGTTCGCCGGCAGGGAGTGGCGGGTACTAACATTTCTCCTTTGTTTTCCAGGACAAAAGACGCTCCGCCATAGGAACTTTCCCGCACTGCGTCCACTTCCGCCCTTCCTCCGCCATCTTCCCTGACGTCAGCAGTCCCATCATCCCTCACGCCTCCTTCCCAGCATTCCTCCACTTCCGGCTCCTCCCTTATAAAATGGCCGACGCCTAGAATGGCGTCGCTCATATGAACTGTTTTGTTTATATAATTTTGACCTTTTGAAATAGTGGATTGTCCACAATATACGGGGCCGGAAAACCCCAAACCTTTGTGCTGCTTGTTGTTGAGTCTTTTACAATACACATATATATACTGAGTATGCTTTATACATAAAATATATGTTGTCGTACCTTGCATAACTGAATAACCTTTATGGCACAATAGCAATTCAATACATTTATGGTCACTACAGTATTTGGATTTAATAATCTTCATGTGGGAAAAGGCTAACTCACATACATAAATAAGTAGAGCCGAATAATGCAGTCAAGGAGATAGCTCTTGGTAGGACTTCTTATGCTTAATGATCGAGTGACTCACCCAGAACGATGCTTCGGTGTGTCTGCCTTTGCTATTAAATTCAGCCGAGTGAAAAATGACGGCTGTCCGATTAACTGCGATTTTACTTCCCTCTCCTCTATCGCTTTTCGGAAGGAAGTCAGTTTCGTAGTTTTTATGAACAGTTTGAAAGTGCCTTTCCACTTTTTCCTTTTTTTGGAATAGCAATGATAGATTGACAGATCAGACAAACGCACTTCGATTGTGATATTGTGAGAAAAAAAATCCTCTTCCAATTCCACATCCAGCCCATACCCTCCCCAAACATTTTCTTTTAAATCCCTTCTTTAGTCGATATAAACTGGAAGCTTAACTAGATCACAACCGGAGTTTTGCAGTAGCTCACACGTTTGATCGTGCGTGTGGGATGACCAGTGTGATAGAAGACAAGAGATCTCAGACTGGCCGCTCTGTATGTCAATCAAGTGGCAAATGCCATAGGGAGGATATGATAGACTAACGCTTAAAAAATTTTTTTTTTGAATGCAACGCGATCTACCTGCTCTACCTTTGCAATCTATCGGTCGATCGCGATCGACGCATTGGGAACCCCTGGTTTAGATGGTCTACCCCAACCCCAACCCTGCTCTTAACCCCAGGTGACAGGCAGGAGCGGATTGGATCTCAAAACCGACCCGGGCATCCTTCAACCGACCCACTCGGCCCATGACTCATTGTAATTTTCTTATAATTTGTGATGAGTATGCAGCCTGCTACTCGTTATGAACCTATGAAATGACCTCCGTCTAAACTGTTGCCAAACTTAATCTGTACTCTGTTGTTTAGACACGACTTAAAATTTGACGACATGCTTAGAAATAACATTTAATGAAAAATAACATAAATTACACGTTATTAGGGTACATGTCAAATGTCAATGTCATGCCCAAGTGCCAGTACCCTAGTAAGCTAGTAGCTGCTCATTTACAATGAAATAAATGATAACCGAGGTCATAATGAAAACCTCACATGATTGAAATGTTCCATTAACTTAATGATAAACTAGAAATGTTCCGTCCTAATATGAAGAAATCCTATCATGTGCTTTATAACTTTATTTCATCATACTAATAATCGCAGCTGAAAACCACAAACTATCACTCATGCCGACTACCAGAAAACAATAAAATGCATAGTGCATAATCTAAACCAATTATTAGTACCAAAGAATTGAAATACTAGATATGAGATAAAATAAATTGCGATAGATAAGTATGCGAACTGAAATGTAGCGGTAACGAAATAAAAATCGGCAATTTTTTGCTGCAATGTTGTGTACTGACAACTAAAACAACTTGATGACGTAATACGGTACACTATATAGGACTATAGAAATCGCAGTACTGGACAGATAATGTTTAGTAGTTTAGAAAATTAATTTTAATGTCAAGCAGTAACCAGTGCATAAAATTTATTTCATGAAACGGCCGGCCCATGACCAGACAAGAGTCCGCGGCCCACCACCTAATGGCCAGTCCGCTCCCGGTGAATGGGGCTCTAATGTTAAAATGATTCCAAACCTTAACATTCACATTAGTAGCCCTAATTGTATTTATTTTTTCTTTTTTAGCTTAGATTTTAACCCTAATTTTAATAAAATTAGAACCTCAGGTCAAAACTATACCCTGCAGGAATGCATATACCTGTACATGGACTGGTTTCATTATTATTTATTTATAGAAATACTTGTTTCAAATAATGATTTATCCCTTTTACTTATTCCTGTTTTAAGAACATTTCTAAGGTTTTTTTAGGAACATATATATAGGTATATGATTAGGTTAATTTTAAGGGGTGGGTATTTTAAATATTGTATACAACCTCTGTTTAGACCTTTATACTTACCTTTTAAAACTCTTTTAGAAAACCTATTTATTGTTTAAATATAAGGATAATTTTAATTTGGAACATTTATTTATTGATATTGGGGGGTGGTTTTAATAGTAGGGATGTATGTATTTTAATTAAAAATATTTTTTACGGGAGGAGTGTGCCAGCGCCCCGGTCCTTAACCCTAACCTATATTTTTTCTAATATAGGGAACCTAGTATGGCCTTTGGGGAAATACAGATAAATCTTATTGTTAGTGTATTTGGGTTTTTATTAAAAATAGTATTTGATTTTTTAGGGATTTGTCAGTCTGTTGTTCTTGTTCTTTTTATATCTATTTTGTAAAAAATATTTTTAAATGTCCTTATTCATTACTAGTTTTAAATGTTTTATTTTTTGATGGATGGGGGGTATTTATTGTTTTAAACCCTCTGTGTAAAAACAAAATAATTTAAATAATTGATTAGTGATGTACAGGACAATGTTAAAATTAATAATTAGATATTTTAGAACATATTTATAGACTTTTTATTAAATTATTATCTTATAATTGGTAGGATGGGTGGGGACCGTAAAATAAAAAATTTATGAATGGGGTATGTGTACCCATGCTTTTGATATAACCTTCGGGTTATTATCCCCTAACCTAATCCTAACCCTAACTTTTCTAAAAAGTCCCTGGTTCCTGAAAAAAAGCACCTGAAATTATAGAGTTGTGACATTCACGTGTGGAAGGAGAAGATTCGGCTCATAAAAATGTCTTTTTCTGGCTGTCCTTCGTACCTAAGCTGTCTCAAAAATTCATCTCAAAATTCGCTAGAAGCTCACAGGTTTATGGGAGCAGCAAAGAGAAAAAACCCACAAGAAATCTTGTCAGAAGGTCACATATGGGAGACTCTGAGGTTCGGTGGCATGACACACCAAATCAGGAGATGATCAGTTTCTGGGTGTCAATCTCCACTTAGTTTGGTTGTGTTTGACCAAGAAATAACAATAAACGCCCCACAGGGTGTGTCACGAAGATTCCACGAGAGTTGTGCTTGTGCTCCGCCATATTTGCGATGATTATGTGCTTTGTTCACCGAGCAGCAATGTGTGAGCAGAATGTCTTTTATCTCATATGAGGACATCAAAATGCGTTACTTTGCATGCTACGGGAAGGACACATCTCGTCTAGTCGAATGTACGGCAAGCTCTGTGGAGGGCATACAGCGACGTGCCCCCCTTTCATTCAGACAGCAGACATATCGGAGATCATTCAATTTGACTGTATGCTGTTGCATATTTGACATGAATATCATATCTGTTTAGGTTACCTCAAATCACACGTCTGCTGTCTTTAGGCCTGTAAATACGTATTTCTTAATATAAAGTTTGGCTCGTATTTACTACATTGCATCAAAGTTACTGGCCTTTCACTGTCCATGTTGTGCCAGATGTGACCACATTAAGAGGGCACATCACTCTTGCAATGTAAGATCAGGGGTGTGACCGTCGGTCACAAAGAGTATTCGTTTCTCACCAACTCAGTATGTGGTCGGCTGTCGGTTTGATCTGCCCAATCAGAAGTGAATCTGCACCCTTTATTATGTGGTCAGCCGCTAATAGGATCCGATTGTAAGAGAGAAGAGGAGACGCTGAGTCGGAGTCTGGTGGTAGGACTGACCTGATTGACTTCCACTTGTGCGAGATGCTTAATGCGAAATTGAATTCATGTGTTAATATAATCATTTGTATAACAAGATAGAAATGTTTCCCACAATGCACAGTACTTCCCGTAGTTAGAGCGCATCCACGTCAGATCACATTCATACCGCACTCAGCACTACACGGAGACCTCTGCCTCCAAAGGGTCTCAGAACGGTTATTTTCCTTATAAATCCGTCCTTATTTGAACCCCAGACTTGAACGTGTGCAGTTGTGTCTGGGGTTTGGGGTTCTGTTACGCCCCCTACAGGTCACAACATTCATTCATTGAAATTATTTCACTCCCTTTTCATATATTATTATTATTATTATTATTAACGGAAAATTCAGAGAATGAAAAACATTATGTCGCTTACTCTTCGCTTTCCCCTCATAAAGTCATTGAAAAGTGACATTAAGATATTTACAGTAATACATTGTTCAGTGTAAAATTAATCTCCTGCTCTGAAGGTCGTCAAAATGTATTTTTAGTGTTTGCTCTGTACAAATCGGACAGAGACGCGAGGCATTTCTCAAGGCTATTTAAAGCGTCAGATCCCAGGGTAGAAGAGAATTTATTTCCACCACGGAAGTACATGACAGACGCTGCCTGGCTGGAGTGGACCGGCGGCACGGCAGCAGGACTCCTGGACGAGAAAGGAAACACACAACTGGTGACAAAGTTACCAACGAGCCGAGCCCTTGGTGTAAGTAAGAATACCAAAGTGCCACCTTGTCATAGAAGACGCAGGTTGGCTGGCACCCCAGCTGGGGTGGATGGTTTTTTACCCGGCTAAGAAGCAGTGATAAAGGAAGGATACGGATGGACGGGCATCCCAACCGGGCTGTTTGGTGATACCTTTCCTAATCACTATAAGGGAAGGACGGAGGGAGACGGCCATCCGTGGCTATTTGTGGGTGGGGGTGCCCCTCTGGTATGGCTTCTGTTTGGACCCCTGCAGCAGAAGCTGTCATTTTGTTGGGGTTCTCAGGTGCCACTAGAGGGAGCTGATCTCCTCTTACAGACCCTGTTGCACCCGAAGACCTCCAGGGTTTGGGTTGAAAAGGAGCCACTCTGCCTGATCTGGGAGTCAGAGACAAAGTTTGCTTGGAGGAGAGTGGAGGTGGAAAAGGAACGCAAAGGAGTGTCATTTAAAATCATGATAACCTGTAAAAGGTATTCTGTTAAATAAAAATGTCTCTCTTTGAGACCGTGAATGTACGGTTGTGCTTGAAAGTCTGTGAACCCTTTAGAATTTGTTATATTTCTGTAAAAATATGGCCTAAAACATCATCAGATTTTCACTCAATTCCTGAAAGTAGATAAAGAGAAACCAGTTAAACAAATGAGACAAAAATATTATACTTGGTCATTTATTTATTAAGGAAAATGATCGAATATTACATATTTGTGAGTGGCAAAAGGATGTGAACCTCTAGGATTAGCAGTTAGTTTAAAGGTGACATTCGAGTCAGGAGTCGAGGGTCAGCGTTCTCCTTCCCCCTTTGTTTCCCGTGGGAAAACATTTAAAGAGACACACAATAGACTATATAAATGGGATGACGCTATAAAAGACGCGACTCGGCTCATAACACATTTAACGTAATGTGCTTTTTTCTGGAGTTTCGGCTGCTATTCTGTCTGTCTCTCTCTCTCTATTAAAATGAAACTACCATAAAAATTAGAGACTCTTCATTTCTTTGTATGTGAGGAAACTTACAGATTCAGCAGGGGATCAAATACTTCCCTCACCGTAAGCACAAGAAAGTCAAATTAAAAATCCTTACAAAGCAGTGCTGGTGCTTCATGGAGAGGCAGAGAGAGTCTGCATCCAGGTATCCAGTTGCTCTCCATTTTAACCCCCACCGCCGCCCCCCTAACTACCCCAAGCGGCCCATGCCTTAATTGGGTTCAGACTATTTTAAATACCCAGACTTTTTTTGCCAGTCGCTAAAGTGAATTAATCATTTCACCCGCTTTTCTCCTGGGCAAAGTGATTTCCCATCAGTCCCCGATCCCGTTTCATGTGACCATTAGTAGCAAATGTCACAGGGGACACTTATCCAATAGGAACCAGACGCAGACCTCCACAGTACATTTCACAGAGACCCCTAAGAGCCGACTGAATAAAATGACTTTCGATCTCAACTGACCTTGGCAGCCTGCAGACTACCAATCTCTTACGCGACAGCTCGAGGTATCAGCTCCTGTGTCTGCGGATGATTAGGTGAAACTTGTTATTATTATTATTATTATTTTATTTTTTTCCCTTCTAATTGCGTTTCACACTTTTTGTTATTTAGCAATCTCTTTTTTTTATCTCTCTATGGAACTGGAACTGTTCAATGAACCAGATGACTCTTGTGTATATATATATATATATATATATATATATATATACACGTACATTTTAAATAAGTTAAAAACATCGTGCAAACTAAATACCCCTCCTAATGATTGCATATATATTTAAATCATCTTTCTTCCTCATTATCTTCAGTGTTGTGGCTGGAAAAGGATGCAGTGACATTAAAATGATTGCATTGCCTTGATCTGTTAAAAAAAATGCAAATGAGTTTTTTTTTTTTTTCCAACCTGCATGCGAATGGGTTGCGGTTGGCTGCCCTGGTAGCACCAAGTTCCTTTGAAAAGAATGACTTTTTAAATTACATATATATCACTGTCAACCCACAAGGTGGTACAAGTTTAAAGCCTCACACACACACACACACACGGAGTCTGAGGCAGACTAGCAGGGCCGCACTTGACCCATTCATTTTTTCAGAACCTCCCTCATTCATTATTCATACATACGGTGGGTTCAGAAAGCCTTTGGACCCTTTCACTTTCTACACATTTTTTTATGTTTGCACGCCTTGCGCTAAAAATCACTTCAATTCATTTTGTCAAACATCCATGTCTGAGGCTCTCCTTATGGGCACCGTCGAGGTATTTGATAACCTGCCCGGCTAAGAGAGGCGGGTGCTACTGCTAATACTTTCTTCTCCTTATCTCCCCGAAGCATAGCTAGGGTACCTGACTCCACCCCCTTCTGGATTTTCCGACCAATAAGCTCAAAAGGAGGCGTCGTTTGCTACAAGGACGCACTGCTCAATGGAACCTCCCTGAAAAGTGACCCAATAAGAGAGAATACTTTCTTTTCTGTTTTGTTGGCCCGAAGCTAGGGCAGTTTAACTTCTGTTGACCTGGCAATTACATTAAATGGCACAACACAGTTCACACCACAAATTTTGATTGGTCAGTCGAGGTATTTGATAACCCGCCAGGCCAAGAGAGGCGGAAGCTACTGCTAATACTTTCTTCTCCTAATCTCCCCGAAGCATAGTCAGGGCACCTGACCCCGCCCCTTCTGGATTTTCCGACCAATAAGCTCAAAAGGAGGCGTCGTTTGCTACAAGGACGCACTGCTAGATGGAACCTCCCTGAAAAGTGACCCAATAAGAGAGAATACTTTCTTTTCTGTTTTGTTGGCCCGAAGCTAGGGCAGTTTAACTTCTGTTGACCTGGCAATTACATTCAATGGCACAACCCAGGTTTCCTCTGAGTGCTCCTCTTTCCTCCCTCAGTCCAAAGACATGCAGGTTAGGTGGACTGGCGAATCTAAATTGTCCCTAGTGTGTGCTTGGTGTGTGTGTGTCTGCGCCCTGCGGTGGGCTTGCACCCTGTACAGAGGTTTGTTTCCTGCCTTGTGCCCTGTGCTGGCTGGGATTGGCTCCAGCAGACCCCCGTCACCCTGTAATTAGGATATAGCGAGTTGGATAATGGATGGATGGATGGCACATCCCAGTTCACACCACAAATTTTGATCGGTCAGACTGTCATTCTTGCACCCAGCCACAATTTTTACTCCACATCAAGCAACACTCAATATACCAGAATGACAAAGTTTGGCCGGGACGAATGCAGAACATTCATAGCTTTTGTGTCGCCTTTGCTTTATTCTTAGGGTCATTGTCTTGTTGGAAGGTGGACCTTTGGCCCAACCTGAAGTCCAGAGTGCTCTGGAGCAGGTCTTCATTAAGCACACTTTCTCATTACTTTACTCAGTACTTAATTATGGCAGCGAATTCCAGCCTGGAGTCTTCTTGGGTTTGACGTGACACACACACTTGGATTTAGGGATTTTCCACCTTTCTCTTCTGCAGTCCCGGGAGACTTCTTGCATGCCACGCCCTACTTACAAACAATTTCTCCGAGACACTTTAACGTCCTGCAAGACAAGGAAGTGAGACAGAAGGACAGCTGCTGTACAGGCTTTTAAATGATCGTCGCGCAGCGCGACATGCAGATCACGCAGCACGGCAGCAGCTTGCAGCAAGCCAGCAGCTGATCCATCCACATCTCCTTAGTGTGCGCACAGCCCCCCACCCCACACAACGCGAGCAGCAGAGATGCGAAGTGGCGAGCGTGTAGTGCACCCCTGGGGGGAGGGGGTTTGGGAGGTGGGTGAGCGAAGCAAGTAGGGGGCCAATGTCACTGTAAATTGAGCAGCCAATGTCAGATCCTTTCCTTGATTCCGGGATTTGGCCACCAGTTTGTGAAATGGCATCGGACAAAGTTGGAAGAAAAAAGGCATGAGCAGTGATATTTTGCGCACTTAGTAGTGCAATCGCATCGAGTGTAGCCTTGGCGGCTCTTGTTCAGAAAGCGGACGCCACTTGGTTGTTTCGCAATAATTAAGATGAGGTATATAAGTAGGTTTCACATTTCTGTTATCATGTTAGCCCTAAAATTGTGACTTAACATCAGGGACCTATTTTATTGACCCTAAGATTAGTGTTTAGTTGAGGGGAAGGCCGTCTCAAGTGGCGTCTGCTTTCTGAACAAGACGCGCCTTGAGCAGTTACTCGTGCAGAATGGAAAACTCACTTCTGAATCTGCATCTGAAATTTGTAAGCATCGTCGCACCTTGAGCGGACAGTCTTATATCAGTGCATTGGATTATGGCCAGGGAGTTCTCACTACTTTGCGCACATGCCGGCCAAAGTAGCATATACACTGGTCATTTCTAGTAATTCAGACCTCATGGCCAAAATGCAAAATGGCTGGCCAATTCACGAACTGGCTGAAATTCGGGTTTTGGCCATAACATATGTAAATATATATATATATATATATATATATATATATATATATATATATATATATATATATATATATATATAGTGGAGCCGACCCGGACACAGACAGGCGGACATGTTGTTGAATCACCACCACACGCATTTATTTACAATATTTACAAATCAAAGTCCAAAAGTGCACAAACAAACCCCAATACACACAGTCCTGGCCACTCAATGCCTTCTTCTCGGGCCGCCTCCACTCTCCTCTCTTGCCTCGTCCTGCTTCCACCTGACTAAAGCGCTAAATGAATGGAGACGGCCCCTTTTATGCAGTCCCCGGATGAGCACCAGGTGTTCCCGGCGTTCCTCCCTTGGCCACGCCCCAGCGTGGCGGAAGTGCCGGCTGTCCTCCCGGCAGCTCTCCGGGTGCCGTCCTAAATCTTTCCCCCAGTACTTCCTGGTGTGGCGGAAGTGTTGGGGTAACAGATCCCCAAGGCATTGGGGCGCCTCCTGGCGGTGACCACGGGCCCCTACAGGGTGGAGCTTCCATGCCCTGTACCTGTGGCCCCCAGAGCAACCAGGAAGGCGGCCCCCACATGATCCAGGGTGGGCTTTGACCCTCTTCCGGTCCCCCACTGAGTCCCGGCCGGGTCGTTGCCCCTGGCATCCCTGACAATATATATATATATATATATATATATATATATATATATATACACAGTCATATGAAAAAGTTTGAGAACCCTCTTAATTCTTTGGATTTTTGTTTCTCATTGGCTGAGCTTTCAAAGTAGCAACTTCCTTTTAATATCTGACATGCCTTATGGACACAGTAGGATTTCAGCAGTGACATTAAGTTTATTGGATTAACAGAAAATATGCAATATGCATCATAACAAAATTAGACAGGTGCATAAATGTGGGCACCCCAACAGAGATATGACATCAACACTTAGTTGAGCCTCCTTTTGCCAATGTAACAGCCTCTCGACGCTGTCCTCCTATAGCCTTTGATGAGTGTCTGGATTCTGGATGGAGGTATTTCTGACCAGTCTTCATACAAAATCTCTCCAGTTCAGTTCAATTTGATGGACAGCCTGCTTCAAATCATCCCATAGATTTTCGATGATATTCAAGTCAGGGGACTGTGACGGCCATTCCAGAACATTGTACTTCTCCCTCTGCATGAATGCCTTTGTAGATTTCCAACTGTGTTTTGGGTCATTGTCTTGTTGGAATATCCAACCCCTGCGTAACTTCAACTTTGTGACTGATGCTTGAACATTATCCTGAAGAATTTGTTGATATTGGGTTGAATTCATCCTACCCTCGACTTAAACGAGGGCCCCAATCCCTGAACTGGCCACACAGCCACACAGCATGATGGGACCTCCACCACATTTGACAGGAGGTAACAGGTGTTTTTCTGTTTTTCTTGGAATGCGGTGTTCTTCTTCTGCCATGCAAAGCACTTTTTGTTCTGACCAAATAACTCAATTTTTGTTTCATCAGTCCAAAGCATTTTGTCTGGCTTGTCTAAATGAGCATTGGCATACAACAAGTGACTCTGTTTATGGCGCGAGTGCAAAAAGGACCTCTTTCTCATCACCCTGCCATACTGATGTTCTTTGTGCAAATTGCACTGAATTGTAGAAGATGTACAGATACACCATCTGCCGCGAGATGTTCCTGCAGGTCTTTGGAGGTGATCTGTGGGTTGTCTGTAACCATTCTCACAATCCTGCTCATATGCCGCTCCTGTATTTTTCTGGGTTGGTTTAACAGCAACTGTGCCTGTGGCCTTCCATTTCCTGATTCCATTCCTTACACTTGAAGCTGACAGTTTAAACCTCTGAGATGTCTTTTTGTAGCCTTCCCTAAACCATGCGACTGAACAATCTTTGTTTTCAGATCTTTTGAGAGTTGCTTTGAGGATCCCATGCTGTCTGTCACTCGTCAGAGGAGATTCAAAGGAAGGACGCACAACTTGCAGTTGACCACCTTAAATACCTTTGACCACTCATGATTGGACACTCCTGTCTATGAAGGCTTAATGAGCTCATCCAGCCAAGTAATCAGGATTGAGCAGTGACAGGCATTCGAATCAGCACATTTACAAGGGGACCAACATTTCTGCACAGCCAGTGTTTCACATTTGATTTCATTTCATACAACTAAATACTGCTTCACTAAAAACCTTTGTTTGGAAAACACCCCAGTACTCCGATGTTCCTAGAAAATGAAAGACATGCCACTGTTATCTTTTTTGTTGAAAGGAGAGTCAATTATTATGCAGGCTGAGAGGGGTTCCCAAACTTTTTCATATGACTGTATATATACAGTATATATGTTGTCACACACGTGCACATGGGAGGCAGCTAAAGGGCTTGAGTGAAGGCAGTTCGGAGGCATGCCGGGGTGTGGCAGAGTGCACTGACTCTTTTTCTCCCTTGCCTGTAGACCATTCCTGGAAGATTCCACCTGGCTCTCCTGACATCACTTCCGGGACCGAGCCAATGGAAGTCGACCACACCAGCTCCAGTCCCTCTGATGTCATGTCCGGCTATGATCCAATGGTGGAAGACCATGTGCTTGATCCATATGACCTCACTTCCTGTCTTCCCCTTTAAAACCTGCCCCTTACCCCTTTTTTCCTCAGTCTTGTTGTGGACTCAGTTGTATGCACTTCAGTGCTGATTATTTTGTTGAAACGACTTTTGCAGCCAGGATACCACATTACATGGGTGGCTGCCCCAAACCTTTATCTGTCCATGTCTCGTTCTTGTGACAATATATAGACACACACATTTACATGCATTATCATCAAAATAATTATCATCAAAATAATACTAGATAGATGGAGAATTTGAAACAGTTTGTATTAATGCCGGTGGGCGACTGCAGACGCGAGTGCTATTCATATATTTGCTTACGTCAAGGTGACAAGTCGCCGCTCTTCAGGGCTAACACTGACTCGTATATTGGTTGATTGGCGTATAATATGGTGCTGTACCAGCTTTTCTTTTTCGCATTTCTTCATGGATTACACACACACTGTGCAGTTAGAGGGTGAACTCAACAGTGGCAGCAATGTTTTGTACGTCGCCAAACCAGGAGGATTTTTAACACAAGTGTGGCGATGTTCAGGTCTAATTTCATGAATCCAATCAAGCAGGAACCTCGAAACCCCACAGGTTAAAATCACTTTGGATTGTTGTTTTATCTTGGTAGAGTAATATATAAATTGCTCTACTTTCCCCTATTGTATTATTAATATGTAGCCTTAGAATGCCTAATCTCACAGACTTACCACTGTTTATAAGGTATTATTGTAACTCCGCCCCCCACGGCTATCGAGCTAACGTTCATTACAGTATATGGAGAAAAATAGGTTCCAGTTATGACCATTACGCGTAGAATTTCGAAATGAAACCTGCCCAACATTTGTAAGTAAGCTGTAAGGAATGAGCCTGACAAATTTCAGCCTTCTATCTACACGGGTAGTTGAAGAATTAGAGTGAGTGAGTGAGTGAGTGAGTGAGTGAGTGAGTCAGTCAGTCAGTCAGTCCGTCAGTCAGTGAAGGCTTTGCCTTTTATTAGTATAGATAACTTATCCCGACCTTCCCTTCGATATCTATAACCTCAGGCAATTAGATGTAGTAAAAAGACAAGCAGGAGTTAAGTTACACATAAAATAATGTATTACTGATAATATTCATAAATAATAACAAAATGCAAAGTACAGGGTGGGCCATTTATATGGATACATCTTAATAAAATGGGAATGGTTGGTGATATTAACTTCCTGTTTGTGGCACATTAGTATATGTGAGGGGGGAAACTTTTCAAGATGGGTGGCGGCCATTTGGAAGTCGGCCATTTTGGATCCAACTTTTGTTTTTTCAATAGGAAGAGGGTCATGTGTGCTTGGTTTTAACATAACTTTATTCTTTCATGAGTTATTTACAAGTTTCTGACCACTTGTAAAATGTGTTCAATGTGCTGCCCATTGTGTTGGATTGTCAATGCAACCCTCTTCACACACTGATAGCAACACCGCAGGAGAAATGCTAGCACAGGCTTCCAGTATCCGTAGTTTCAGGTGCTGCACATCTCGTATCTTCACAGCATAGACAATTGCCTTCAGATGACCCCAAAGATAAAAGTCTAAGGGGGTCAGATCGGGAGACCTTGGGGGCCATTCAACTGGCCCACCACGACCAATCCACTTTCCAGGAAACTGTTCATCTAGGAATGCTCGGACCTGACACCCATAATGTGGTGGTGCACCATCTTGCTGGAAAAACTCAGGGAACGTGCCAGCTTCAGTGCATAAAGAGGGAAACACATCATCATGTAGCAATTTCGCATATCCAGTGGCCTTGAGGTTTCCATTGATGAAGAATGGCCCCACTATCTTTGTACCCCATATACCACACCATACCATCAATTTTTTTGTTCCAACAGTCTTGGAGGGATCTATCCAATGTGGGTTAGTGTCAGACCAATAGCGGTGGTTTTGTTTGTTAACTTCACCATTCACATAAAAGTTTGCCTCATCACTGAACAAAATCTTCTGCGTAAACTGAGGGTCCTGTTCCAATTTTTGTTTTGCCCATTCTGCAAATTCAGTGCGCCGATCTGGGTCATCCTCGTTGAGATGCTGCAGTAGCTGGAGTTTGTAAGGGTGCCATTTGTGAGTAGCTAATATCCGCCGAAGGGATGTTGACTAATGCCACTCTCCAGTGACATGCGGCGAGTGCTACGCTGTGGGCTCTTGCTGAATGAAGCTAGGACAGCCACTGATGTTTCTTCATTAGTGACAGTTTTCATGCGTCCACATTTTGGCAAATCCAACACTGAACCAGTTTCACGAAACTTAGCAAGCAGTTTGCTAACTGTAGCATGGGAGATGGGTGGTCTCGTAGGGTGTCTTGCATTGAAATCTGCTGCAATGACCCGGTTACTGCGTTCACCAGACATCAACACAATTTCTATCCGCTCCTCACGTGTTAACCTCTGCGACATGTCAATGGCTGTAAACAAAGAGAAACTTGTAAATAACTCATGAAAGAATAAAGTTACGTTAAAACCAAGCACACCATTGTTTTTCTTGTGAAATTCCCAATAAGTTTGATGTGTCACATGACCTTCTTCCTATTGAAAAAACAAAAGTTGGATCCAAAATGGCCGACTTCCAAATGGCCACCATGGTCACCACCCATCTTGAGAAGTTTCCCCCCTCACATATACTAATGTGCCACAAACAGGAAGTTAATATCACCAACCATTCCCATTTTATTAAGGTGTATCCATATAAATGGCCCACCCTGTACTTTGCATTTTGTTATTATTTATGAATATTATCAGTAATACATTATTTTATGTGTAACTTAACTCCTGCTTGTCTTTTTACTACATCTAATTGCCTGAGGTTATAGATATCGAAGGGAAGGTCGGGATAAGTTATCTATACTAATAAAAGGCAAAGCCTTCACTGACTGATTGACTGATTGACTGACTGTTTCACTCACTCACTCACTCATCACTAATTCTTCAACTACTTTAATTTAGTTAATATCACCAACCATTTCCATTTTATTAAGGTGTATCCATATAAATGGCCCACACTGTACATTTGAATATTGGCAACCATACAACCTGTAGTTACTTCAAATGTCTCTAGTTAAGGCATCATTGGTGCTCAGCTTTTAGCCACACATCTGTTCAAAATGGCTGAAGCTGTGCTCTTCATTATGTTGTCTTCAGTTCATGGCGTGGTGGTCTTCATCAGTTATTAACAAGAGAAAGATACTTCTACATCATCACAGGTTAGCAAGAGAAAGGTACTTCTTTGTCATATGTTGGTTAGAGAGAGAATGTGGTTGAGCAAGCAAATTTATAGGTTTTCTGTCCAGCCCCTACAGCCAATCCAGACAGCCATATCTCAGACCAATGGGGGAAATAGTACATCTTAACACCTGCAACCCCCAAGCCATATGTTAAACATCCTGGCTTCCTTGCCGGGGGGGTTGAAAGACTTTAGCAGAGAAATTCTCATCAAACTGGTTTAAGACACATCCCCCCAAATCCTGTCGTAAAATTAGTCGTAAACGGGGGAGCAAACACGACTACCTCTCACCAAAGTAACACTAAATTACATTGATTTGCCTAGATTACAAATAAAGACATACGAAACATTTCTCAAGTTATGTGCAAAATTTCACATCACAACAACTGTCTACCGGCACCCCCCCCAGGTAAACACACAAAACTACAATCTGGGCTGCAGGTTTGCGTTTACTGGAGGTAAACGAACGCGAATGTAACGTCATGTTGAAGTCAATTAAGCGCCACCACAAAATGCAACTCCTGAGTCGCTCAGAGCGCCTTCATTTAACTGCGATCTGAATGCCAGCGTGGACGGGGTCTAAACTTCCATATTGATGGCATTTCAAAAAACACAAAGTCTTTCCAGGAGTAGGCAGCTGGGAGTTTAACAGAAAAATCACCACATGATGGAGTTAGAACTCCAATTTAGCCAAAGACGCTTTGAGGCCCTGATGCCAGTTAAGAAACAAAGACCCAATCACAAGTTGAAGAAACGTCCAAAGTGCTAAAACTGTAGAAAGACAGAAATTATATTTAACAGACACACACACACAAAAGAAAATAGCCTGAGGCAAGGACATTGTGAGCGAGATTACAAGAGTGAGAGGGAAGCGGAGCTGATAAAACCCACATCTGCTCTAAGCTGAAATAAAAGATGAAGGAGGGAGAGGGAAACACAAAGAGTCTGAAGAAAGGGGGAATGAGAAAAGTAGAAGCTGGCAAGTAGGAGCAAGGACAGGACAGGGGTGGGGAATGGAAGGACGGGGAGGCAAATGGAGGAGCTCTGAAGATTAGGAGGACAGCTGCTGGGAAATTGGAGTCATTTATTGGAACTGGAGGAACACGAGAAGTCTAAATGGATTCTCATCAAACTGGAAACCAGTAACTGGCAGTGGCGGGCGCAGTGAAAGAAGCTGGAAAAGGACAACGAGCAAATCAGTGAATTGCAGAAGAGGATTTCAAACAGTAAGTAAAATGTGGACTGAAGAAGAAAGGGGAAAGTGGCCATTAGGAGCAGATTCATACGTCACAGGAGCCACGGGAAGGAGATTTGTACCCTCATGAGGTGTCCAGAGTGGCTTAGAAATCTACAATTGAGATCCTGCAAAGAAAGATGGGTTAGGGCACTGAAGTGGCCAATGAAAAGTGACAAAGGACCACCAAGAGCTGGGAGAAAAAACCCAACGGGACAGTAGCTAAATGCATGAATTATGACTACAAGAAGATTCAAAGGATAAATACAATTAAATTGTGAGGCTCAACCACTAGAGACTGGGCCTCAAACTTACGTAAGAATCAGTCATCTGCCATCAGATGACTCACTGGCATAGTCCAGCATCCCCTTATCCCCTTCGGCTGGTCAGATTGCAACTGTGTTTGTAAGTTTTTTTGTCAGTCACAGCGGTGGATTGGCCACTAACTCTGCTCTATTATATTTCTCTTCTTGGTATGCTACTTTGTTGAGCTACTGCTCCTATTCTTAAATTAAAGTACCAGAGTACCAGAGCAGCTTTAGGATTCATTGCTTGATGTCACAATGAGAGACCAGACTGTCTTCTTCTACTTCACTTTGTAAAGTTCTAGACCTGAATACGTGCCGCTGTGCTTCTAAGCAGGAGAGCAGCCATTTATCCCGGTTAGTAAGCTTGTGACTTTGCCCAAGATAACTGACCCCCTCGCCAACCCCAGGTTTTGTTTTCTTCACCTTTCCTCCATTCTCACCTGGCTACATCCGAATTCTGGCATGAACTGGTAACGCTTTGTAGCAGATAGCCCAGGTGTTTTGTAGGTGAGTTCAGCCGACTAGAAAGGAAGCTCAAATAGTTGTGGCTCATTGTGGTGAAACCAGGGGGGCTTTACTGCAATGCGTTGAGGCTTTCTGGGACACACGTTACTGTCCTTACCTGGCAGCCTGGAGTACTGCAAGAATTCATGGGCTTTGCGCAACGAGATGGCTCATTCCATCGACCTTTCTGTATCTATCTATCTATCTATCTATCATATAGTGCCTTTTCTATCCATCTATCTATTATATAGTGCCTTTTCTATCTATCTATCTATTATATAGTGCCTTTTCTATCTAGCATTTTATCTATCTATTATATAGTGCATTTTCTCTCTATCTATCTATCTACTATATAGTGCCTTTTCTAATTTTCTATCTAACTATCTATCTATCTATCTATCTATCTGTTATATAGTGCCTTTTCTCTCTATCTATCTATCTATTATATAGTGCCTTTTCTATTTTTCTATCTATCTATTATATAGTGCCTTTTCTATTTTTCTATCTATCTATTACATAGTGCATTTTCTTTCTATCTATTATATAGTGCCTTTTCTATTTTTCTATATATCTATTATATAGTGCCTTTTCTATCATTCCAGATGGCCAGAGCCTTTGCCTGGCCGAGATGCCTTCATAAAGGAAAGACTGAGGGACAAAGTGTACACAGGGCATTATCTCCCCCAGATTACTAGATGGCAGTTCCCTTCTGTTGCAGTAGCCCCACTTTTTCACACAGGGAATTTTTGGAGTGGGAGTTGGATGGCTCATTCCTATTGGGTTCCAAGGGTGCCAACCAAGGGGTGCTGCAGGTATTGTGGAGCCCTACTTTGTCAGGCTTCCGCTTCACCGAAAAGTGCTTCTGGACCATGCCCAGAAGGGACTGGGCGGTCTCATGGTCTGGAATCCCTGCAGATTTTATTTTTTCTCCAGCCGTCTGGAGTTTTTTTTTCTGTCCCCCCTGGCCATTGAACCTTACTCTTATTCGATGTTAATTAATGTTGATTTATTTTGTTTTATAATTGTGTCTTTCATTTTTCTATTCTTTATTATGTAAAGCACTTTGAGCTACTGTTTGTATGAAAATGTGCTATAGAAATAAATGTTGTTGTTGTTGTTGTTGCTAACGGGTCATTGGAAGTACTCCCGGGTACAGGAAAGAAGCCCATTGTTACTGCTCGCAGTCAAGAGGTAGAGGATGACACTTGCTGGGAGGAGTGGAGGTGGAAGACAGAGACTGAGAGAAAGAAGAAAAAGAAGAGAAAGGGCTGTGTGCTTTATTCTACTGTGCATATTGGAGCTGTACTGTGGTTTATTGTGGGAAACAATTGGGAAGCATTTCCCATAGCAAAAAAAAAAAAAAAGTCTGTGTGTTACTGAGCTTGTGACTTTTTCTGTCTGTTTCAGGTTGGGGGAGCTGATGTGCCCCCTGTAGGACACACTATCTATCTATCTAAATACATCTTTGTCTACATACATAAACTAGGTAAGGTTTATCATTGTACTATTGCCATGTCACAGCTGCAAATTTGTGGAGCCACTCTGAGCCTGGACACAGTGAAGAGTACTATACACAAATAAATTAAATTTTATTGATTAGACAGAAAGATAGATAGATAAGCGTAGTTGGCAGGATTAGATAGATAGATAGATAGATAGAAAAGGCACTATATATAATAGATAGATAGATAGATAGGCACTATATGATAGATAGATAGATATGAAAGGCACTATACGATAGATATGATAGATAGATAGATAGATTTTAACTTTGCCATAGTCAGCAGGACTAGATAGATAGATGCCCTGTACTACACTTTTTGAAATATAAGATTTTTTGTTTTTTGTTTCATCTCATCATTTTTCATACAATGTAGCAAATAAATATAAAATATTAATATTGTGCAGCAGAAATGCAGTAATGAGGCTTCAGAATGAAGAACATACCAAATCATTTTAAAATCAATTACATGAAACCCTAACACAAAGACCTGTCTTGTTCAGCAATGATAAATCAGGTGATGTGCAATCAGGACGCTTTCCAGTGGGCTTTGCTCTTCACCGGCTCTCCTCGCCCCACTTCGTGCAGCAGCTCCTGAAGAGACACGCACACTCGGCTCTGGCATGTCCAAATCAAGCTTTTGTGGGATCGCTCTTCTGGGTATAATCAATCTTCCAACTAAAGGTATTGGGAATGTGGTACACCGTTAGTGCCGTCAAAAGTCTTGTTAGAAGACTCTCTTGATTATTAGGTTTCCTAAATTAAGCTCACCTACCCTACTTACAATGCTGAAGAATTTGTAACAGAAGAGAGATTTAAAATAGTCAGATATTCGAAAGATGGCACAGTCACTATCTGTGTTGTCAATTGTGGCGTTTGCACATTCTCTCCGGTTTCATCCCAAAGATGTCTGTTAGGTTGTTTGCTGATTCTCACCCAGCAGGGGTCTCGAGGACCGTGTCTGACTTTGTCTTTCCTAACTGACTGTGGACCTTCCAGCGGTTTTTCTTTTCTCATTGCCGATGCAGACTAGAGTTTTCGTTTTTCGCAGATTAATTAATGGACAGCCTGCGTCGGGCTCCGTTGATGTCACCCACTTTCACATCCTGGACCCACTATGCACTTAGTCAAGTTTCACTTGCATTATACCTGAGGACGTCATCACAGGGCTCTGCGTCTGCACTCGATAGAGAGTGCAAGACCAAAATACGCTGAATGGAACTGAATTTATGAATTGTTTTTGACGTTAATGGGCTGATTTTTAATATTTTTTTCCAGAATATTTGCTCCAGTCTTCAACGATCTGGTACGACACTGCTAAGGATGCAGATAATGAAGACTAACTAATGTATAGAACCTAATGACTAAGGCCAGACTGAAAAACACGCATGTAACCAAAATACAAAGAACTGGAAAAAACAAAAAAACCTAAAGAAATTACAGAGGAATGTTTTTTTTTTTACACAGCAAATTATTAAATGTGAAACTGGCTGAGGTAAGGAGTGGATTGTATTGTTTGTTTTTTGTGGGTTTAGTTAAAAATTTCTTGCTTTGCTACATTAGCATTTGTTGAAGAGGCATCGGCAGGGGGGCTGTGCCAGCCTGTAAAATAATGCCAATAGGGACGCAATTAAAGAAAAATGAAAGCAATTTAATTTAATTGAAAATGAAACGAGAGAGGAATGAACAGAGAGAGCACACGTAGCAAAGTGGGCTGGGATCCTGTCTGCTAGAAGGTCTACCCTTACTGTCTGATGGGGTGGTCTCGCTCCACTGTCTCAGCTCACAGGTAACTCTCCAAATAATAAATCCCACCCATCCCCTTCCCTGCAAAGATATCCGTTCAACTTTTTCCAGGGTTTTTGGTTATTTAGGAAATTGGAACAATCAGGAAGAGAACAGGCCATTCAGCCTGACAAAGCTTGCCAGTCCTATCCACTTGTATCTTCCAAGTCAAGTTCTGAAAGTCCCTGAAGTCCTCCTGTCCACCACACTACTTGGTCGCTTATTCCAAGTGTCTTATCGTTCTTTGTGTAAAGAAAAACTTGCTAATGTTTGTGTGAAATTTACTCATCACAAGTTTCCAACTGTGTCCCCGTGTTCTTGATGAACTCATTTTAAAGTCATCGTCTCGATCCACTGCACTGATTCCCTTCATTATTTTAAATACTTCAGTCAGGTCTCCTCTTCATCACTATAAAGGCTCAGCTCCTTTAAGCTTTCCTCATAACTCATCCCCTGGAGCCCTGAATCAGCCTCGTTGCTCTTCTCTGGACCTTATTTTCTAGTGTTGTGCTTAGGAGGCAGCCAACAAGCCCTAAGGTGAGTGATCGACCACAAGATGAAGGGTTGATTTCAAGTACTAACGTCTCTCTCTCTCTCTTTTACCAGACCCAAAGAAGACAAATAATAATTCTACACACTCACCTCCACCACTTCCGGATTCTCAAGATGGCCACTCCACATCAGTGCCGTTTCCGCCTCCTAGTGATGACGTCACTTTCCAGTCCCACCATGATGACGTCACGCACCGCCTCCTAGTGATGACGTCACTTTCCAGTCCCGCCATGATGATGTCACGCACTGCCTCCTAGTGATGACGTCACTTTCCGGTCCCGCCATGATGACATCACTTTTGGCCTACAGTTTTGATGTAAATTCCTGCCATATCACATCCTGTCGCCATTTTCTGTATCTCAGTACTGTATGTTGTCAAATGCTTTGGTTTTATGATCCATTCTCATTCAACTTTCATCAAGTCCGACGGACATTATACGGGACAATTTCCCTAACTCAGATTTATCATATTATAGCTGCTATGTCCTTTTTGTAGCCTGGAGACCAAAACTGCACACAGGACTCCAGATGAGGCCTTAACCAGTGTGTTATAAAGCTTGAGCAGAACCTCCTGTGACTTGTACTCCACACATCAAGGCGCTATATAACCTGACACTCTGTTAGCCTTTTTAACGGCTTCTAACCACTATCTCTCCGTTGATAATGTTGAGTCCACTACGACTCCTAAACCGGAGCGCCCGGAGGAAACCCAAGCAGACACAGGGAGAACATGCAAACTCCACACAGGGACGACCCAGGAAGCGAACCCGGGTCTCCTAACTGCGAGGCAGCAGCGCTACCACTGCGCCACCGTGCCGCCCTTAGAATCCACTCCGACTCCTAAATCCTTCTCATAAGGTGGACGTTTGATTTTCAGACCTCCCATTGTCTATTCTCGATTTTCAGAAAATGTTCAGATTTTCTTCCTTCCCTTTTCTTCTCTGGTGTTTATGAGATTCGATGTTTGATGAATGATTGAGTGTGGTGAAGCAAATCCTCAGACTTAAATGCTGATGTATGCAAGTATTTGTGGTGCTTTTCTTCATCGGCAATACAAGCGTCGCATATTCCCCATCGTGATGACGCGATACACATAAAGGCCTCATGTGCCAGCTGTTGCCCTTTGCACCTTTGCAACAGAATCTTGCACTGCCACCTGGTGGAATCCTCCAGATTTACATAAACTCTGCACACTAAGAATTGTCCGTACACTGCTTAGGTAGCAGCAGAACCCGCAAGCGCACACGTCGTGTAGCGTCAAATATCTCCTGGCCCTAAGAATAGCGGCCATTTCTGTGAACCACCGACACATGCCACTACTTTCCAGAAATGTAAATTACAAGTTTTCACACCGTTGTAAATGCCGTGGATGGAAGGTGGACCCTTGTTCAGCTGGGAAGCCATAATGGAGGCACGACATGAGAGGGGGCATGGGGATGATGGGGCTAGATTATTATCCCAGTCTTGGGGGGGCTTGTTTATCAAGAGCAGTTCCTCCTCCAGTACAATAGATGGCACCCACAGGGTTGTTCTGAGGGACGACCCTGCTGAGGGCCTCGGGTAGCCACCAGGGGGCACTGCAGGGAGAAGGGGGTCCCTGTTTCAGGGCACTTCCGCCTGACACTGAAGTGCTTCTATGCCAGATCTGGCATAAAAGGAAGCCATCGAGCCTCCTCCAGTGAGTCAGAGTCAGGAGGCAGAGGGTGACGCTCACATGGAGGAAGTGAAGAAGAAGAAGAAGAAGAAGGTGTATTGCGAACTGAACTGTAAAAAAAGGTGTTTGGTGAATAAGAAATGTTTATTTGCACCCGAACCTCTCTTTGTGTCTGAAGTTTCAGGGCTCGGTGCCCCCCATGGTGGTCACACCATAAAATAACACTTGATTTGGCGTTAGAATAAAATAACATGGCCTGGCATAATGTAGGAAGAACACTCCACATCAAATCCACTGGGGTTTGAAGACTCATCAATCTGCTGTGTTGCCATAAGAAAAGGCAAATGAAGAATTCTGTAGTATTACACAGCTTCTCGTTTTCCATATCAGTATATCCTGAACTTTCACGTTCATTATAGTGGTGTCCAGCACTGAACTGCCCCTTGAACCGACGGCCCTGCGATTTTAGGGCTCATTATAATAAATTCTCATTTTATATTACGCTGCTCCCAAAGGACACCATCACAAGGTGATTTCTAAAGAGCAGAAGAGACAGAATTCAAAGCAACAAAGATAAGCAAAGTGCAACGCAAGATCATTCGGGAGCCTGTAGTAAAACTGAATGTGAACTGATAAAAAGATATCAGCAGATTGAAAATAAGATTTGACAGCCAACATACTGGAGTCAGCACAAGCATAACCAGGCACAAAAGTGTCCGTAAAAGTGAAATTAAAGAGATTTTATGGTGTAATTGGATGATTCATCCCGGGCTCATTTGGGTGGTTGGCATATCAATTATGATTTATGGAACAGTCATTACAAAACCCTTCAGCTGGCGAGACGGGGGCACGTCACGTCCTCAGGGACCCCAAATGCGCATTCTGTAGGTATGTCAGTGTCTGCCCCTCGCGCTGTAGTTTGGGTCATTGGCATCTTTAAACTGGGCGATCTTTGTGAGTGAACTGGCACTCGGTGCTCCTGAAGGCAGGCCCGGCCTGTCCATGACCTGAAATTCAAGTCCAATGACCTCCGACAGACGGATACTTTTCTTCATCAGGGCCACTGTGGACCCAACGCCAAGAAAAGCCCCCAGAAATCTCAGGGAGTCTCATTTACACTCAACTTAGCAAAACGTTGTGACCACCAGGGGGTGCAGCAGAGCTCCAGATACTAATACACAACAATACAATACAAATTATTTTTTGTAAAGCCAAAAATCGCACAAGAAGTGCAGCAATGGGCTTTAACAGACCCTGCCTTTTGACAGACCCCCAGCCTTGACTCTCTAAGGAGACAACGGAAAACTCCCAAACGGAAAAATGGAAGAAATCCCTGGAAAGGCAGTTCAAAGAGAGACCCCTTTCCAGGTAGGTTGGGTGTGCAGTGGGTGTCAGAAAGAAGGGGCTCAAAACACAGGCCTGGGTTCAAGTACAAGGTGCCTACTCCTCCAAAATGTTTCAATTCCCACTTTTTTTTTTCAGGTTGCACCACCAATCAGTCGGTTTTTTCCTTCTCCTTCCACATCTCCAATGTGGTCTCATCCTCCTCCTCTCATCTCAGGAAACCCGACTTCTTTTACACCGGACTCGGAGAGTACTTCCGGTGCCATGGCATTGCACACTGTCCTTACTTTACCAATCGAGATATGCCAGGCTAATAATGTAGAACGTTAAAAAGTAAAAATCGGGAGTGGTCTCCCCTATACTCAGATATGGGGATGGATATTGGAGGAGTAAACCGCAAGACAATATTTTTATATTATATACATTAATGGACCCTCAACAACAAATCAAAACAAATTAATAATATGTTGAGCAATTATTATAGAAGTAAAGTTGCTAGTGGTGTGTGAAGTTGGGCGATAAACTGGAGACAAAAACACCCAACTGGGAGAAAGAAGAGAACCCAGATTTGAGAAGGCCAGACAGATGGAGGTGACGTTCACAGTACTTTACACGCTTCTTGAAAGTGGCATGAATAAAAAAAGTACCACTTCCGGTTGGACATTTACGTTTTGTACGTAATACTTGTAGGCAAAATTTGGTTGGCCGAAGTGAAAGCACACTCACGTTATCGTGTTTACACACACACACGGACAGAATTCCAAAAATGTTTTTTTTCTGACTCGGGGAAGTCTAAAACGTTGAGATTCATCAAAATCTTGAAATTTTATTTTTTGACGATTATAATAATTTCCCTACGAGAAAGTAAATCGGACTCTGGGAGGTCTAAAACGTTAAGATTTCATCAAAATCTTGAGGTCGAATTTTTGGACGATTCCAATACTTTCCCTATATGAGAAAGTAAAAATGGCTATGAACCCATTATTCAAATTTGGCTTTTCTCACAGCTTATATTTTAGTTGTACAGTGGAACTTCGGGTCACGAACGTCTCAGAACACGTACAAATCGGGTTACGACCAAAAAGTTCGCCAAACTTTTGTATTTATTCACGACCACACACTCGGGTGACGAACAAGCCAGTTTCCCCTCCGGTTCGTATTGATGATGATTTCCGCACGTGTTCAGTCTCTCCCTGTGCATTCCCTGTGCAGCGAGCGAGAGAGAGAGAGAGTGAGCGTGAGAGAGAGTGAGAGAGAGAGAGAGTGAGAGAGAGAGTGAGAGAGGAGAGGAGAGAGAGAGAGTGAGAGAGAGAGAGTGAGAGAGAGAGAGAGAGAGCGAGAGAGAGAGAGTGAGAGAGAGAGACAGAGAGAGAGAATGAGAGAGAGAGTGAGAGAGAGAGAGAGAGAGAGAGAGAGAGAGAGAGCGCACGAGAAGGCAATAAGGCCTGGAAGGCAGTTAAAGAATGCACCGGGCTTGTTTTTAAAGCGGCTGTTTCGAGCATTGTTTTAATCTCGTTGTATTTAACGAAGACTTTTTTCTATTGGATTTTAACCTCCACTCCACTTTTGTTTTTATGGGATCATTTATTTATTGAAGGATTCTGAAAGCACTGCACTTTATTTAATTTGGACTTTGTTTTTGATTGTTGTTTGGTTGATTTTATTTAAAGCACTTGGTACTTTTTGCACCATCCGATTGCTCCATTGTAGTGCCTCACTGTCGTGCTCATCGGTAACATCACCGACGGTGACGGGTTTAAGGGCTCCCGGAAGCGAGATGGCAGCATGCAGCGAACCCGCATCGTCACAGACTTCATCTCAAAACTGTAATCTCCTCTCCACCCAGCTTCCTGCCAGAACTCAACTCCTGCAAGGTTAGTTTTCTTGCTTGTTTATGGTTAGTTTTTGTATGAATTACAGATTTTTCAAATGTTCATTTTTTCCCCTGTGCTTAAAACTCATTAAAAAAGTGTTTACAGCGAGCGGTTCGTAAGGCTGTAGCGCAAACTCTTGCAATGTTAGTTTTCTCTGTTCAAGGTTTTCTCAGTGTTATTCAATGTGTTTACATTTAGTTTACTATTACACTGTGCATTCTATGGCATAATTAACTATTTTTGTGCTTAAAAATCTTTAAAAAAATATATTTACATACAGCTTGTACGGTCCGGAACGGATAAATTGTATTTACATACAATCCGATGGGGGAAATTACTTCGGGTCACAAGCAAATCGGGTTGCGACCAGAGTTTTGGAACAAATTACGGTCGTGACCCGAAGTTCGACTGCACAGGGAAACCATCAGACGGAACTCTGTGGAGACGCCTTGAGGACTTTGTGGTTCTTCTAATCTCATCAGTGGTTTCAGGAAGGGGATTATAGAAGTCTCACTGCAGGATGCTAGTGGTGTGTGAAGTTGGGCGATAAACTGGAGACAAAAACACCCAACTGGGAGAAGGAAGAGAACCCCGATTTGAGAAGGCCAGACAGACGGGGGTGACGTTCACAGTACTTTACACGCTTCTTGAAAGTGGCATCATGTTACTGCTCTCTGTTCACAGATCCTCGACCTGACTGGCTAATCTAAGCTTAAGAAATCTTATTGTTTCCCTGGAATGTGTAGAACAAGCGCCTTCTTAGGCTGAGACGCAGCATGCTGTGGACTCTGCTAAGCACACAGAAACAAAATTAAACAAAGAATGTACACAAACGCTGGAATTATACACGTGTACGTCAAAGTCATTGAGTGTGATTATGAGAAAACAGTGATTTCCTCAGTGCTTTTCAAGAATGGCTCAAGTGCGTATGAAGAGCCTGTGATGATCACGCCTGGCAAGAGACGCCATTGTTTACGAGCGGTCCGAGCAGCCGAGATTGCTTGCAATTCAATCCGTGATTATGTGTTTGTGCCGGCACAGTTGAACGCCATGAGCGCCGGGTGGAAGATGAAGTTTTTCTTATACTAAGTTCTGGTCTGTACAATACAATGGGAGACTCGGGGAAATAAATCCCACAGAAGGCAATCATTTCGTAATTGTATTTGTACGGGACGGTTTGCCAAAACAACATCCGCTGTAGACTCCTCCAAAATAATCAGGAGATTACCGGAGAAAGAAACAGAAGATTTTTTTTTTTGTTCCTCTGAGATGTTAAGGGTGGCTGGTGGTCTTCTTGAGATTTGCTATTCTGGACAATTGAAAATGACTAACGTGGAAATATTAGACACATTCTGGGAGACTATTGGCGCATTTACATGCACTTCCATAAGCTAATTATTCACACATAACCCTGATTCCGGTTGGCCGCAACGTGTTTGAGAAGCATTGGAAGACTCTCATCTGATGAATTTCTCTTGTGATGGAAACCAAGGGTTTGTCAGCGAGCCCCGAAACTCCCAACACGAACACGCACAGAGTGATCGATGAACGATGGTTTATTCTCTAAACCCTCCACAACACCTCAGAGTAGCACAAGAACAAATGATCTCTCTCTTCACGTCTCTCAACAATCCACAGTTCCTCTCACCTCCGCAGTGTCCTCCTCCGGTTGAGTGTTGCCTTCCTTCCTCCCAGCTCTGACTCAGCTGGACAAGGGATTGTGGCCCATTTTTAGGGAGCTCATGTCCCCGCAGCACACCTAAGCCCCACCATTGAGGCACCCACAGACCCTAGCAGAGCTGTTTTGCCAGACCACACTTCCCAGCATGTCCTTCTGGTTTCATACTGGGCACCGATATCTGGGGGGCTACTGCCATCTAGTGTGCTGGGGGAGTCAAAGGTGCTTCCTGTCTTGCTATATAGTTGTGAGACATGGACGTTATCCAGTGACCGGAGATCAAGACTGGACTCCTTCATGTGTGTTTCTTCGGAGAATCCTTGGGTCCCACTGGTCTGACTTTGTGTTGGTCACAGAGTCCAGAATGAGGCACATGACCTGCATTGTGAGGGAGCGTCAGTTACGGCAAGATGGCCATGTGGAGCGATTCCCAGAGGGTGATCCGGCTCACAGGACCATCATTGCTGAGGAACCGAGTGACTGGACCAGGCCAAGAAGACGTCCACGTAACACCTGCCTGCGGCATATACAGGGTCATTTCTGGAGTGTGGGACTGGACCACGTGTCTGCCTGGGGGGTTGCCAGCCATGATCCCTAAGGGTGATCCGCCTCGAAGGACCCTCATTGTTGAGGACCCGAGTGGCTGGACCAGGTCATGGGGACGCCCACATAACACCTGGCTGCAGCAAACAGAGGGTCATTTCCAAAGGGTGGTCTGCCTGGGGGGTTGACAACCAGGATCCTGAGCTGTTTTGTCGTGTGGTTGGTCAAGCTGTACCAGTGTGTGCTCTCCAACCTGACCTGACCTGACCCTGAGACGCTGGAGAGAAGTTGACGCAACACAACACATTCTTCATGGATTATGGGTAGTTTGAACAGCACGGCACTCTTCCATTAATCTAGTTGAAGCCAACATCAAATGAACGTACGGGATCATACCATTGTTGAACAACGCGCCATGGTGAGATTTCTTTTGGGCAGAGGGCATGAAACCTGCTAAAATTCACCAAAGGATGTTGGTTCGGTACAGAAGTGAAGACAGCAGGACTTGGCGAAAAATGTATGAAAATGTAGGAAGGTTGATAGTGGAAAAAGTAAGTGTAACCGATGAATATCCGTCACGCACACAATCCCTTCATCAAAGAAGGCCAACTCATCACGTTGTCCACTGTTGCTGCACATTTGGATATCCGCTATGGATCTGCACAAGCTATAGCGCATGAAGCCAACGTCAAATGAAAAGTCCCCAGCGACATCTTCCCTTTCCGGTGGGCTGTCCGTTCATCCTTTCTGGCCCTCTCTTCCTTCTGGTTCTGATCCCCTTTCTCCTCCCCAGCCAGGATGTCTGTCTGTCTGCTAAGAGCCTCCCATCCCGGGATGCCCGTCCAGCCTGTGTGGCATTTACACTCTCTAACTGATATCAGCTGTTGGTAACAACAACAACATTTATTTATATAGCACATTTTCATACAAAAAAATGTAGCTCAAAGTGCTTTACATAATAAAGAATAGAAAAATAGAAGACACAATAAAAAATAAAAATAAGTCAACATTTATTAACATAGAATAAGTAAGGTCCGATGGCCAGGGTGGACAGAAAAAACAAACAAAAAAAAAACTCCAGAGGCTGGAGAAAAAAAAATTAAATCTGTAGGGATTCCAGACCAAGAGACCACCCAGTCCCCTCTGGGCAATCAACCTAACATAAATCAAACAGTCCTATTTGGATTTAGGGTTCTCATGGAAGGACTTGATGATGATGGTCACGTAGACATCTGGCTTTCAGTCCATCATTGTTGGAGTATCATGATGCTTTGAGTAGGTGGAGGTGGTGCAGGCCGCCACCACAAAGAAACCGGAAAAAGAAACAGAAGAGAGAGTTGGGGTCAGTACGGATTTTAGAGCCACCATGAATAGTTATTATGATGAATTGAACATATAGAGTATCTGTATTAAGATAAAGTGAAGTTATGAGAAGGCCATGTTACAGTGATGTATTTTTAGCAGTGTTTTAAACTGCTCTACTGTATCAGCCTGGTGAATTCCTATTGGCAGGCTATTCCAGATTTTAGGTGCATAACAGCAGAAGGCCGCCCCCCGCCTCACCACTTCTTTTAAGTTTTGTTCTTGGAATTCTAAGGAGACACTCATTTGAGGATCTGAGGTTACGATTTGGAATATAAGATGTCAGACACTCCGATATATAAGATGGGGCGAGATTATTTAAGGCTTTATAAACCATAAGCAGAATTTTAAAGTCAATCCTGAATGACACAGGTAACCAGTGTAGTGACATTAAAACTGGAGAAATGTGTTTGGATTTTCTTTTCCTAGTTAGGATTCTAGCAGCTCCATTTTGCACTCGTTGTAATCGATTTATGTCTTTTTTGGGTAGTCCTGAGAGGAGTGCGTTACAGTAATCTAGTCGACTGAAAACAAATGCGTGAATTAATTTCTCAACTCATCTTTCAATGATATAAGAGGTCTAACTTTACTTATGTTTCTTAAGTGAAAAAATGCTGTCCTAGTGGTCTGATGAATATGCGATTTAAAATTCAGATTACAGTCAACAGTTACCCCTAAGTTTTTTACTTCCGTCTTAACTTTTAATCCTAATGCATCCAGTTTATTTCTGATAACCTCATTGAATCCATTATTGCCAATTACTAAAATTTCAGTTTTCTCTTTATTTAGTTTGAGAAAATTACTATTCATCCATTCAGAAATACCAGTAAGACATTGTGTTAGTGAATCGAGAGAGTCGGGGTCATCAGGTGCTATTGATAAGTACAGCTGTGTGTCATCAGCATAGCTGTGGTAACCTGCTTATCGTTCTTGTTCTCAGCTCTTCACTTGTGATGATCGATTTTTTTGTACCCTTGTCCTGTGACACGGGCGCACCGCCACTTCCAGGTATATAAACGATGTAAACAAAGAGGGGAAGGGGGAGGGTACTAGGCAAGGTTGGCATTGCATAAGCTGCTCGAGAGCCAGAGATGGAGCTCAAAGTTAAACATTGTTATATCGAGGGGTGAGGAGCATGCGCTTTCTATCGTTTCTGTACATCCACTGTGTTCATTTTGAAGTGTTGCTACCAGGTTGGCACCCCAAAGATTTACGTAGCCTCCAATTTTCTTCGCTTCACACTAGCTGCTCGCTTTATGGCTACTAAGAACCTCCCTTGAAAAACATTATCGATTAAAAAGATATTCAGAAAACTCGAAGGTGTCCAGACACTTGAGGGTTTGAGGTGAGCAGCTCATTCTGCCAACTAAGAGTTACACATGAAATGAGTCTGGATTGAGATTTGAGGTTCACTAGCAGACCGGAGTGAATGAGAAGGAGATGAGAACCTCAGGAGTGTCTGCCTGGTGTCTATGTGGAGTTTGCATGTTTGTGTTGTGTCTTCATGACTTTTTGATCAGGAGTGGTGGCTCTGAGGCCTAGGATCTGCGCCGGTGTCTGGAAGGCGAAATGCTGAAGCACAACCGTTGTTCAGGAATGCAGCTATTTCATTCGCTGTCACTCCACGAGTTTCCGTCATGATGCGTTTGACTTCTGCAACGGACTCCACTGGGTGTGTCTGAGCCGCTCGAGGAGAGTTTGTCACCAAACTCACGCCATTTTTGGAACTTCACACTCCTTGGGCGCAGTGGTGGCTCTGAAGCCTAGCATCTGTACCAGTATCCAGAAGGTTGCCAGTTCGATTTCCCATTACTGCCTACTCTGCTGGGCTCTTGAGCAAGGCAATGGGCTCCAGAGGTGTTGTACGATGGCAGACCCTGAGCTCTGACCCCTAAAGGGTATGCGAAAAACTAACAAATTCCTAATACAAGAACTGTATATACTCACGTATAAGTCGGGTCATGAAACCTGAAAAATCGATCATAAAATCAGACCCCGACTTATACGCCCGTTGAAAAATGCAACGCTCCATTTTTTTTTTTACATCTTCTTGCCTCCTCCAATCTCGCCCCAAATTCTCAGACACGTTGAATTTTGTTGTAGCAGCTCAGTTACCAATTTCTTTCGCCACTTCAATGACATTTAATTTAAAACCAGCTTCATATTTTCTTCTGATCGAACGCTCCATTGTAAATAAGAGATGCTCTTACGATAAAGGAGTACGAGGGTGTGAGATGCAAAAAACACACAACAGTGCAAACGTCGCTTCGGAATTGTTCGGGTATCACCGTGTGGTCAAGTAGGCACAATGCATAGAAAACAAGACTGTGTGCTCCGTGGTTACTCTTTCAGGTGGGCGTCACCATATCATAATCCCTTGCACCAATAGCGTGGGTTTTCCACATTCGACTTATACGACTGACATTATAAAATACCGGAAATCATACGATAAAATCAAGTCCCGACTTATCCGCGAGTATGTACGGTAATGGTATAAGGCGAAATGCTGAAGCACGACCGATGTCCAGGAATGCGACTATTTCATTCGCTGTCACTCCACGAGTTCCTGTCACGATGCGTTCAACTTCTGCCTCTGACTCCACTTGGTGTGTCTGATCCGGTCGAGGAGAGTTTGTCACAGAACTCACGCCATTTCGGAACTTCCCACTCCATGGGCAGAGTGGTGGCTCTGAGGGTTAAGGATCTGCGCTGGTGTCCGGAAGATTGCTGGTTCAAATCCCCATTACTGTCTACTCTGCTGGGCCCTTGAGCCAGGCACTGGCTCCAGGGCTGCGGTATGATGGCAGACCCTGTGGTCTGACCCCAAGGGGCATGCGAAAAACTAACAAATTCCTAATCCATCCATCCATCCATCCATCATCCAACCCACTATATCCTAACTACAGGGTCACGGGGGTCTGCTGGACCCAATCCCAGCCAACAAAGGGCACAAGGCAGGAAACAAACCACAGGGCACACACACACACCAAGGACAATTTAGGATCGCCAACGCACCCAACCTGCATGTCTTTGGACTGTGGGAGGAAACCCAAGCAGACACAGGGAGAACATGCAAACTCCACGCAGGGAGGACCCGGGAAGCGAACCCGGGTCCCCTAACTGCGAGGCAGCAATGCTACCCACTGCACCACCGTGCCGCCCTAATACAAGTAATTGTATAAAGTGAAATAAAGAACAAAAACAATACTCCAAAGATGTGATTGTTAGGTTGATTGTCAAATCCAAATCAGTCCCTATTTAAATGTGAGGGGTGTGCATGAGTGGGCCCCTGTGATGGACTGGTGCCTTGTCCTGGGCTGGTTCCTGCCTCAATGGTCTGATGTCCCCACAACCCTGAATTGAATCGGGCAGGTTTGAGTGTGAGATGAGATAATAACAAACACGAGGGTGGAATCAAAAGAGCAATTATGTGGAACAATAAACATCTGTAATCATTTCTTGGTCTGGCTGCCCACTTACCCCAGAATGATCCCATCTCATAGTGACCCATAGTAGTACCACTCAGCTAGCAAGTGACAATTGTATCCTTCAGTTAAAAGGGCGGTAGCAGTGTGGCCTACTGGTTAAGGGGCCTGAACTTGAAACAGCACTGTGCAAACTTGAAGATGTCCCTTAAATTGCCACCGCCGAGGACATGGGGACGGACAAGGCACTCCATCATTATGCCCACCGACTCTCTATCTGAGCCCTGAGTCCTGCAAGTTAGCAGCCGCCGGGCTCACAGTTTCTGAAAATCTAGAAAGAGAGAGGAGTTGTGCAGGTGAAGCTCTTTGGCGCGCGCCCAAGAAAAGTGCCATGCAAAATAAAGTTCTTTCATTCCCCCATAAAAGGTAACATAGCGTAACACTCTCAAAGCAACTTAATCCAATTCAGGCTCCTGAGGGTATTATATGAAATGTTATAGAAGCTGCGGCGCTGACAATATGAGCAGCTCAGCTCCCCCAAGGAGAGCAAATTCAATCCGCACTTTTTGGAGGCAGCCAAGGAAGTGGGCCTTACGTCACAAGAGCATCAGGTTCAGAATGTCACCCTGGGCCGAGTTATTTAGTGTGAGGGTCAATCATAAAGTAAAAGCAATTTGGAAATTACATGGTAACCACGTTGGAAAGGGGCATGTGGCACTCCCGATATCTCCGCAAAAGGACGAAGGTCCAAGTGTTTAGAGTCCTGGTGCTCCCCGTTTGTGAGACATGGACGCTATCAGTGACCTGAGACGAAGACTGGACTCCTTCATGTGTGTCTCTTCAGAGAATGTCTGGGTACCGTTGGTTTGACTTGACATGAGACACATGACCCGCATTGTCAGGGATCCTCAGTTACAGCACTACGGCCGCATGGCGCGATTACCTGAAGGTGATCCAGTTCACAGGATCCTCACTGTGGCCGGACCAGGCCAAAGGGACGCCCATGTAACACCTGGCTGTGGCAGATAGAGGGTGGGACTGAACTGCGTGTCTACCTGGGGGGTTGCCAACCAGGATCCCGAGCTGTTTCTTCATGTGCTGGGTTTCGGCAATGTGCCTTACCAGTGTGTGCTCCCCAAACCTGACCTGACCTGACATATTGGAGAGAAGTTGACGCAATGCAACACGTTCGTGATTGCTTATGGGTAGTTTGAACACGCATGGCGTGGCACTCTGCCGTTAATCTAATTGAAGCCAATGTCAAATGAATGTGCGGGATCGTACCATTGTCGAACAACGTGCCATGGTGAGATTTCTTTTTGTTGGAGGGCATGAAACCTGCTGAAATTCACAGAAGGATGTTGGCTCAGCACGGAAGTGAAAACGACTGGACATGACGAAAAGTTTAGGAATGGGTAGAAAGGTTTATAGCGGGAAGAGTAAGTGTAACCTATGTCGCGCACAGAAGCCAATTCCTTTATCAAAGAAAACCGACTAATTATGTTGTCCACTGTAGCTGCACATTTGGATATCCGCTATGGATCTGCACAAGCTATAGTGCATGATGGCTTGGGTTGGTTCTGTAAAATTTGCACAAGACGAGTACCCAAAACAGCTTACTGATCTACACAAGCAACAGCGCGTGGACATTGCGACCCAATTCCTGAAACGTTACGAAGAAGATTCAGGTGTTCCGGAGATGAGACAAGGGTCCATCACTGTGAGCCGAAGAACAAGAGACAAAGCAGGCCATGGAAACACCCGTCTTCTCCAGTAGAGAAGAAATTCAAATGAAAACACCCTAGCCAAGAAAATCCTGATGACCTTCTTTTGTGACACAAAGGGTCCGTTTTTGGCGCATTTTCAGCAAAACAGATAATCGGGGGGACCAGTATAGTTAACTGTGCTATGCCGAGAGAGAAACTGAAACCAGCAATTCACAGCAAACGAAGAGCCTTGCTGCTCCACGACCACATGGCCGCTATGGTGGAGGCGATGCAACAGTTGAGGTTTGAACGTGTTCTAAATACTGCTTATGGTTTATAAAGCCTTAAATAATCTGCTTCATCTTATATATCGGAGTGTCTGACATCTTATATTCCAAATTGTAACCTTAGATCTTCAAATGAGTGTCTGCTTAGAATTCCAAGAGCTTAACTTAAAAGAAGTGGTGAGGCGGGCAGGCGGCCTTCTGCTGTTATGCACCTAAAATCTGGAATAGCCGACCGATAGGAATTCGCCAGGCTGGTATGGTGGAGCTCTTTAAAACACTGCTGGAAACACATTACTTTAACATGGCCTTCTCATAACTTCTTCTTAGTTAAATCCTGATGCTCTGTATATTCAATTCATTATCATAATTATTCATGATGGCTCCAAAATCTGTACCAACCCCTACTCTCTCTTTTGTTGTTTTTCCGGTTTTCTGTGGTGGTGACCTGCGCCACCACTACCTGATCAAAGCACTGTGATGTCCCTACATTGATGGATTAAAGGCCAAAAGTTCACGTGACCGTCATCATCAAGTTCTTCCATGAGAACCCTGAATACAATGAGGACTGTTTCATTTATCTTAGGTAGAATGCCTAGAGGGGGCTGGGTGGTCTCGTGGCCTTGGAACCCCTGCAGATTTTATTTTCTCTCCAACCGTCTGGAGTTTTTTTTTTGTTGTTGTTTTTTCTGTCCTCCCTGGCCATTGGACCTTACTCTTATTCTATGTCAATTAGTGTTCTCTGATTTTAATTCTTACGTTGCCTCTTACAGTGGTGCTGTAAAAATTATGTTTCTGGACTTCTTTAGTGCCTTCAACACCATCCAACCTCTGCTCCTCAGGGACAAGCTGACAGAGATGGGAGTAGATTCATACCTGGTGGCATGGATTGTGGACTATCTTACAGACAGACCTCAGTATGTGCGTCTTGGGAACTGCAGGTCTGACATGGTGGTCAGCAGCACAGGAGCGCCACAGGTGACTGGACTTTCTCCGGTCCTGTTCAGTTTATATACATCAGACTTCCAATACAACTCGGAGTCCTGCCACATGCAAAAGTTCGCTGACGACACTGCTATGGTGGGCTGCATCAGGAGTGGGCAGGAGGAGGAGTATAGGAACCTAATCAAGGACTTTGTTAAATGGTGTGACTCAAACCACCTACACCTGAACACCAGCAAAACCAAGGAGCTGGTGGTGGATTTTAGGAGGACCAGGCCCCTCATGGACCCCGTGATCATCAGAGGTGACTGTGCAGAGGGTACAGACCTACAAATACCTGGGAGTGCAGCTGGATGATAAATTGGACTGGACTGCCAATACTGATGATCTGTGTAAGAGAGGACAGAGCTGACTATACTTCATTAGAAGGCTGGCGTCCTTCAACATCTGCAATAAGATGCTGCAGATGTTCTACCAGACGGTTGTGGTGAGCGCCCTCTTCTACGAGTTGGTGTGCTGGGAGGCAGCATAAAGAAGAGGGACGCCTCACGCCTGGACAAACTGGTGAGGAAGGCAGGCTCTATTGTAGGCACATAACTGGACAGTTTGACATCCGTGGCAGAGCAACGGGCACTGAGCAGACTCCTGTCAGTCATGGAGAATCCACTGCATCCACTGAACAGGATCATCTCCAGACAGAGGAGCAGCTTCAGTGACAGACTGCTGACACCATCCTGCTCTACTGACAGACTGAGGAGACCCCACACTATGCGACTCTTCAATTCCACCATAGGGGGGTAAACGTTAACATGATACAAAGTTATTGTCTGTTATACCTGCATTGTTATCACTCTTTAATTTAATATTGTTCTTTATCAGTATGCTGCTGTATGGGAATTTCCTCTTGGGATTAATAAAGTATCTATCTATTATATAGTGCCTTTCATATCTATCTATCTATCTATCTATCTTCATCATGTAAAGCACTTTGAGCTCCATTATTTGTATTAAAATGTGCTCTAGAAATAAACGTTGTTGTTGTTGTTGTACATCCACCCTTACAGCCCTGATCCCACACCGTGCAACTGTTGCGTCTTCGGTCCACTTAAAGAGACTCTGTGTGGTCACAGGTTCACCTCTGAAGAACTGGATTCGGGAGCAGCTGAAAAGCTTCTTCTCGCAAAGAATGAAAAAGTTAGTGGAACGATAGACCTACAGGGAGACGATGTGGAGAAGTGATGGAACTGTTACGTCCATCTGCTCTCAATTACTGGTATTAAAGGGTATGTTGCCTTTACTTTCTGATTTCCGCCATTGTATAGGCAGGTGCCTAAGAGCTTTTCTAATCCCTGGTCCACCCATATTGCTGAGCTCTCTACACTCCATTATGGGGATTAATTATAGCAGGTTGGTTCAGGAACTTCATTTTTGCTACTTGTACTTATGATGGGACTCGGTCATTTCCCAGATTCTGTGATCATGGATGAGTATAGGAATGCCTTTAATCAAAAGCGTTTTCAAGTTATAGCTCCCTTCTCACAACTACTGCATTTTCAACCCTGCTGTTTCTGCAATGATTTGTTGGTCAGCGTCACAGTTACCTCCATCTTCACCTGTCAGCACCTGAACTGTCCCATTTGGGGTATGCCACCGATGAGGAATCACGGAGGGTCTTGACCTTCGCCTTTTAACAGCTCCACACAGAGTGGCTGGACGTGAACTCAAGTGTGAATGATCGCGAGGCTTCACTAAAGGAGCGAGCTGGGGTCTACTTGACGTCAACGGTGTGGACTTTAAAGGGAGCTCCAGAAACAGACTCGATTATAAAATGAATAAAGAGGTTTTATTGTGGGAAACTCTTCCTCTGTAAGTGTTTCCCACCACAGCCACAAGTACAAACGCTGTAGCACAGGCACAATACGGCCAGCAGGCAGTCTCTTCTTCTCTCGCTCTTCAGCATCCTCTCCTCTTGGCAAGCTTTGTCCTCGTTCCTCCCGACTCCGAGGCCTCCGACTTCTTTTACGTGATCCCAGGAAGTACTTCTGTTGTCTTAAAGATTAAGCCCGGCAGAACTTCCGGGTAGGGCGGGTTCCCCACACAGTAGGACTCGCTAGTCCCCGCAGCGCCCTCTGGCAGCACCCATGGAACCCAATAGGGCCGAGTCAAAGAACTCCCATACTGCCCATACTGTGCCTCCTATTCCCATCCTGTGGGAATCTGGGGTGCTAAATCTGGCTTTCCAGGGAAGACAATGTCCCGCATATGCCGTTCCTCCCCTGTTCTTCCACTTCCACAACTGCAATGGAGAGGATGTCTTATTACACAGTACCAGGTTCTCTCTGTACTCCTTACACTAACCCTGAATGAGCTCACTCGAGGGCAGGGGGGGTCTCACCTTTCTCCAATTCATATCCTCACACAGAGAAGCCGTCAGCAGGGACCCTCCAAGTCAGAAGACATTGGGTTTATGGCCAGCCTTTCCTCGTGTAAATCCCTGGATGGTTACCCGCCGATGACTGACAGGGGCACCCGTTGCCTTTGATTTCCAAACTCACTTTTAACCCCAGTGTGTTTCTGTGTATTTTCAGCGCCGCAGTATCTTTATTGCCCTTGAAAGTTTAACTACTTGATTTCAAAAGTATCGTACTTTATACAAGGTATGCTGTATAGGAGTAAACACCATAAAAACGGATATCAGCGATGACTGATAAATACACGCCATGTGCAGCTTTACTGCCTCTCATTTTCCCCAACACAGCTCTGAGATATCGGCAATAAAAAAATAAAAAAAATAAAAATTTGCTGAGCATCTCTGAAAGCAGGCATCACGAAAAGATGAAGCAGATAAGATAAAAGTCCACATCTTCCCCCTTAAGTATTTGTTCCTTAGCAAACGAGGCAACAGCAGACGGGTGCAACAATGTTGTGGAGTGGGCTTGTGGTGCTGGCGCTCCTCGATTCATCCCTCGCCGTTCCTCTGCGGGGTGACGGAGGCAGGAGTCACAACAAGCTGCTCCTCGTCTCATTCGATGGCTTCCGATGGGACTACGACCAAGACGTGGACACGCCGAACCTTGACGCGATGGCAAAGGAAGGCGTTAAGGCTAAATACGTCACCCCACCGTTCATCACCATTACCAGCCCGTCTCACTTCACTCTGCTGACAGGTAAGGCGTCCGTTTTCTGGCTCTCCGTGTTTACTTCAGACACGCGCTTTTTTTTTATGGGGGTCGGGTATACAGGAGCCACGGCAGTAAATTTGGAAAGCATTCGGACCCCTTCGCTTTCTGCACGCTTTATTGTGTCATAGGTCTCAATATGAAAGGAGAAACCCACCAACTTCTGCTCCGTACGATGACAAAGTGAAAACAAGCGTTCACAAAGGTTGGCAAATGTAATAAAAATCCAAAACGGAAACACTGAAGTGTCACTGCTAGACATTTTTGTACCCCTGGCTGTGCCACTGCAAATTGTGCCTCCCGTTTGCTTTATTTCGTTCCCCTCGAGAGGCTTCTAGAATCTGATCAGAGAATTGATTGGACTTCGTTTTAAAAAAGGCGCACAGCGTGGACCCGCTTACACTGAAAAAATTATAACCTCCATTCAACTTAAAACAATTAAGGTAATATTTTTGAACCAATATAATTCTTTTTATCTTATTGAACCCTCAATTTTTAAGTTGAGGCAAATCATTTAGAGTGATTGGGTGTAATTCACTTGTTTTATACTGAAGTCAATCTATTTTTTTATGTTACAATTTAAAATGTTTTTTTTGGTCGTAACCTGTTTTGATGCTATTAGAAATATTATGAACCTAACACAATTCCAATGCTGTACTTTTTACATTTATTTAAAAATCTAGTGCAAATACACAAGCATTTTGCAGTGTAAATCTGTAATATAGAACAAAAAATTATTAAACTTTTCTACAGCTTTCTTGAAAGTATGTTTTTATTGCGAGTTCTTACACTTAAAATTAACAGTTGAGAAACGGGGTTACTTACCAGAAATCCTCCGTTATAAAAGTCTGTTGCTGAAAATGACCAGACCTGCATATCCACGTCCACTCCACTCGGGAAAGTGTTCACGCTGGAAGTTCAACCGGAAGAACATACAAACGGCCGCTCCCGCACACAGCACACGAACTGAAATAGGATTTTTACGTTTATTTCCTCCACCATAACTTACTTTGGTACAAACGATTTTTTTTTTTTACTTTGATTGAGATCTGAAGCCAAATAGTTCAAGCTACAACACTAAATGAGTCATCTTAAGTTGTTTCAAAGAGAAAATGTACGTTAAATGAACAACATCAATGTTATACGTTTTTCAGTGTATAGGTGGTCCTAGGACTTACGAACCATGTTGGGGAAGCACATTAGGCAGCACGGGGAACCCTCAGCCCCCAAAAGAAGGCACGCGGAGGGCTCAGGACAGGCAGCACAACCAAGATTTATTACGTGATGCACGCACGGTCCCAAGTTCTGATGAACTGAGCAATTAGCAAATGCAGCGATCTTGTATTTATTACAATTCTTATCACAAAATATCCCCTCTTCACTCCATTTCCCATCATCGGCTTTACAGAGTTTCTAATAATTATGATCTCGTTCAGCACCTTTTCTCATAACAATCTTAAAACAAGCGGACTTTCTCATAATAATATCCTGCTCTCATAGACAACTTCATAAGAAATTTACCCTTCACTACCCTTGTCTTCATTAAAATCCCTTTGGCGCGAAGGACGGACCGTATATACCCGTGGATAAGTCGGGACTTGATTTTACCGTATATACTTTCCGGTATTTTATAAGTCGAATACGGAAAGCTCACGCTATCGGTCCAAGAGATTACGATATGCTGACACCCACCTGAGGGAGTCACCACGGAGCACACAGCCATTTTTCTTTCTATGTATTGTGCCTACGTGACCACACAGTAATATACCCAAACTATCCTGAAGTGAAGTTTGCACCGATTTGTGTTTTTTTTGTGTAGCTAGCCTATCTGCTCTAACTATGTGTAGACAGGGACCCTGAATTCTTTATTCTAATTCTTGGCTTGCTGTAACTCTGATTACTTTAGTATTTTAAGTCTTGGGTCACTATAGAACTGTGGTGGGCTGGCGCCCTGCCCGGGGTTCGTTTCCTGCCTTGTGCCCTGTGTTGGCTGGGATTGGCTGCAGTAGACCCCCGTGACCCTGTGGTCAGGATATAGCGGGTTGGATAATGGATGGATGGATGGGGTCACTATAGAAACCTTATTTCTTACGTTTGAGCTAAATACTGAGCGGGGTATAACAAATAACTAAGTGTAGTTACCCTTTAATACCTATTACTAGTGCAATAGTTTAAGCTACACAGAGAAATATAATAAAACACCAAGAAACTGGGGTATAGAAAATGATAAAAATCCCCTTTTTAATTATAAAATAAATTAAGCAGAATAGTAACGTAAGTTTTCAGGGATTCTCTTTAACCAAAAAAATATTCCATCCATCATCCAACTTGCTATATCCTAACACAGGGTCACGGGGGTCTGCTGGAGCCAATCCCAGCCAACACAGGGCACAAGGCAGCCCACCGCAGTTAACAATTCTTACATAGTTTAAAACTGGCTCAGCATACTCTTCTGTAACTTTATTATTATTCATAAAGAGGCACAGACATATACATTTAAATGCTCCTTTAACCTCTATATATTGCGAAATGACGAAGAATCGACTCCTACATGTGTGTCTCTTTTGAGAATCCTTGGGTCCTGCTGGTTTGACTTTGTGTTGCTCATGGAGTCCCGAATGAGGCACATGACCTGCATTGTGAGGGAGGGTCAGTTACGGCACTGCGGACATGTGGCGCGATTACCCGAGGGTGATCCAGCTCGCAAGATCTTCATTGTTGGGGACCCGAGTGGCTGGGCCAGGCCAAGGGGTCGTCCACGTAACACGTGGCTGCGGCAGAGAGATGGTCATTTCCAGACGGTGAGCCTGGGGGGTTGACAACCAGGATCCCGAACTGTTTCATCGTGTGGTGGGTGCGGGAACGTGCAGTACCAGTGCATGCCCCCTAACCTAACCTGACCTGACCCGATACATTGGAGAGAAGTTGACGCAATACAACAAGTTCTTGATGGCTTATGGGTAGTTTGAACAAGCGCAGTACGGCATTCTGCCGTTAGTCTAACGTCAAACTTACGGGATCGTACCATTGTTGAACAATGCACCATGGTGAGATTTCTGTTAGTCGGAGGGCATGAAACCTGTTGAAATTCACCAAAGGATGTTGGCTCAGTACGGAAATGTAAACAGCGGGACTTGGCGAAAAGTTTAGGAATGGGTAGAAAGGTTTATCATGGGAAGAGTAAGTGTTACCGGCAAAGAATTATGGGGTCGACCATCAACATCACGCACACAATCCCTTCATCAAAGAAGACCGACCGATTACGTTGTCCACTGTTGCTGCACATTTGGATATCTGGTACAGTGCATATAGTGCATGATGGCTTGGAACTTCTGTAAAGTCTGCACAAGACAAGTACCCCAAACGGCTTACTGATCTGCACAGGCAACAGCGCGTGGAGTTTGCGGCCCCAATTCTTCAAACGTTATGGTTAGACTTTGTGTTGCTCATGGAGTCCCGAATGAGGCACATGACCTGCATTGTGAGGCCACGCGGCGCCATTCCTCATAGGACCCTCATTGTTGGGGACCCGAGCGGCTGGACCAAGCCAAGGTGTCGCCCGTGTAACACCTGGCTGCAGCAGAGAGGTGGTCATTTCGGTGGGTGGTTATACTGGACCACGTGTCAGGGGGTTGCCAGCCAGGACCCTGAGCTGTTTGGTCGTGTTGCGGGTGCCCCCCAACCTGACTCTGACCCTGACCTGCTGCTGCAACACAAGAAAAAGTTGAAAAACTGAAGAGGGTCCGAGGACCTTCTGAATGCACTGAAGCAGACAGCACAAATCATTTTGCCCGACGCTCTCCTGAGTTCATAAAAGACAAAAGCCAAATATTCATAAAATAACGCAAGCCGAGAATTACTGGCACTTACAGTAAGGCTATCCGACAGCTCTTAGCTTTGTCTTTCTCTGCACATCGGCTTTGTGGCAGTTACATTTCAATGTTTTGTTTAAAAATTAGGATAATCTAATTTGCGGATAAATACGAGACATCATGAAACAAGATAATTGCTCGTATCTCAATACGCGATGGCTGAATGTGCTAGTCAAGAATTTCTCTGTACTCTGAACGTGACAATATGCGACAATATACTCCGGCAATTATTAAAGGAAATATGTGGAAAGAGAAGAGAAAAAAAAACTAAATCAAACTAATTTTTTTTTTCATCCGAGGTCGCAGAAATGAAACACATTTTCTTTGTAATGTAAAAGCCGATGGCAAATCTCTGCCACATCTTCTTTATTCATGAAGAAAACGTTCTAACTTTTAATGAAGCAGCTATCAAATATTTCTTGCCACTCGCACCATTTTGAAATCATTTCACATTTTAAGGAAACAGAGAACACATGTCCTTAAATAAAGTTGTCCCCGTTTTTGCTTCTTTGATCTAATCCAGGGGTGGGCAACGTCGGTCTTGGGGGGGCCGCAGTGGCTGAAGGTTTTCGTTCCAACCCAGTTATTTAATTAGAAACCAATCCCTGCCAGTCTCGGACCTTATTTCATTTTATGGCTTGTTAGCCTGCAATGTTGGGTCCTTATATCGTAGATTTTGTTTCTTTTCTAAAGATGTCATCTAAATCAGGGGTCGCCAAGTCCGGTCCTGGAGGACCACAGTGGCTGCAGGTTTTCATTCTCACCCTTTTCTTAATGAGTGCCCCTTTTTTGCTGCTAATTAACTTCTTTTGAACTCATTTTAATTGAGTTGCTCTTGAAGACTCAGAGCCTTTGATTGTTTCTTTTTCTTTAATTAGCAGTCAAACAATAACGAGATACAAAATGAGCCAAAACAACTGGTGTCCATCATACAATATCTGAAAATAAAGAAAGAGGAAGGTCTCAGGAATTTCAATCTGCTCGGGTCCCCAAAACATTTGACCAGAGCTCTTAGAAAAGAGAAAAGGGAAATGTCTGCTAATGCACCACGAGAGCAGCAACAAGCCGTGAAATTAAAGAACGGGTTTAATTAACGACAAGAATCGGCGCCTCATTAAGCAGCTGGTTGGAGTTGAAGGCCCAGACTTAGTTGGTCTTCTGTTGGCTCCCTCACTTCACACTTCATTTCTGTTTGGGTGCTGTTTAAGGAAAGAAATGAAGCAACTCAGAAGAATGATGAAGAAATTCAGGGGAACAAATCTTAAACAAGCAATTCATCCATCATGGCATATCCTAACTACAGGGTCACGGGGGTCTGCTGGAGCAAATTCAACCCAGCACAGGGCGCAAGGCAGGAAACAAACCCCAGGGAGGGTGGCAGCCCCCCTCATGGCGCACACACACACACCAAGCACAGTTTAGGATCGCCAATCCACCTGACCTGCATGTCTTTGGACTGTGGGAGGAAACCCACGCAGACACGGGGAGAACATGCAAACTCCACGCTGGGAGGACCCAGGAAGTGAACCCGAGTCTCCTAACTGTGAGGCAGCAGCGCTACCCACTGTGCCACCGTGCCGCCCACAAGCAATTCAATTACAATGAATTCACAAGAAGTGAATTAGCAGTACAATCACGGCACTCATTAAAAAAAACCTGCAGTCACGGTGGTCCTACAGGACCGAACTTGGCGAGCCCCTGTTCTAAATGATTTGAAGCCAAACATGGATCATTTTTAGTCTGTCCCATTCTTCTCTTACATGTTTTACTAAACCAAGTGGTGCAGGATGAATCCACACAGGTGTAAATGGACACAAGTGAGAAGGCCTCATTGCCATTTGCGTCTTCTTGCTAAAACACTAAATGCAGCCGTTTTAAGACTGAAATAAGCAATTAAGGGTGGGGAACCTTAACAAGCGAGACCACTAAAATGAAGCGTTAAAAGGTCACTTCATCAGCGATAATGGACTTCTCATTCAGAAATCGGGTTGAGACAAAAACCTGCTGCCAGCCACTGCGGCCCTCCAGGTACTGACGCTGCCCACCCTTGATCTAATCTCTTCCTGCTCACATGGCCAGTTTGAAATTATTAGATTTAAATTAAATGAAAAGGTTAAAATATTTGAAACCTTCTGATGGGTTCTGTAACAACGTCTACCCTTTGGTGGTCCGGACTCTGAACTGGGTGCTGCCCATCCGCCCCCAGATCTGCTTCTAGTAGCTCATTTATAAGCAGTACATTTGTTACACTTGTCACCATTGTTGTTTTTCATTATTAGTTGTTTTTGTTTTTTATTACTAACAATTTTAAATGATTAATATCTATCCATGTATCTATATGATTTATCTGCTTATAGCCTTGTATAGTATAGTTCTTTAACTGTGTTGATGTCATGTCATTTCGTGCCACTGTATGCTGCAATATGGTGTAAGGACAGTGTGACAAGAGAGCCACGGGACTTCTTTGTAGGTTTCTCGAGTCTTTATTGTCACATACGCAGAGCACATTCATAATCAACATGTACCCCACTGCCAGTCTCCAGTGCCAAGATCAGTGAGGACAACCACCACGCCTTGAAACAGAAACTTTAGATGGAGCGATCACCTGAATTAAATCCCACAAACAACATCTGGCTCCGTGAGCGGCAAAATCACAGACAGTGGGTACAAATGGCTCTCCCTTTCCCGGCGATGGCGCCTTTTTTTGGGGAAATAACAAAGGGAAGCCAATAAAAGGACTTAAAGAAAGGCCCCTCCACTTGTTTTATGGGATACATCAGGCCATCATAATGCCCTTCTACGTTTCCAGAAATATACCGTAAATACCCTCATCGAGCAACACGCCGATAGCTCTGAATGGCAAAGCGAAAAGCGGGATTTTAGGAATTTTTGCCAATTTACGGGAGTAGCTGAAAGAAGAAGAAGAAGATTACGAATAAAAAAGGTGCAATCTCACGTTGACACAAGTAGTCAGACCCTTTGGGGATTTTAGGATTTTTTTGCCAATTTATTGAGAATAAAAAAGGAAATCTTAAGTAATCAGACCCTTTACTTGGTGCTTAGTTGAAGCCTCTTTGGCAGTTGAAGCCCCTGGGTGTTGACGCAACAAGTTTCACACACCTGGATTTTGGGATTTCCTGCCATTCTTCTCGGCAGATCCCCGCAAGCTTGGTCAGGCTGGATGGAGGCCATCAGTGGATGGCTGTTGTCAGGTCTCTCCAGAGATGGCCAATAGGGTTCAAGTCCAGGCTCAGGCTGGGACGCTCGAGGACAGAGTCGTAGGCCACAGGCTTTGTGCTTAGGGTTATTGTCCTGTTTGAAGATGAACCTCTGGCCCAGCCTGAGGTGTCCAATCAAGCATCTCTGGAGAGATCTGACAGCCGCCGTCCACTGATGGTCTCCATTCAGCCGGACAGAACTTGGAGAGGATCTGCAGAGAAGAACGGCAGGAAATTTCCAAATCCAGGTGTAGGAAGCTTGTCGCGTCAGACTCAAGAAGACCCCAGACTAGAATAGCTGACACAACTAAGTACAGAGTAAAGGGGTCTGAATACTTGCATTGTAGTGATATTTCAGTTTTTTATTTTTAATAAATGTGCAAAACTGTCTATGATCCTGTTTTCAGTTTGACCTTCTAGAGTATTGAGTGTTGCTTGATGTGGGGAAAAAATGAATTCAAACAATTTTAGCAGAAGGCTGCCCTGTGGGACATCCTGAGACTTTGCGGGGTCCTCTCAAGGTCACTGGATATCATGGCCGGCCTGTACGCTAGTAAGGTGAGTGTTGTGCAGAGGTGCGTTTTTCCCAGATGATTGTGGGGCTCCTCAGGGGTGTGTTCTGCTCCTACTCTGTTCGGTGCTTGCATGGACTGGGTAGAATCAGACCCTTTACTCAGTACTTAGTTCAAGCCCCCGACAAGCTTCACACGCCTGGGTTTGGGGGTTTTCTGCCTTTCTTCTCTGCAGAGCCAGTCAAGAAAGTTCAGTCAAGTTGGATGGAGGTGATCGGTGGACGGCTATCGTCAGGTCTCTCCGGAGATGTCCTGGTTTGGGTTCAAAGTATGGGCTCTGTCTGGACCACTCAAGGACATTCCCAGAGCCCTAAGCCTACTTGCTTTGTGCTTTGGGCCTTTGTCCTATTTGAAGGTGAACCTTCGGACCATCCTGAGGTGTAGAGTGCTCTGGAGCAGGTCTTCATTAAGTTCATTAAACCTCCACCTGTCCGGGGAAATAACAAAGGGACGCCAATAGAGGAGTAAAGGAAATGACCCTCCACCTGTTTAATGGGATACGTCAAGCCTTTGTAATGCTCTGGTATTCTTCCAGAAATACACTCTAATGGTAATACTGGGGAACGGTCAGACCAGCCTTGTTATATGGGCTGGAGACGGGGGCACAGGAGACAGAGCTGGAGGTGGCAGAGTTAAAGATGCTAAGATTTGCATTGGGTATGGACTGTGATGTTTGCTGATGACATGGTGATCCATAGCGAGAGTAGGGAGAAAGTTGAGGAAACCCTGGAGCGGTGGAGATATGAGAGGAGAGGAGAGGAATGATGGTCAGCAGGACCACCAAGACAGAATACATGTGTGTAAATGAGAGGGAGGTCAGAGGAATGGTGAGGATACAGGGAGATGAGTTGGATCAACAGTACAGAGTAACAAGGAGTGTGGAAGAGGGGTGAAGAAGAGAGTGCAAGCAAGGTGGCGTGGATAGAGAGGAGTGTCAGGAGTGATCTGTTACAGAATGGTATCAGCAAGAGTGAAAGGGAAGGTCTACAGAACGGTAGTGAGACCAGCTATATTATGTGGGCTGGAGACGGTGGCACTGACCAGAAAGCAGGAGACAGTGCTGGAGGTGGCAGAGCTAAAGATGCTAAGATTTGCATTGGGTATGGACTGTGATGTTTGCGGATGACATGGTGATCTGTAGCAAGAGTAGGGAGCAGGTTGAGGAGACCCTGGAGAGGTGGAGATCTGCTCTAGAAAGGAGAGGAATGAAGGTCAGTAGGACCACCACGACAGAATACATGTGTGTGAATGAGAGGGAGGTCAGAGGAATGGTGAGGATGGAAGGAGTAGAGCTGGATCAACAGTACAGAGTAACAGGGAGTGTGGAAGAGAGGTGAAGTGGATGAAGAAGAGTGTCAGGAGTAATTTGTGACAGACAGGTATCAGCAAGAATGAAAGGGAAGGTCTACAGGACGGTAGTGGGACCAGCTATGTTATATGAGGTGGAGACGGTGGCACAGGAGACAGAGCTGGAGGTGGCAGAGTTAAAGATGTTAAGATTTGCATTGAGTGTGACGAGGATGGACAGGATTAGGAACGAGGAGATCAAAGGGTCAGAGAGGAGAGATTGCGTTGGTTTGGATATGTGCAAAGGAGAGCTGCTGTGTATATGGGGAGAAGTGTGCTAAGGATAGAGCTGCCAGGCAAGAGGAGAAGAGGAAGGCCTAAGAGAAGGTTTATGGATGTGGCAAGAGAGGACATGCAGGTGGTGGTTGTGGGTGTGACAGAGCAAGATGAAAGGGACAGGAAGATATGGAAACAGATGATCCACTGTGGCGACCCCTAACAGGAACAGCAAGAAGATGAAGTAATATTGGGGAAGTCCTGCTCTTTGCAAATGGGAATTGAAAGAAGCCTGTAAAGAATAGGGAATGATGTCCAAAAAAAAGGGCCGAAAGGGACTCCCAGTGTATAAACACAAACTTCTCAGCGTCTAACAATGTGGCTTATCTAACATGGCAAATGGGATATGCTCGACCAGCACTATGAAGTCTATGTGTGGATCGCAACTCATTTAACGGTCTTAAGGCTGATTTATATTTTCTGCGTCAAGCCTAAGCCATCAGTACAGCATAGTCCACGTCCCAACCCAAACACACACACCTCCTCAAAAATCTGATGATGCGTCGTGTCGACATGAAACCTATGCAGACCTGTACTACTCCTCCTCTTTCTAAAAACGCCATTTCCATTTTGTCTTCCGGAAGTTGGCAAATGTATGAAAAAATTGGAAAAATGCGAGGAACAAATGAGTGGCAAGAGGAGCGGTGATCCTGGAGGGCACAAAACTGCCCTGCATTTTCAAGCACAGCTTGGGTGCCACAAACACCACCGACTAAACGTTCAGACATGTGTGCCAGTGGCGTGGCACGACTCCGAAGTATAAACGGCTTTGGACAGATAGATAGATAGATTAGGGTTAGGGTTAGGGTTAAATTTACTGTACAGAGCATCCTACAAGCAAAGCTATGGCGTTGGCTCGAGTCAGAAATATAAATCAGCCTTGTGATGACTGGGGGTACTTCAGGAGATGAACTGGTAAGCTCACTGACTGGCACAACCTGGCACGGGGGGAAATGTGACAAAGGATCAAATGCAGGGTCAGGTTTTTATTCCTTAATTTCCCCGACTCTGTCCTTTCTCCCTTCAATGACAGGATGGGCTTGACGGTGAACATCAACTGATGGGACTATAAAATGACTTTATGCAGACTTTGAATTCTGGTAAGCTGGTTTGAAGCCAGCACGCCGGTGTCGAGAGAGAAAATGTCACTGTACTGATCTGACCTTGATGCTACTTTGTTTGTAGGGAAGTTTATTGAGAATCACGGAGTCATCCACAACATGTGGTTCAATACAACCACAGGGGAGAAGAAACCTTATTATGCATCGCAGTTTGTCAATGATTGGTGGGACAACGGTAGCCTGCCCATCTGGATAACAGCACAAAGACAGGTAGCGCTGCCGTTCCTGCAGGAATTGTTTATGCAACTCAACCCTGATGTTAAATAAAAGGTCACACAGTGAGTCACTCAATGATTTTGATAGATAATGGTAGTCCTGTGTTTATCTGAAACAACCACCAAGGTCAGCAAAGCCTGTACCGTACTCTCCGAGGTTACCTTTAGCTATGGCACTGCTGGACCCGTTTGATTTTTTTTTTTGCCCTAAACCCCCAACACCCCCTTCATTTTTTTCATGTTCCTGCCACATGGCTGAACAACTGGCTGTCAACGAGGCTAAACGTCGATGGCAGGCAGTTGTCTTAGAAACAATCTTGACGGGTTAAGAAGGAGAGGGTTGCAAGAAGAAATCATTCCCTCCTGCTTCTCGTTTCTTACAGCGGATGTGGCACCTTGGCAGTCCATGATTCACCTTGTTTTGTTTGGTTTTTTTTTTTGCCCTTAATCTGATTATCAGGTGCCTATCTTTTGTAGCCGTAGGTCGCTCTTGTCTTTAATCCTACCGAGGTCCTCATTCTATCTATGGTAGCAGCTCCTTCTCTCGAAGCACTCGACTCCGTCACTTTCTTTCAGCTGTGTGTTCATTGCTGTGTAATCACTTTGGAAGGTGCCACGTAAATCACCCGTCCATCTTTTCGGCCTGCTTCTCTCGCAACAGAACCGTAGCATGTAACGCATGCAAGAAAGGTGCCAACCCTGGATGGGATGTTAGTCACCCACTCAACCCTTCGTCAGGTTTCCCATTGCAGAAGACCCACACAGAACTCGGCATACAGAAGTAATTAACATCTCCTACCACTAACCATAGTGCCAACATGGAAACAGCCACATGAATCCACCATAGGGATGCTTCAGTGGCACGCAAGGGGGCAACACGTCTGCCCCATCCATTGCACCGGCACCCTCATCGCCCAAACACCTCATGAACGGGTACAGCTCAGTTCACTGGCGCACAAGGGCCTATTGACTCCATGGTTGGTTGGGTGGACATTTTGAACAAGGAGACCCTCATTGCAAAACACTTTCCTGTTACCCCAACAGATTTATCCTTGTTCATGACCAAGGTTATGGATTATTAAAATTTATATAAGGAGTCTGTCACACATGAGCAACAGAAGGTCACCTTCCAAGCTTGTCAGAAGTAAGCACTGCCACCCCGGGACAACAGGGGGCATGATCACAGCTCAGAGAAGATGTCCATTGAGGGTAACTAACCCGGCCACTTCTGGTCCAGGAACTACAAAAGCAAATGTGCTCCCCGAAGGAGAGACGAGCCACTGGCACTGTCCTGCTCTGAGCTCTGAACCCCCTTTGTCACTACTTATGCTTTCCAGTACATCCCCTTTGTCACCAGTTTATAGTACATCTCCTTTTGTCACCAGTTTGCAGGGCATCCCTTTCATCACCACTTATGATTTCCAGCACAAACCTACTTGTCACAAGTCACCCCCTTTGTCACCAGTACATTACCCATGTCAACACCTTCCAGTACATCTCCTTTATCACCAGTTTATTGTACATCTCCTTTGTCACTATTTTCCAATACATTCCCTTTGCCACCAGTTATTCTTTTCAATGCATCTCTTTTGTCACCTGTTCTTCCACGCTAGTGAATATCGTAATAATTCTCACTCTAATAATCGATACAATTTCATTACACAATATACACGCCACGCCACACAGGACATTAAATTTAAATTTGAACTCAAGAAAGGCAAGTTCAGAAAATGGATAAATTCACAGACATAAGTGGAAACAGATTCTTGTTATCTGCTCATTTCCCAAATCCACTTTTTTCCAGTACAGAAACCTATCCCAGTAGGACTGAGGGCAAGATAGGAACCTTCTCCGAATGAGGCAACAGTCTTGTGCAATAAACATTCGTCATCCAGCAAAATGACCAAAATGTCTTTGGGATGTTGGAGAAATTTGAAAGTGAAACACCAAACAAACAAACAAACAAACAAACATGTAGAGAGCGCGTAGACCCCACACTGACAGCGACTGGGCTGGCAACTGACCCTCACATCCCTGGTGCTGTGCGGTCAGAAGTGCTACACATTGTGCCCCTCTTATCTGTGTTATGTCTGACGGATCTGAGATTTAGACATCACATCTGACAGACCAGAAGCTCATTTATATGATGCATTGAAGAAGCCAAGTCACAAGTTTTTATTTCTTTCTTTTCAGTCATTCTGATGTGTATTGATTGTTTGCCATAATTACAATATTTATTTATTTAGTTTCTGTAAAAAGTCAAATTTACCCCAGAGAAAAATAAAGTGCCATCTACTCGTATCTATCTATTATATAGTGCCTTTCATAACTATCTATGTTATATAGTGTCTTTCATATCTCTGTCTAGATACAGTACCTATTATATTCTTCCTTTCATATCTATCTATTATATGACCCTTTAATCATATCTCTAACTATTATACAGTGTCTTATCATATCAATCTAATCCTGCCTACTATACTAAAATTAAATTCTATCGTTATATAGTACCTTTCACATTTATCTATCTATCTGTCATATAGTGCCTTTCATATCTCTATGTATTATATAGTGTCTTTCATATCAATTTAATCTTGCCTACTATACTACAATTAAATTCTATCAATCATATAGTACCTTTCATATTATATAGTGCCTTTCATTATTTACCTATCATATAGTGCCTTTTCAATCTATCTCTCTATCTTATAGTGCCTTTCACATCTATCTATCTATTATATAGTGCCTTTTATATCTCTATGTACTGTATAGTGTTTTTCATATCTATCTAATCCTACCTATTATACTAAAATTACATTCTATCATTACAAAGTACCTTTCACATCTATCTATATATCTATCAATCATATAGTGCCTTTCATATCTATTATATAGTGCATTTTCTGTCAATTATATGGTATCTTTCATGTCTCATCTATCTATTATGCAGTCTTTCATATCTATCTATCTAATCCTGCCTACTATACTACAGTTAAATTCTATCATTATATATTGCCTTTCATATCTCTCTATCTATTATGCAGTGTCTTTTCTATCTATCCAGATATCTATTATATAGTTCCTTTCATATATGTCTGTTATATAGTGTCTTTCATATCTTTCAATCTATCATATAGTGCCATTTATGTCTGTCTATCTATCTATCTAGGAGTGTTATGCTATGAAGCTCACATTTTGGGGTAACATGATGCTCGTCTTCTCTCAACAGGGACTAAAGACTGGATCATTTCACTTCCCGGGCACAGCCGCCACATACCAAGGAGAAACAACATACGTGAAGGTGGTGGAACCTCGATTTTATGACTATTCAAATGAGGAAGACTGGCACCTGAACATTAATAAGGTGATGGAGTGGTTTGTCCATCGTGACCTGGACTTCGTGTCGCTGTATTTTGGAGAGCCAGACAGCACCGGACACAAATTTGGTCCCAACTCAGAGGAGAGGAAAGTGATGGTGCGACAGGTGGACCGGACAGTGGGCTATCTCCGAGACAAGGTCAAGCAGCATGGCCTCGACAACCATCTCAACATCATCCTTACGGCTGACCATGGCATGAACCAAGTACAGAAGAAGCCCCCAAATAAAATTATCGTCCTGTCTCGGATTGCCAATTTCTCTTTACAAGACCTCCAGTTCTCGCTTTTTGACTACGGGCCAGTCAGTCTCCTCTTGCCAAAAGAAGGCCGTCTAGAAAAAGTCTATAATATACTGAAGAATGGCCACCCTAACCTTCATGTGTACAAAAAGGAGGAGATCCCCAGCAGGCTGCGATATTCCCAAAACCCTCGGATCCTCCCTCTCTTGTTATTTGCAGATCCGGGATACGTGATTCACGGGGTAAGAACAAAGTCTTCTGCGCACAGCCATTTTTACATACAACGTGAGCTCACATCGGAGGAAAGTGCAGCACAAACAATAGAATTCATTTTTAAATGATAATAAGAGTTGGGCACTGGGCTGCAAAACTTTGTAGTTTTTATTTGAATGATTTTTCTAGACATTTCTAAACAGCAATCAAATAACCTTTAAAATTGTGCCCAAGTGAGACAAAACATGTCAAAGTGCATCTCGTGCAAAGATTTGTCACCCGCAGCATTGATTGTTACAGTAGATATTGCCGGTGAGCAATAAAGACATTAGAGCAGCGCTATCTGTATAATCAGATTATGCACTAGATGAATGGCTTTCTCGCACACTTAATTACGTGATAAAACAATGCTGATCTCGACACACCAGCCGGCTGACCACTGCTGATAATCTGCTCTTTAGCATTACATAATGCCATTTATTTGATCGTTTCCTCACTTGTGTGATAGGGCAATTAAGCCCGACAAAAAAATAAAACCAGCGTGCACTGAATGATCCCCTGAGTACATCACATGAACATGAAATCTCAGGTCACGGTCCTTTCGAAGCAAAGAGTGACTTGTTACCTACAGGGAAGGAGGCACAAGTCGAAGAGCTCAACTTCCTCGCGATTTTGTTCACCAATGACAAAGATCAGGAGTCGTCTGCCCTCGACTTTCTTGTATACTGAGATATGGGGACGGATATTTGAGGAGTAAACCGCAAGACAAGGATTATATTTTTACATCATGTGCATTAAAGAACCATCAACAGCAAATCAAATCAAATTAATAATATATCGAGCAATTATTATAAAAGTAAAGTTGAATAAATCGGACTCGAATAAAAAAAGTACCACTTGCGGTTATCGGAAATAGTTCAAAAGTTGATAGAAATCTACGTTTTGTACCTCATACTTGTATGAAAAATTTGGTTGACCTAACTGAAAGCGCACTCAAGTTATCGTGTTTACACACACACACAATTCCAAAAATTGTATTTTCAGACTCGGGGACGTCTAAAACGTCGAGATTTATCAAAATCTCAAAACTGAATTTTTGGACGATTACAATGCTTTCCCTATACTTCGTATACAAGAAAGTTAAAATGATATTTTCGGATTCAGGGAGGTCGAAAATGTCAAGATTCACCAAAATCTCAAAACCGAATTTTTGGATGATTACAATTCTTTCCCTATGAGAAAGTAAATCTGAAACAGGGAGGTCTCAAACATTGAGGTTCATTAAAATCTGGAAATCGAATTTTTGGAAGATTACAATGCTTTCGCTACGAGAAAGTAAATCTGAAACATGGAGGTCTCAAATGTCGAGATTCATCAAAAATCTTGAAATTGAATTTTTGGACGATTATAATACTTTCCCTATACTTCGTATACAAGAAAGTAAAAATGATATTTTCGGATTCAGGGAGGTCGAAAATGTCAAGATTCACCAAAATCTCAAAACCGAATTTTTGGATGATTACAATTCTTTCCCTATGAGAAAGTAAATCTGAAACAGGGAGGTCTCAAATGTCGAGATTCATCAAAAATCTTGACATCGAATTTTTGGACGATTACAATACTTTCCCTGCGAGAAAGAAAATTGGAGTCACGGAGGTCTAAAATGTCGAGATTCATCAAAAATCTTGACATCGCATTTTTGGACGATTATAATACTTTCCCTATACTTCGTATACAAGAAAGTTAAAATGATATTTTCGGATTCAGGGAGGTCGAAAATGTCAAGATTCACCAAAATCTCAAAACCGAATTTTTGGATGATTTCAATTCTTTCCCTATGAGAAAGTAAATCTGAAACAGGGAGGTCTCAAATGTCGAGATTCATCAAAAATCTTGACATCGAATTTTTGGACGATTACAATACTTTCCCTACACTTCGTATACGAGAAAGTAAAAATGGTATTTTCGGACACAGGGAGGTCTAAAACGTCAAGATTCATCAAAATCTTGAAATTGGATTTTTTGGAAGATTACAATACTTTACCTGCGAGAAAGAAAATTGGAGTCACGGAGGTCTAAAATGTTGAGACTCATCAAAATCCCAAGGCTGAATTTTTGGATGATTACAATACTTAAAAAGGGGTGATAAGTGGTTAAGATTTACACTGATTTGTTTAGCAGAAGCTTTTAACCAAAGTGACTTGGGTGGGGTTAGGTCAACATCATCAATTAAGCTCCCGTCTAGGAGACCGTTTGGGAGCAAGTGTGACAGGTCAAGGGTACAAAATTGACCACCACAATTGAAGAGCTCAGAACAAAGTACAAGCAAGTTACAATTTCTAGGTTACGAGAACCAAACAACTAAGATAGAAAGGAATTTACTGAGCAAGAGGATCTTCAAACGCTTCCTAATTTCAAATAGGCAGCTTGTTCCACCAGCGAGGAGCTACACATGAAAAATTCGGATGTGAGTGTCAGTAGGCTTTGCGCCCCTGGAACCAAGTTACCCAAACTATTCCCTAACATTTCAGTAAGTGTTTACCACCCTGATGCTTGACCAAGCCACCATAGGCCTCACCCCAAAAACCACAGAGCAGTGAATTATTAGCATTTCTGGTACACTTTCTTTAATGGCACTTTAGGGTTCTTTATTCGGGATGTGTGGTTCCTCGTTGAGCTATCGCTTGACCAAGCACCAGGCCATTCCAGAGAGAGATCTTTACATATAAAGTTGTGCTTTCAAAAACTTCCTAAGATGTGGAAAATCTGAAATCTTTCATGCATGGTAGGCTACCTAGCAGAACACTAAAAGATTAAGAAAACATGGACATGGCCAGCGTGACGTTGTGTCCATTTTAAACGATGACCAATTGGTAATCCACTAATTTCCATCTATTGTTATTTGCGAGGGAGCCTGTTGCAGGATCTTTCTGGAACCTTCACGTGGTAGGGTCTCTTGGGAACAAAAAAAATGGCTCCCCTATGGCATCGTTCTGAATAAATTCTGTGGCACCTTCAGTGTAGTCTCAAGTCTTTGCAAAAAGCACCAAAGAATATAGCGTCCATTTTGACCTGAACATTGATCACACTCATTCCCCTCCTGTCCTGATTTTTCCATTTCATTTCACCGAATAGTGGTGAAGCGTCAGATAAGTCATTGAAGAAAGCATCCGCTTTACTCACCAGTCCACATTTTCATTCGTTCCTGTGGTCAAAAGCTAGGTGGCAACCAAAAGAATTAAATTTTGCAAGTACGGGAAGGTAAAATGATGTTTCTGAGCAGGGTTGCCGGGCTCACACATGGTTCAGGAATATGGGAGGACATCAGAGTTGAATTATTGCTTCTCCAGATCAAGAACAGACAGTTACGGTGGTCTGGACACACAGTTAGGATCCCCCCTGACATTAACCAAGCATGGCCTGATGGGAGATGACTCACAGGTAGATCGCACTAGAGGGGTTAAAACTTTTAATTGGCCTGGGACCACCGAGAAATTCTTCAGGAGGAGCTGGGAAAGTTGCAGAGGTTAAAGTGGCCCAGTATGTCCAGCTCGGCTGGTGGCTACCAGAATAACCAACAGAAAAATGAAACAATGTGTTCATTTTATAATAAGTATTGTCTGTACTTTACAGTAACGTTTCCAAATGAAAATCTGACTTCAAATTTACAACCTAAATGAATAATAAAAAGTATCAACTTTCAAAACTCACATTTTGGTGACATATCAAGGATCAGTGACGGCAACGGAGATGACAGCTGGTCCCGCTTTTAAAATGCAAACGTCTTTTTAAAAGAGTAACAGCGACATCTAGTGGTTGGCTTGGGTATACGCTGTAGAACTTCCAATGAGCAGGATTTTTTATTTTTTTTTAAGAAAATACATCAATTAAAAGTTGGACAGAAAGCAGATCCTAATCACTCCAAATTGTGTTGGTATAAGCATTAAATAATGCAACATTTTGCAGCTTTGGTACTGTTAAGAACAAAGCAATCTCGAATGTTTCCTGAATGGTTCTTTTCTTGTTTCAGATTATGCCTGTGCAGTTTAATAATGGAGAGCATGGTTTTGACAATGACGCCATGGACATGAAAACCTTTTTTAGAGCCGTTGGTCCCGACTTCAAGGCGAACCTCGAGGTGGATCCGTTCCACACAGTGAACGTCTACGCCCTGATGTGTAATTTGCTGGGGATTAAGCCAGAGGCCAATGATGGATCTCTCGAAGTCACCCAGCATATGCTAAGAGAAAAGGGTAAGGATCGGTTATCATAAAATTGAACGTTCCCTTTGAAATGCTTCTTTTATTGGATTATGTGTATCGTCACCCATTTATTGTTGGATTGGGTATATGGTCGCCCAATTCATCCACCCTGATTAAATCAACTGAATTAAAAGAAAACATTTAGTTAAATAGGAGCAGGATATTCAGCCAAACATTACACATTATATAATTTAAGGAAAAGAAGGAGATCGCGCGTTAAAGTACTCCTTAGCTCCGTTCAGGTAGAGTCACAGCCGGTCAATCCATTAGGAGACGAAGGCGGACGCAGTGGGCGCCGTTTATGTAAATGAACTCACGGGCCGGACGGGTGATTGGGTTTAGAAAAGTCCGGAGAGCGCGCGCACGCGCGCACCGTTTGATAATCCTGTGTTATGAGCCAACTTTGTACACACCGACAGACTGCGCCCTGAACTCCTACTTCTTTTGGTCTGGTCACGAACGTGTCACGTGGTACTTTTATCAAAGGCCTTCTGCGATAAGTAATATCACATGACACCTCTCTTCTCGCAAGCTTTTGCTGCTTCCTACTAAGAATGCCTGCGTATCAGGGAAACACGACCTTCCCTCGTCTGAACCTATGATGTCTATTTTTTAATGCCTCTGTTCTAGAGATATACTTATAAAAAATAAACTATACATATAAAAATGCCTCCTAGGGACACTTCCCTTAATAAAGCGTAGGTGCAGACACGACCTGTGGGTTTCATCATCATCAGGTTCTTCCATGTGAACCCTAAATACAATGAGGACTGATTGTGAGGTCATTTATGTTTGGTAGAATGCCTAGAGGGGGTTTGGTGGCCTAGGAACCCCTGCTGATTTTATTTTTCTTCCCCACCCTTCTGGAGTTTTTTTTTTTTATGTTTTTTCTGTCCTCCTTCACCATTATTCTATGTTAATTAGTGTTCCCTAATTCTATTTTGGGTGGCACGGTGGCGCAGCGGTAGCACTGCTGCCTCGCAGTAAGGAGACCTGGGCGTGTGGAGTTTGCATGTTCTCACCGTGTCTGCGTGGGTTTCACTCCAAAGACATGCAGGTTAGCTGCACTGGCAATCCTAAATTGTCCCGTGTGGGTGCCCTGCGGTGGGCTGGCACCCTGCCCAGGGATTTGTTTCCTGTCTTGTGCCCTGTGTTGGTTGGGATTGGCTCCAGCAGACCCCCATGACCCTGTGTTAGGATATAGCGGGTTGGATAATGGATAATTCTATTTTCTTATTTGTCTTTTTTCTCTTTCGTCATTATGTTTGAGCTACATTGTTTGTATGAAAATGTGCTATAGCAATAAATGTTGTTGTTATTTCTAGAATGAAACATGGCTTGTGGTGACATTAAGTAAGTTAGTAATCAAGAGTGATGTGTTGTACATCATATGATAACATATGTGCATGTAAATACATTTATGCACAGCATACATCCAAACAACATACAGTGTGACCACTAGGGGGCATTGCAGCACCTCAAACCCCAGACACCTCCACAGGTTCAAATCAAAGATTTATTATAATAAATTACCTAAGCCAAGGCTTCTTTTTAGTACAATAGCCTTTAAACAAACACCATCCCTTTTTTCTTCTTCCTTCCTTCTCCATGACAAATTTTGTTCTTCTTCCTCCCGACTCCAACTCGCTTGGGTGAGGCACAGTGACTCCTTTTATTCCAGATCTGGGAGTACTTCTGGCACTAGGGCATATCCCGTTGGGAAGTACTTCCGGGTCAAGCAGAACTCCCTGAAAGTGCAGCACCTCCTGGTGGCACCCATGGAACCCAACAGGACTGCCCCACGGCACTACAATTCTCAGCATGCCATATCAGAGTCCATTTGAGCCCCGAGGCCCAGGGATGCTGCCATCTAGGGTATGTTAATTACTCCATGATGGTGCCCTCCCTGCCAGGTACTGGTCCTTTGTTCACCCCGCTACTGGGATGCTGATGCACTTCACAAATCGTTGGTTTCTCCTGTCAATTTCATGATAAGAACAACAAGCCTCCTGCCTTTTCATTCTCTTGGCCTCCCAGCCCAGTAATGGCTCAGAACCCACCCTGGCAGGGATGCCAGCCCTGGAGTGTAGTCCATGACAGCACGGCATCCCAAAACTGTATACACACTTTGAATAGTTATAAATACAAGGTTTCTTATGACAGGCGTTCCAAAATCAAGCATCCATTGCATTTTAAAGCACGTCTGTTGGAGAAATTTTATTCCAGCATGAGTCCATGCCCTGAATGACTATTTCTAATGACTCAAAGTATGCAAATATATATTTTTGGGGACACCCCATATTTTAAATAATTCTCAAATGGTTGACAGGCTTTGTCTAAGCATAAGAGCTCATCCAGCCTGGAATCGCTCAGGGCCTGGAGCGCCTCCAGAAATGTGGTTTTTCAGTGGAGGTGCTAATAAAATGTAGCCGGCCATGTGTTGCCAATTGTGGACACCAGGGGGCGCGCAGCTCCCCCAAACCTTCGATATAAACAAACAGACACCAGGACCCAAGTTCAGCACAACACACGTTTATTCAGCTGTGGGAAACGCTTTTCTCTCTCTCTTCTGTCTTGACCATCTCCACCTCTCGACTCGGGCGCCCCTTTTAAAGAGCACCCGGTTGTCTCCTTCCGGCCGCACTTCCAGGTGTGGCGCCAGCCCTGCAGAGGGCCATTCTCCTTGTTGCCACCCTGATGGTGGCCATGGGCTTCTATGCTGCAAACCTGTGGCACGGTAGTAAGCCAGGAGGGCTGCCCTCTGTCATCCTGGGGGTGGTACTGCCCCGTGCAAGCTCCTGCCCCCCCCAGTCCTTTCCTTAGGAAGGCATCCCTGCCGGGTAAGAGTCCCGGCTGCACATTACACTACAAAAGCTGCAAAATATCTGAGCTGTTTTCACGTCGGTATAAATGCTATGATACATGCTGATGCACAGTAGATGATGTTCTGCCATCTCACGCACCAACACAAAGGGCCAGAGCTGAAAACAACCACCAACATCCAGGAACAAAAAGGTGCCACCTGATAAACGCCCCTTATTATTTTTTTTCAGCCATTAAAAAAAATAAACTAATATATCAGTTACAAATTAGTATGAAATGTTGTCATTGTGACTTAAAGTAAAACATAACAGCTTGAGAAAATGTACTCGCCAGCCAATGATTACAGGAGGACCAAGTGCCAGCTGTTGGGACTCCCGGCCAATGATGGTCTTGTACATCAAGGACCTCCACTCCCCGTGAGCCGACTCGCAATCGATGCCAGGCTACTGCTGCCCTTTACAAAAAAAAAAAACAAACATGAAAAGCCGCGCTCACTCAGGAGTGTCACCGACATGCAAATCCTTACACGTGTCCTGCTGTGGCTTTAGGATGGTCAAGAATTCCGATGTGATACTGTCGAAGAGAAAATCGTCGGCGCAAAGACGCACCAAAGGTCTTCACCCGGAATGAAGGCTCTCAGGGGTCAAGAGGATGGCCAAACAGATTTCATTGTTTTATTGCAATAAACAACAAGACGGACTCAACCCAATTCGGCCAAATCAGATCGAGCCCCGAACAGTTCAAAAATCACAGTTTATATCGTCATTTCTTCTCATTCTGACCTCGCTCGAAGCAGCCCATTCGCTGCTTAATCCGACTCCCCTTCCCTCTGTAGCTGGCCTAATTAACTTTTTTAGAACCATCAATATTTCTTATTTTCTGTCAATTATCTTTATTTTTATCCTTCGCTTATTTTTTAAGTCGGCTGAGAGCCAACAGGTGTTTTGCCTTCTTCCATCCTTGGGCTGTCATTACCTCATCTTCTCCCTTCCTGGGTCCTCTCGCTAAAGCCAAGCTGCAATTAAAAAAGAAATATGGGCCTTTATTTAACCATTAGCAGGCCTAACTTGCATTAATATTTGCACTAAGGTTAATGCTTATATATTTTCCTATATTTATTTATGCTAATCCATCCATCCATCCATTATCCAACCCGCTACATCCTTACTACAGGGTCACGGGGGTCTGCTGGAGCCAATCCCAGCCAACACAGGGCACAAGGCAGGAAACAAACCCCGGGCAGGGCACACAAACAGGTCTCCTAACTGAGGGACAGCAGCGCTATGCACTGCGCCACCATGCCGCCCTATGCTAATACATCCAGCCATCCATTTTCCAACCCGCTGAATCCGAACACAGGGTCACGGGGGTCTGCTGGAGCCAATCCCAGCCAGCACAGGGCACAAGGCAGGGCACCAGCCCACCGCAGGGCACACAAACACACACCCAGGTCTCCTAACTGAGGGACAGCAGTGCTATGCACTGCGCCACCGTGCCGCCCTATGCTAATACATGAATCTACTAATTTTATTTTTCATAATAATAGCGGTCAGTCCTTGACTTTCTTTTTTTTTTTATGATTCCCTACTTGGTGAATTTCGGCGGACTCGTAGTTTCTCATCTTTAATTCCACAGTGATGGGCCACTGGGGTCAGTGACGGTTTGTCCAAGAAGGAGACGTGCTCAGGGCTTGGTGCAGATGATCCTTTCAAAACCGCACAATATGTTGGTGAAGAGTCTGTATAACTAAAATGTATTATTATTATTATTACAGGGTAGAATTAAGCCATCCATCCATCCATTATCCAACCCACTATATCCTATAATGACAGAAATCATATGTGCTTTTGGTAGGGGGACGGGGACAATCTGTGGCCACAAAGTCCTGCAGGTGCCATGGTGCCTGGGCATGAGTCTTGTCCTGCTGCAGTTGGGTTGAAATGCCATTTTATTTTTGCACACCAGGCCTGCACTCACTCCAGTAGGTCGTCCCATGGCTTCTCACTGCCCTTCTCTTCGATTGTCGGTGTAACTCGCTGAATAAGATCAGTTGTAGATGCAAGCTGTAGATCTGGAGATTGCAGGTGATTCTACCAAAAAGTGTGACCCGAAACAGATTCTCAAATAAAGAAAGAGGTCTATGAGAGCAAGAAGGTCAGGTTGAACTCCCTGAAAAGATAGGGATCATAAATCCCTGCAGCACCCCCTGGTGGCACCCATGGAACCCAACAGGGCTGCTCCAGGGCACTACAATTCTCAGCATGCCCAGTGGGTGCCCATTTGAAGCCAGAGGCCCAGGGATGCTGCCATCTAGGATATGGTGTCCTTAATTACTCCATGATGTTGCCCTCCCAGCCGAGTAAGGGTCCTTCGTCCGCCCCGTATTGGGATGCTGACACACTTCACAAATATGTTGGTTTCTCTTGCCAATTTCACGGCAAAGACAGGAAGTCTCCTGCCGCAACACATCCTCAAATAAAGAAAGTGGTCCATGAGGGTACACTGCATATTCCTTCCGCTTCAGTTTTGCGCCATGTATTATTAGGCTGACCAGTTTTGACTTTAAAAGTTTCGCAGACTGTATGGAGTGTTGCCTGAATCGCCCGTGTAAGACGGAATACCGACGAGACCGCTTTGTTCCTTAAAGTTTCTTCAGTTCAAAGGGAGCACATCTTGGTTCAATTTCTGTCTGTTCAAGAAAAAGACTGCGAGGAACCGAGCTTGAAAGAAGAAGAAAAAAAAAATGTGCAGCATCTGCACGGCTGGAAAGAATTCAGCTGCTGGTTGTACGTTTTGTTTTAACACAGTCCATCGAAACAAGATTGACACGCTGTGCATGACAGGGAATGTATGCTGCCCCGTGGAGCTTCTGTTCGGAATTTCTCGGCTACTCCATTGTGACAGCCTGACAGGGCGGCTCGTCCATCGGAGCCCTGAGCAGTGCAAGTGCTGCCGTCAATATTACATTAACACCGAGTGCTTTTTGATTGTTTTTTAAAAAAGTGAATCAACGGCTAATTCGGGACAGCACGGTGGCGCAGTGGTAGCGCTCGCAGTAAGGAGACGTGGGTTCGCTTCCCGGGTCCTCCCTGCGTGGAGTTTGCGTGTTCTCCTCGTTTCCTCCCACAGTCCAAAGACATGCAGGTCAGGTAAACTGGCGATCCTAAATTGTGCTTGGTGTGTGTGCGCTGGCTGGGATTGGCTCCTTCAGACCCCCGTGGCCCAGTGTTAGGATATAGCGGGTTGGAAAATGACTGACTGAAGTCTAATTCTTAAGTTAGTAAGTATGTTGGAGTAAAATGCAAAAATTCCACCCGTACAGCAGCGCGATGCAAACAGCGGACCACCGTAAACAGCCTTTTTTTTTTTTTTTCTTTTGCTGATGTCTTTACTATCATCAACTAATACGAACGGCACATATTCTTATGTTTCATTACTTATTTTATCCAGCACCATATTTGACATGATTTCCAAAATGTATGGCATGGTGGGTTTATTTAGCATCACTAGGATTACGCAACCTGTAAAAGTTCGAGAAAATGACCTGTGTTGGAAGAGGGTGTATTTAAATGTCCTTACACATTTTAGAACCCTCTTTTTTGCTGAGGTTGCATTCGGCCCATCCATCCATTGATTGCTTATGCCCCTCAATAGCACTCTGTGTTTTAAATGAGACTTGCTGCTTTCCTCCTCTTCGGATGTTCTTGTGTAAAAAGCACAGTCTCCGTGCGCTAAACAACACGGTCCTCAGAAACCGAATTCTCAATTCAGGGTACTTTAGTTCTAAACCTCCTGGAGGATCATCATGGCTGCACGTTTTCATTTGAACCTTTTTTTTTTTTAAAGAGTTTTTGTTGCTAATTAACTTCTTTTGAACTAATTTTAATTGATTTGCTCTTGAAGAATCAGACCCCTTAATTGTTTCTTTTTCCTTAATTAGCAGCCAAACAATAATGAGATACAAAATGAGCCAAAACAACTGGTGTCCTTCATACAATATCTGAAAATAAAGAAAGATGAAGGTCTCAGGAATGTCGATTTGCTCAGGTCCCCAAACATTTGACCAGTGCTCTTAAATCAATAATTTGAGAAATGTCCACTAATGCACCACGAGAACAGTAACAAGCCACAAAATTAAAAAAAAAACAAAAAAAAAACGGGTTTAATTAACGACAAGGATCGGCACCTCATTAAGCAACTGGTTGGAGTGAAACTGGTTGGCGTTTGAGGCGCTGACTTAGCTGGTCTACTGTCGACTCCCTCACTTCACATTTCATTTCTGTTTGGGTGCCATTTAAGGAAAGAAATGAAGCAACTCAGTGGAACAAATCTTAAAAAAGCAAATCAATTAAAATGAATTCGCAAGAAGTTCATTAGCAGCACAAACAGGGCACTCATTAAAAAAAAAGGTTAGAATGAAAACCTGCAGCCACGATGGTCCTCCAGAACCGGACTTGGCGACCCCCTGTTCTAAACGGACGGCACTATCATCTTCACTCAAATCAGTGGGGTTGCCGCCCCGGTTGCTTAATTTTTGGAGTTTAAATTATTACCCCAACCACAAATGCTAACCTTAAAGCTAGTGGGGGTGGAACATAGTTGTCTATAGGTCCCTAATGTAAATGTCCCCTTTGGGTGCCTAATCTTAAAAACGAAAATCCGATTTGCGTCACGATAATAGAAAAGGGGATGGCACGGTGGCGCAGTGGTTAGCGCTGCTGCCTCGCAGTTAGGAGACCCGGTTTGCTTCCCTGTGTCTGCGTGGGTTTCCGCCCACAGTCCAAAGACATGCAGGTCAATTGCATTGGCGATTCTAAATTGTCCCTAGTGTGTGCTTGGTCTGTGGTGGAGAAGCATCCAAGTTGTGCTGCAAGTTTTCAATCTAACATTTCACCAGTTTTCACTGCTAATTAACTTCTTTTCCCTTCATTTTCATAGCCATGTTTTTAAAGATTCAGTCCTCTCAATTAATTCTTTTCTTCATTAAATGACAGCCAAACAGAAACGTGCCATGAAACGAGCCAACAGATAACCAGCTAAACTGGGGATTCAAACGCCAACCAATTTTACACCAACCAGTTCCTTAATGAGAAACCGATTCCTGTTAATTAAACCCGTTACATGATTCCACGGATTGCTGCTGCTCTCTTTCTGCTACAGCGGACATTTCCAAAACTGTTGATTTTCTGTTTTTCCTAACAACATCATCAAAATGTTTTAGTGATCTGTGAGATCAATTTTACTGAGACATTCACCTTTCTTTATGTTCAGATAAATTGGTTAGCTGGTCACGTGGAGGCTCTTTTGCGTCTCATTATTGTTTGGCTGCTAATTAAGGAAAAAAGAAAGAACTAAGGGGTCCGAGTCGAGTTAATTAAAACTAGAGCGAGAGAAGTTAATCAGCAACAGAAACAAGTCACTAATTAAGAAGGTGGTTAGAATGAAATCTTACAGCCATTGCGGCTCTCCAGGACCGGAGTTCAACTCAATTTGGCCACAGAGCACAGATGACGGCCCCCCTTCCCGGTACTGCAGCTCTGCTTCAAGTGGTGGATGTTGGTTTGTGTTACCGACGTCCTCGTTGGGTTTAGTACTGTTCGGGGCATCTAAAGACCTTGTTTTTTTTGCTGGCTATTAGAAAGCGACCCATTCTCATCAATGTTCAGATAAGGGGCATTATACATTGACAAAAAAAATCTCCTCGCGATAACCCATCATCAATTAGTATTGATAGCTATAACATCTCATGAGAGTTTGACTTTTTTTATTTATTTATTTTGAAATACGTTTTCAAAATGATTGCATAGATGCAATACAGGGTGGTCCAGATCTAATTATGCAGATCCAGATCGTCTGGATGACTTTGATTTACGCGGCGACGATTCCAGTTTGGCGCGAAGAATATTCTTCATGTCGTCAGTTTGCACACTTCTCGATGATCCGGGATTTGTCGGGTGATTTTCTATGTAGTCAACTTAATTTATAGCGTAATAAAAATTGCATAATTAGATCTGGACCACCCTATAGATCATTACAGGATAATGTAAACATTTTTGGAGGTGCTAAGCCGGAGCTATACAAACTCCAGGGGGTTCTGTAACACCAGCTAGCTTCATTCTTGCAGGCAGGCAGTATGCGCATGTGCGCACACATCGGGCAGGCAGTATGCGCATGTGCGCACGCCTCGGGCAGGCTGCAACAATTTGTATTTAATGTACGTTACTCCATATTCGCAGGTATGAGGAAATTAGGAAAACAAGTTATTTCAATTGACTTAATTAAACAAAGTATTTTCAGGTTTATTGGAGTGATACATTTTTGCCTATCAAGATAGGACTTTGACTTTAATTCAGATCAAATAAATAATCTATGTAGTATATAATAAAACACTAAGGTCTGTGTATCCTCCAAGCAGGACCTCCAACTAGCTGGGGCAACTTGGGGGTTGGTGGCAGGATTGGCACTCCAGCTACCATAAAAAACTAACAAACTTCACACTGTCCCAGAGTGAGGCTGAGGTGGCACTCGTTGCACAGCTACACTTGGGTGCCAATCTGGGTGGTTCGTCATGTTGTGGGTGCAGTTATGAGCTGTATCAGCGCATGCTCCCAACCTCTCTCCCTCTAAGGTCTGTTTGTCCAGTCCATCTGAGCAATCTGAACGGCCAGTTTGGCTTTTGATGACAAGTGTAAGTGTGAGACGTACGAGGAGTGAAGAGGCCTGCTGAGGGAGCCCTCTTCAAAGATGGCAACCATAAAAGCAGACAAGGGGTGAGAAAGGCACCTCGAAAATAAGGACTGAGTCTGAGAAGCAGGATTTATGGGAATAAGAGATGGAGTGGAGGTGAAGAGATGTTCAGACACACAAAAATACTGACGAAAGGTGCTGAAGCTGCACGTAGGGCAAGAGATGGCAACTGTTTTTTTTTTTTCTTTTTTAAATTATTCTTTTACCGGTCATTGACAGGTACTGTGGCTAGTGGAGTAATATACTGAAGAACTGAACGGTAATAAACAATATACTGTAATACCAAGCATAAAAATCACACTATTATGAGGAAGTGCCTAAAGTATCATAATAATGTATGGCAATGTACCTGGAAAATGAAATTAATAGCATTTAATATGTGATTAGGCAAAAGAAGAACAATTTTCTACGTTACTCAAATATTCAAAATATGTGTACAAATGATGATTGCCACATTTCTCTTTCAAAAGAGCTACAGTAGAACACACGGAGACCAGAACAAGAAAAGAATGTAAATACGTGATATGTGATCATATATGATATGTGAGAAATACAAATATGACTTCTGTGATCATTAAAAAAGCTCACAGGTGGTAATACACACATTACACAGTAATGCTTAGATATGTCATTGCTATCATTAAGTTCAATACCATTCCATTCTTTTTTCTCAAATAATTGCAGACTCTTTCTTTGAAGACCATAGCTTTTAGAATAGTTTTCAGTAAATGGCCATTATCTTTATCAAATATCACTTCCTTTACAGAACCATGGAAGTTCATTAATTTGGAAAATACACTCCCAAAATGTTCCTAAACAAAGTGTCTTTGTGTTGTTTCAGAGCCTGAAAAAATCTCCACAGAAAAAATGGTTAGCATTGCTTTGTTGGCAGTGGCCTGCGTTTTGCTGGTTGTTGCAGTGGCGCTCATAATTAAAACAGTCGTGCACAGGAGAAAGCAATCGGAGAGGTATGGCATTACAAAATCCTAAGAGTCGAGGCAATCGTCTTCACAGTCTCTATCTATCTATCTATCTATCTGTCTGTCTATCTTATCCTACCTACTATGCTAAAATTAATATCTATCTATCTATCACTGCCGACTATACTAAAATTAATATCAATCTATCTATCTATCACTGCCTATGCTAAAATTAATGTCTATCTATCTATCTTATCCTACCTACTATGCTAAAATTAATATCTATCACTGCCGACTATGCTAAAATTAATATCTATCTGTCTGTCTATCTTATCCTACCTACTATACTAAAATTAAAATCTATCACTGCCGACTATGCTAAAATTAATGTCATTTCCTAATATACCCTAAAATACAGTAGTAATTTTGTACAACATCAACGCAGCTTACAAGACAATTAATAGAAAATGTCTGCATTAAATTATCACAAGCCACGGGTTTTTCTTGTCCCAGCAAGGAACGATTTGACATTTTTTTCTCAGAATCTGCTGAATGATGACTACACATAAAATGCTCTGTGAAAATTCTGCCTCTAACCCTTTAGTAACTTAAAGCAAGAAAATTAAGGAATGAAATGTGGCTTGGTGCATTGATCTGAATGAAGTCATTGAAATTCTGTCTTTGCATATCTGAATCTTAATCAATGCTATGCCAAAATGGCAAATAGTGAATCTTTCATACATTTGCTTCAATCAATAATTGAATTTCTACAATGTGTCTAATCCCCCTGCCCTTTATTGTTTCAGAATGAGTGACAAACTGAGCCTGGACAAAATCCAACACGAATTGAACCCTGTGATAGAGAATATGTATCTGCAAGACAGCAAATCCACTAAGATGCCCGAATTTCAACTTACCAGCAATCAACAAAACCCAGAAAAAAATGCATCTGCAAAAGAAGGACATTTTACAGGATTTTAAGAACAAGTTTATAAAGTGATTTTCTTTTTTTCCAGTTTTAATTGTAATTTATTTGTTTGCAGGCAAAGTCCTTTTAAAAAAAACTTGTTTTAAAGTATTTGGAAAGTAAAAAAGAGAACCTGTTTGTAGTACGTTTTTATAATCTGTAATAAAGACATTTTTTTAAGAAAATACATTTAGACTGGAAAAAAAAGTCCACAAACACAAAGACGACTGGCGGTGCCTTGAGTATCTGTGGTGCTACTTTGTGTCATGAGGTGTCTGAAAAGAAGAAAATACATAAAAGTTCATTTTAAGTTGCTTTGCTGTTCTGCATGACTGGCTGCAATTCCTCTAACTGCTCTCTGTGTGAGGTCTGCATGTTCTCTCCCTGTGCTTTTGTCCTCAGAGTGACTTCACATTTTCTTGGTGTGAATGCAGATGCCTGGTACTGGAACTATCCTGCTTCTTTTTTTAATCTTTTGTTGAATTTATTAAAAGCATGTAACATTCTATACAATCAGTTCAAACATAACACAACTAAAATTCAATTCATCCCTCACCCATGAGAAAGAGAGGAAGGCCAACAGCCCAAGTAAATCTTTGAAGAGTAGTAAAGAGAGAAACGGAGTCTAAGTGCTTAATCTAAAATGTTATTTATCAGATCCTGCCAGGATTTATACAAAGGTTAATATTCATAATGATCACAAGTATGAGTGTATTCTAAAATGGAGGGATAATCTGTATATGCATGACTACATAATGTTTGCAAATTAATACATTTTATTAATTAATAAGATATTAATACCTTTTATAAATTAATGATTGTATTAATTAATAAAACAGTAATGCCTTTTATTTATACTTTACAAGGATGGCAAAGTAAAGGATGTCGGCAAAAAAGAACGATGATGGACGATGGCTGGGATAGTGCATGTCAGCCACAAGAGGGCGACATATACCACAAGTTTGTACAATAACAGCCTGGCAAATGCGCACTTCATGCAACAAATACGCCTTACCTTACTACACGCACACACATTTTATATATACACATATACATTTATATATATATCTATAGATAGACATAAATATATATATACATACATACAGTTTATATCTTTCCCTGTACTGTATATATATATATATATATATATATATATATATATATATATATATGGCATTCGTAGTCTGACTCACAATCTGATTGTGACGCTTGTGGTTGGTTAACAAGTCGGCTAACATCCGCCACGGTGCCCTCTTTCAGTTGCGAGAAGCAGATCATAGAATGGTTGAAATAGTTTTACTGTCAAATAATGCAAAGAGTATATATATATCAATCAATCAATCAATCAACATTTATTTATATAGCACATATTCATACAAAAAAATGTAGCTCAAAGTGCTTTACAAAATGAATAGAAAAATAGAAGACACAATAAAAAATAAACAGAAGTCAACATTAATTAACATAGAATAAGAGTAAGGTCCGATGGCCAGGGTGGACAGAAAAAACAACAACAACAAAAAAATTCAAAAGAGCTGGAGAAAAAAAATAAAATCTGTAAGGGTTCCAGACCAAGAGACCGCCCAGTCCCCTCTGGGCAATCTACCTAACATAAGTCAAACAGTCCTCTTTGTATTTATATATATCTCTCTCTCTCTCTCTCTCTCTCTCTCTCTCTATATATATATATATATATACACAGATACAGTATATACCATTTTCTCCTTCACATCAGCCTCTTAATGAACCCACTTCCATCATTCTAGTTCACAAACCTGTGGAATTTTAATTGTACTTACAGTATTGCACATTTCATTCTTCTTCTGAATCTTAATCCAGAAAGTAAATTTTAAAATTAGGGAATGCTTAGATACATTCGTCATATATGAGCATCTTCTTAATCTTAATCTTAATCACAATATTAATATAAATCTTAATCCAGAAAAGCTCATTTTAAAATTAAGGAATGCCTGAATACACATTCACCATATATGAACAACTTCCTTCTTAATCTTACTCTCAATCTTAATCCAGAAAATACATTTTAAAATTAGGGAATGTTTGAATACACGTTCATCATATATGAACAACCTCTTTTTCTTCTTCTTCTATGTGGGGTCGATGTTTTATAGGTTTAGGTGTGATAACAGACCACTCCATTTCCTCCAAACAGTCTTCATATAAACTAACCGCTTATTAGAAATGAACTCTCCTCATCTTAAATTATTGTCAACATTCATCACTACCTTGAAATAAACATATGATAAGAGAACTGATCCTCTCACGGGCCTGCCAAGATGGCTTTGGTGTGCGTGTGTCTGCGCCTGTGTCTGTCATAATGAATACTGACAGTTTAATAACACGCTGCAGCTGCTGGCTGGTTTGCGTTGGCTTCTTGAACTTGATGGCGTTCCGCACTTCGTCTCCATCCTGCCAGATCTTTCTCCTCTTAAGCCTTTAATCCATTCTCAAAGACATTAAAAGGAAATCTGCAGGACTCCAGAGTTCTCCTAATGCAGCCTGTTTACAGAGGATTCAGAAAGCGCTCAGACCTCACCTCCTTTTTCACCTTTTCCCATTTTGCAGCCTTACGCTAAGATCATTTACATTTGTCCCCACATCAAGCAACACTCAATACCCAAGGATGACAAAGTGCAGACAGGATTTTAGACATTTCTGCAAAGTTATTAAAAATATAAAAAAACTGAAATCTCACCTAGACCCCTTTAGTAAGTACTTAGTTGTGTCCGCCATTCCAGCCGGGACGCCTCTCGGGTCTGACGAGACAAGCTTTACCCACCTGGATTTGGAGAGTTTTCTACTCTGCAGATCCTTTCGGGTTGGAGATGCCCGTCCATCCATGTTGTTCCATCCCATATACAGTATGACCTAAGATGCCAGCCAAACCTGCGTTGTCTGCCAGAGATTCCAGATCTTAACTGTCAATGATAACCGTAAGCAGTCTGAAGACAAATTGGCAGCCGAGTGTCTGTGCCTGTCGTACTCTGACTTGCCACTGCTTTGTATTTGTAACTGACGAATTCTGCAATTGTTTGACTTCGTGCCGTTCATTGATTGATCATTTTGCCTTCACTAAATAGCGCTTTTATATTGAATACTATTGCACTGTCGCAAAGTGTCTCCTTCATTTCCACCATCAAACTATGCCTGTTCCTGCATTTCCATATTCAGTAAAAGGTCAAATCACAGAGGAAAGGAAACGATTTTCAGGTGTCAACGAAAATCTGACAACGATATTTACGGGCGCCGTGATTTTGCCCGTGCAGGCCAGTAGGACGACTCTGTGTATTTTTTGAAAATCTAAAGCGTTTTTTTACGGGAATGGAAGTGAGTTGATGTTTCTCCAACTCTCGTTCCTCTCCAACCCACCAATTATTATGCACGTTATACGAATTTTAACCTCTGCCTGCAGATGAAGGATTTCTTGTTTCTGCATCAATGGCTTGAGCTGCACCTGAACACAGAGGGTGTTTCCTGCGGGTGTGACGCCTTGTGGTTTGACAATTTTTATTATTTCCTGAGTTGTCTTGGGCTGAGCCGTCGGTGTCTGAACAATTTGGGAGTCACACGCGAGACTTCTACATCCAGAACAAGCAAATAAATAACAGATGATCTGGCCAGGAAGTGTTCTGAAAATATTTAAACGCTGAATGCATCTTATGCTTGACAGCCCCAGTAAGAATGAATGAATGAATGGATCTGCGGTGGGCTGGCGCCCTGCCCGGGGTTTGTTTCCTGCCTTGCGCCCTGTGTTGGCTGGGATTGGCTCCAGCAGACCCCCGTGACCTTGTAGTTAGGATATAGCGGGTTGGATAATGGATGGGCATAAATACCGACTGCCTAAATATAAACTGCTCAAAAAAATGAAAGGCACACTTTGAAAACACATCAGATCTCGATGGGGAAAAAATGTTTTGCTGGCAATCACTACTGATATGGAATGTGTTACGAAACGAAAGGATGGCACATTGTTTGATGGAAATGAAAATGATCAACCTACATGGGGATGAATTCAAAGACACCCCGAAAATCAAAGGGAAAAATTGATGTGGCAGGTAGGCAAGTCCATTTTGTGGAAATTTAATTGCAGTAACTCCAAATCGTACTCAGTAGTTTGTATGCCATGCCTGACAAAATCCTAATGAGACAACGGATGGTGTCCTGGGGGATCTCCTCTCAGATCTGGACCAGGGCATTACTGAGCTCCTGGACAGGCTGAGGCATCAGAAGGACTGAAACATAATGTCCCACCCAGAGGTGTTCCAATGGATTGAGGTCAGGCGAGTGAGTATGTGTTGGGGGGGGGGCAGTCAATGGTATCAATTCCTTCATCCTCTCTCCACATGAGGCCGGGCATTGTCGGGCATCAGGAGGAACCAACATAGGGTCTGACAATGGGTCCAAGGATTTCATCCCGACACCTAATGGCAGTCCTGCGGTGCTGTTGTCTAGCCTGTAGAGATCTGATAGATATTAAAGGCACTATATACTAGATAGATAGATAGATAGATAGAGAGACAGATATGAAAGGCACTATATACTCCAGCAGCAGCATACATAAAGAACAATATTAAATTAAAGAGTGATAACAATGCAGGTATAACAGTCAATAACATGGTGTAGTGTTAACGGTTAAAGGGTGGAATTGAAGAGTCGCATAGTGTGGGGTCTCCTCAGTCTGTCAGTGGAGCAGGATGGTGACAGCAGGCTGTCGCTGAAGCTGCTCTTCTGTCCCTCCACGGCCTCCCCAGACCGACCATCTCTGACCCACCACCAAACCGCTCATGCTGGACGATGTCACAGGCAGCATAACGTTCTCCACGGCTTCTCCAGACCCTTTCACTTCTGTCACATGTGCCCAGGGTGAACCTGCTCTCATTTTTGAAAAGCACAGGGCACTTGCCAGTGGTGGACCTGCCAATTCTGGTATTCTATGGCAGATGCCAATTGAGCTCCACGGTGCCCACTAGAGGATTTTGGGGACTCAGGCCACCCTCATGAAGTCTGTTTCTGATTGTTTGGTCAGAGACATTCACACCATTGGCCTGACTGCTGGAGGTCATTTTTGTAGGCTCTGCCAGTGCTCATCTTGTTCCTCCTTGCCCAAAGGAGCAGATACTGGTGGATCCTGTTGGTGGGTTAAGGACCATCTACGAGGGGCCTTGTCCAGCTCTCCAAGAGTAACTGCCCTTCTCCTGGAATCTCCTTCATGGTCTTGAGACAGTGCTGGAAGACACAGCAAACCTTCTGGCAATGGCACATGGTAATTGATGTGCCTGCCATCCTGGAGAAGTTGGACTACCTGTGCCAGCTCTGTAGGGTCCAGGTATGGCCTCATACTACCAGTAGTGACACTGACCGTAGCCAAATGCAAAACGAGTGAGAAAACAGAGGAGGAGGGAAAAAATGTCAGTGGCCTCCTTCCACCTGTTAAACCATTCATTCCTGTTTTGGGGGTCATCTCATTGTTGCCCCTCTAGTGCACCTGAAACTGATGAACAAGCCCCTCTGCTACTTAACTGAGCAGATCAATAGTCCATAAGTGTTATTGACTTGATGAGAATCTACCTGCCAGCAGCAGCCTGCACTCCTCCACTAACATGGCATACACCGGGCGTGGAAGGTCGCCGGCTGCCACCGAGCCTTCATCAGAAAACAGAAGCAGCCGGCCAGCTGCTCGCTCCGCCACGTCCCATTGCCAAACAGAACGAAACCGTCAAACTCCTGCTGTAAGCGCGCAAACGATCCTGGAGGCCGAAGGCTGTCGCTTCCTGCTGGGGGCCTGGAGCTGAGAGGAAATGTGCAGGATGTGCGCTCATTTTAATTCAAACTTTCCGTTTTCATTCTTTCAATACAATCGATTGTACGAGGCAGGCTTGGATCGGTTTGCGTGTTATCTGGAAAACCACTACATGGATATGCGGTGAACAAAAGAGAAATAAAAGCAAAAACCGCCATCATTAAAATGTTGTGATCGTTCCTTTTCTAAATAACTGTAACTCAATGTTATATTGCTTTAGACAAACATTTATCTGTCAGACAAATTTCCACTTTTGCCACATGTATGCATCAGAATGTCATTTTATTTGTATTCATCATTTTATTTAATTAAAGATAGTCCCATCATAACTCATTACTGACAAGAGCTGGAATTGCACATTGTGTAGGATTTGAATTTTTTTCGGTGTACAATCAGGTCAGGTCGGGTTGGGGAGCACAAACTGGTACAGCACGGTGCCACACCCACCACATGGCGTAACAGCTCAGGAGACTGGTTGGCAACCCCTCACGCAGACACGAGGTCCAGTCCCACCCCCTCTATCTGCCACAGTCAGGTGTTACGTGGGCGACCCCTTGGCCTGGTCCAGCCGCTCAGGTCCTCAACAATGAAGGTCCTGCAAGCTGGATCACCCTCCGGGAATCGCGCCACATGGCCGTAGTGCCATAACTGACGCTCCCTCACAATGCAGGTCAGGTGCCTCATTTGGGACTCCGTGAGCAACACAAAGTCAAACCAGCAGAATCTGAGGACCCTCTGAAGAGACACACATGAAGGAGTCTTCGTCTCAGGTCACTGGAGTGCGTCAATGTCTCACAATCATATAGTAAGACTCTAAAGACTTGGACCTTCGGCCTTTTGCAGAGAGATCGGGAGCACCACACACCACTTTCCAGTGACCTCATGACCCCCCATGCTCAGGGCCGGATTACGACGAAATTGGGCCTGATGCTGCGGTGCAAAAAGGCCTATTTCTTCTTAGCATTGGCGCCTGTGCATTCGACACTCACCGTACACGCGCACTCACACCGACCAAGGAGTCTTAATTGCTTGCGACGCAACCAGCCAGCCTTTATTGAACATGAATAATAATAACGACGTAGTATCGTAACAACTCGAGATTAACATCAAACTATCTAACATCAACATTCAACAGCAATTGTCTGAAAAGTGCACTTAATGCAGAAAACCGAACAATGAAATACAGCAAATTTCACAATTCTCTTACGAAACAGAGTAAGAAAAAATGAATTTGCAGAGACGTTGGGTCAAAGTGACTCAGTTCAGGCTCTCGAGGGTAAAAATTTGTCCACGATTTAAATTTCATAATAGACCAGAATCCTATCGAGGATTTTAAAAAATTCTAAACATCCGTGCCGGGCCTGCAGGCATGGATAACCATTTAAATAGCCGTCGATTTTTACTGTCCAACTAACTTTCAAGGTGAAAAATTTACTACGTGGCACTTACCGAACAACAATAAAGTGGCAAGAATCCCCAAGATATTGCAAATAACGCAGCTAAATTACAGATTAAATTAAATTAAAAAAAGTAAACTGTTTAACGTAAAATTGATAGCATTAACTTGAAATCTTTGGTTAACAATAAACACAACAACGTTATAGTTACGTCACAGCGCAAAGAACAATAGTAACTGTATAATAAGTAATGCTGTGTCCAGGCGTCCAAAAGTCGTACTCCAAATTTCATTCTAAGAATTATTTTGAGGTTAAAATAGCAAAGGAAAACTGATCAGCTTCCGGAAAATTCTCGTCTGTTTTCATCTGGGCCTATTTCAGGAATGGGCCTAATGCTGCAGCATCAATAGCACCCACCTTAATCCTGCCCTGTCCATTGTCTCCCAATCCATAGACTGACTTCATAGGAAGAGTCACCAGAGTCACATGAATGGTAAGTAAGCCCCTCGATGAGGTCGACACTCTCCCTGCAGACAGACACACTGCTGATGGCCATGCCCAAGAGGTCATTATAGGCCTGGCTGTTGGTTTTTATTCACGACACTCACAAGCCCAGACTATATATATATATATATATATATATATATATATATATATATATAGAACACTATATTTTACATTTTGTTTCCATATAACCAACTCTTATATTAAAAATTATTAATATATCGTAGGGTTAGTGGGTGGAGTGGTGGCTCTGAGGTTAGTCATCTGTGCCAGCAAACATAAGGTTGTCGGTTCGAATCCCGTAAATGCCAGAAGTGACTCTATTTTGGTGGGCCCTTGAGCAAGACCCTTAACCTGCAGTTGCTAAATCCAGAGTATGACGTTAACTTGAAAGCAGGTCCTCGCACTTGCAGGGAGAACTGAGGGTTGGTGGCATGATTGGCACTCCAGCCACTGTTACACCGTAACCTGCTGAGGCGTCCCAGTCGGGTCCCAATCTGGGTGGTGTGGTGGGTGCGGCAATGCGTTGTAATCAGCACACATGCCCGACCTCTCCCTTTATTATGCTTTAAGATCAAGTCATAAAAAGAATAAAAAGCAATTCATGCATCACCCAGTCAATACAACACTCCTATGCACTCCAGCACTCCATGCTATTCTTGATAAATTTCAGTCGGGTTCAAATCACAGCAAAGAAACTGCAGTCGTTAAAGTAGTAAATGATTTGCGGGTGAATGCAGACAGAGGCCATTTATCTGTTCTCATCCTCTTAGATCTGAGTGCTGCATTTGACACCATTGATCATAATATTCTTAGAAATCGCCTTAGTCAATGGGTGGGCCTCTCTGGCAGTGTCTTAAATTGGTTTGAATCCTACCTGACAGGGAGAAAATTCTTTGTTAGTTGTGGTAATTACAACTCAAAGACACATGATATCCGATATGATGGTCCACAAGGCTCTATCCTGGGTCTGCTGCTCTTCTCAATCTACATGCTTCCGTTAGGTCAGATTATCTCAGGGCACAACGTGAGCTACCACAGCTATGCTGATGACACACAGCTGTACTTATCAATAGCACCTGATGACCCCGACTCTCTTGATTCACTAACACAATGTCTGACTTGTATCTCAGAATGGATGAATAGTAACTTTCTCAGTTTAAATAAAGAGAAAACTGAAATCTTAGTGATTGGCAATAATGGATACAATGAGGTTATCAGAAATAAACTGGATACATTAGGATTAAAAGTCAAGACGGAGGTAAAAAGCTTAGGGGTAATTGTTGACTGTAATCTGAATTTTAAATCGCATATTAATCAGATCATTAGGACAGCATTTTTTCACTTAAGAAACATAAGTAAAGTTAGACCTCTTATATCATTGAAAGATGCTGAGAAATTAATTCACGCGTTTGTTTTCAGTCGACTAGATTACTGTAACGCACTCCTCTCAGGACTACCCAAAAAAGACATAAATCACTTGCAACGAGTGCAGAATGCAGCTGCTAGAATCCTAACTAGGAAAAGAAAATCTGAGCACATCTCTCCAGTTTTGATGTCACTACACTGGTTACCTGTGTCATTCAGGATTGACTTTAAAATTCTGCTTATGGTTTATAAAGCCTTAAATAATCTCGCCCCATTTTATATATCGGAATGTCTGACACGTTATATTCCAAATCGTAACCTCAGATCCTCAAATGAGTGTCTCCTTAGAATTCTAAGAACAAAACTTAAAAGAAGTGGTGAGGCGGGCGGCCTTCTGCTGCTGTGCAACTAAAATCTGGAATAGCCTGCCAATAGGAATTCACCAGGCTGATACAGTAGAGCAGTTTAAAACACTGCTGAAAACACATTACTGTAACATGGCCTTCTCATAACTTCACTGTAATTAAAATCCTGATACTCTGTATATCCAACTCATTATAATAACTATTCATGGTGGCTCTAAAATCTGCACTAACCCCTACTCTCTCTTCTGTTTCCTTTTCCGGTGTCCTTTTGTGTCCTCTACTCAAAACACCGTGAGGTTCCAACAATGATGGATGGATTAAAAGCCAGAAGTCTGTTTGACCATCAACATCAAGTGACTCCGTGAGAACCCTAACTACAAAGAGGACTATTTCATTTATGTTAAGTAGAATGCCCAGAGGGGACTGGGTGGTCCCGTGGCCTGGCACCCCTGCAGATTTTTTTTTTTTTTTCTCCAGCCGTCTGGAGTTTTTTTTTGTTTTTCTGTCCACCCTGGCCATCGGACCTTACTCCTTTTCTATGTTAACTAATGTTGTCTTATTTTAATTTCTTATTTTGTCTTTTATTTTTCTTTTCTTCATTATGTAAAGCACTTTGAGCTACTTTTTGTATGAAAATCTGCTATAGAAATAAATGTTGTTGTTGTTGTTGTAAACATCAAGAATTAAAACTGCAATGAATTGAAATACTCTGTAATATAATCGCATGACCCTGAATTGCATTAAATGGATTTGAGAATGTATTATAAACTCAGCAAAAAAAGAAACGTCCCTTTTTCAGGACTGTGTATTTCAACAATAATGTGTTAAAAATCCACATAACTTGACAGATCTTCATTGTAAAGGGTTTAAACAATGTTTTCCATGCATGTTCAATTAACCATAATCAATTAATTAACATGCACCTGTGGAATGGTCGTTAAGACCTTAACAGCTTACAGAAAGTAGGCATTTAAGGTCACAGTTCTGAAAACGCAGGACACTAAAGAGACTTGTCTACCGACTGTGAAAGATGCCCAGGGTCCCTGCTCATCTGCGTGAACGTGCATTAGGCATGCTGCAGGGAGGCATGAGGACTGCTGAATAAATTGCCATGTCCGCACTGTGAGACGCCTAAGACAGGGAGACAGGAAGGACAGCTGATCATCCTCGCAGTGGAAGACCACGTGTAACAACACCTGCACAGGATCGGTACATCCGAATATCACACCTGCGTGACAGGTACAGGATGGCCACAACAACTGCCAGAGTCACACCAGGAACACACAATCCCTCCATCAGTGCTCAGACTGTCCGCAATAGGCTGAGAGAGGCTGGACTGAGGGCTTGTAGGCCTGTTGTAAGGCAGGTCCTTACCAGACATCACCAGCAACAACGCCGCCTATGGGCACAAACCCACCTTCGCTGGACCAGACAGGAGTGGCAAAAAGTGCTCTTCACTGATGAGTCACGGTTTTGTCTCACCAGGGGTGATGGACGGATTCGTGTTTATCGTCGAAGGAATGAGCGTTACACCGAGGCCTGTACCCTGGAGCGGGATCGATTTGGATCGATGGCTAGGGTCATTCCCCAGAAATGTCCAGAAACTTGCAGGTGCCTTGGTGGAAGAGTGGGGTAACATCTCACAGCAAGAACTGACAAATCTGGTCCAGTCCATGAGGAGGAGATGCACTGCAGTACTTCAAGCAGCTGGTGGCCACACCAGATACTGACTGGTACTTTTGATTTTGAGCCTCCCTTCATTCAGGGACACATTGTGAAACATTTTTAGTTTATGTCTTATGGTGTTGACTCTTAGTGTTCATACAAATATTTACACATTAAGTTTACTGAAAGTAAAAACAGTTGAAAGTCAGAGGACGTTTCTTTTTTTGCTGAGTATATAACCCGGTGCGTTGTCTGGGGAAATGTCCTGCCTTACGCCTAATGACACTATTATGTGCAATGGCCAGCAGGAGACTCTGAATCAGAATCATGAGGTTTGAGAATTTTCATTTATGATACAATATAAGATTAATGCATGTGGAGACTCCTACAATGGACTGTCCTCCCCTTCTAATCACATTCCTGTCTTTTGCCCAATGCAGCTGTAGTACACACCAGCCTCAAAGCAAATTTGAGAATGCGTGTGTATTTATTTCTAATGTAAAATAACATACAATTACTAGCTGTGCCAAACGTGTAAGATGGGCAGAAATTGAAGTAATCAACGTAGACCTCAGCGTTAACGTTTGCCATGCACCAAACAACTCATATGCCTCTGTTCTATGCTTTATGGTATGGGATTCGTAAAAGCAGCGTTAATGTAATGTGCTTCTTTACTGGGTTGTGTAGTTTCTCTTAGAGCTGTTGTTCCCACCAAGCACCATTTCATTCTGGGAAGGGTTATGATGTCGGTTCTTTGTGCTTTGAAAAACATCCTAATATGTAGAGAGAAAAAACATCTTCAATGTATGGTAGACCACCTAGCAGGACACTAACAGATTAAGAAAACCCGAACTTGGCCTGTGGGCAGTGAGAGTCCTTTAAAAATCAGGAGCCACTGGGATTGGTCAGGTGTGCATCATACCTCACTGTGACTGTCACAGCCAAGTCAAAAGTTCTCTTTTTTTAAAAATGTTCTTCTTTGTACAGACTAAATTGTGTGTGTGTATTTATGAATTAATTTATTTTTATTTTGTTACCTATTTTTTTATTTATTTATTTAAAGAGCTTCTGTAAAAAGCCTTTGTGAAAATCAAGTTCTGTTACCATCTATTCCTGCTTATTTACTGTATGGCGCCCGTTACAGATCTAAATAAATAAACGGTTCTTTCTGGAACCTTCAGGGGGCCAAGTCTTTTGGGAACCAAAAGTGGTTTCCCCTACGGCGTCGCTCTGAAGAACCGCTCTGGTTCTGATATCAGTGAAACCGCATGTTTCTGTATTTATTTGCATAGAAGTATAAAGTAATATAAACGGAACAAATTTCAATTGAAAAAAACAGTGACTATCCATTGGCAAAAGAAAATGGATAGTTGAATATTTTACTGTATTTTACAATGCAAAGCAAATTTTAAATCAACCAGAATAAAGAAAGAAGTAGAATTTACAACAATCAAGTAACGTGGTGGCCGAGTTTCCTCTTTGTTAAAATTTCACAAAAATTCGCATTACCGAATTAAACAGGAGAACTTTCTAGTAGCTGTTTACACTGAAGCGCACCTTCGCTTAGCCGCAGCAAACCCGCTACGTTGCACGACCTGCCGCTTTTTTGCGTGGGGGAGTCGCTCCAGGAGGGCGGGGTTAGTCCGATGCGTGGACGGTGGCCGAGAGACGCCATGCCTTGCGCGCCTTTGCTTTCCGCCCCATTTCTCCCTCTCCTCATTTCATGAAGAGGGAATAAACGGCACACGAAGTAGCGCAGCAGCCATGGAGGAGCTGAGCGCTGTCGGGGGGCAGGTTTTCGATGCAGAATGTATCCTGAACAAGAGGTTCCGTAAGGTTAGTGCACGACCGAATGTACAGTTCGGATCCGATTCTGGGAGCATACGCGAATTCGGGCAGACTTGCATGACGTTTTCTTTTCATGTTTTCGCAGGGAAAGTCGGAGTATCTGGTGAAGTGGAGAGGCTGGTCCTCCAAGTAAGTGGTCGAACAATGAAAACAACAGCAACGTGCCGCTTGTTGCTCTTGCGTAACTTTCTTTTCTAATATTTCTTACCGCTTCTCCCGTCCGAACGTACAGAAATTAAACTCGCTTTCTTGCTCCACGAGGCATTCAGTCGTATCCGTTGGTGTCTTGCACTTCCAAGGACTTTTCGCATTTTATGGTCAGCGTCACAGTTGTGTGTTTTGTTGCGTGTGCACGGCTTGTTTGTTTTGTGTGATTTCCCCGTGTTTTGATAATTGCTTTTTTAGACGTGTGCAGTTTGATAAATAATCCCATTTAGTGATGCTGCTCTGATGCGTGTCTTGGTGGCAGTAGTTTGGCGATAGTTTATTATGCACGTTTGAAGGTAATTGATGTACTTTACATTGTTTGCATCGGGTTACAGCAGAGCACTATGCTGCACTTTCTTACTTTTTAAACGCCAAGATTGCGAAGTATTTTTGATCAAATAGGGGATCGCGTACTGACGAACATCTGCTTAGTGATATGCAAACGTCTGCAGAATTTTATCAGATGTGTGGGTACAGTGTATATTTGCAGCATTTAGTCTAGAGGAAAGTTCTGGAGGGGGGGACTTGGTGTTGGCGGGGCGGTTGGTGCACTTTCTAGTTTAAACGTTAAGGTAAATGGATGGTTACAAAGATGTAACGGTAAAGTGGTTGTATTGAAAATAAATACGTCGTCGCAGGGCAAAAATCTACAAGAAATGGCAAATCGAAACAAACAAGTAAGCAAACAAACAACTTAAATTAGGTTATCTTTTTCATTTTCTGTTAAAAAAAAACTGCTTTTTTTCCCGATCGATGTTTGTTCGCTTGATTTGTCCATGCTGCTGTTTGTAGTGCTGCCACATTGTTGCACCTAATCCCCACATCAATGAGGGTCTCTGCTGCCAATCACATCTGCTATTCATTTCGATCTGAACCATTCCACCTTTTCATACGACTGGCGCCCATCCCAGCTGTTTTAAGGGGTTACTTACTTTTCAATCCCGCCGGTTCAAATTAAGTATTGATCGATTATGTCAATTTGACGTGGTGGTTTTGCGATTTGTTTTTTTTTTCTTCCTCCGAAGCGCCGAGCCATTGTTTTGAATCTCACGCTTCCAGCCTCGCCCCCTAGAGCGAAGAGCATTTTTTAAGAAGCTCAGGGGATTGTAGGGAATACTAGTCTTCCACTAGACCCCCCTCCCCCGCCCACTTTCCTTATCGCTGATGGTAATTTCAGATGTTTTGTGCAGTCAATAATGGAGCTTCAGTACACCTACGAGAAAGGAATACAGCACCGCGCAAAAGTGAGCCTGGCTTCTCCCGAAGATGCGCTGTAGACTGGCGAGCGTTTAACGTAACGTGACTCCAAGTTTGGGAGTTGAGAGGACACGTGTGTACGGGTTTTTAATCGATTTTGTTTGCTTTAGATCTACGGATTGAATTACCATAATAAACAGAATAATCAATTTCTGCCAGTAATTACTAAATGCAAGTTTGTTTTAGTCTGCATCTTAAATTAACCAACTAACTTGAAGAACTAGGATAGTCTTTTGTTTTGGCAGTTACTATTTACTGTACTGTAGAGTAAGACGGTACTTTATTCATTGTTGGGAAACAATAACTTGCATAATTATTGTATTAGGTTTACTTAATAATAATGCAATTTAGAATACAGCAAACCAATTAGTGTTTTAAAAAATCTACTATGCGAGACGTGCATTGGAGGTGAGCTCGTTTGCATTGTCGTTTCATTTGACTGTTTTTTCAGTTCCAAGGTGTGTACCCTCCTGTGCAGACTAAGTAGCTCTCGTATGTTCTACGTGTTTTTGTGCATTTTCTTTGAACGGTACAGATTTATGCCCCATCTCAAAGGCATGTCTTAGTTCGTTTAGATTGCCAGTCCCATATACTGTACAGTACTTCATGTGCAGGTCTATTCCTTGCCAGGAACTCGAATTCCAACGCGGGGATCTTGCTGCCAGACTAGATCTTGGCTTTCCAAAGGGCTTAACTGCACCACACATTTTCAATTGATTAGAGTTTTTATGAAGCTATACGTCAGAAAACTAAATGCTACTTTTTTTTTTTTTTTTAGGATACAGTACTGCCCACGATCGATCAATTTCTTTTAAACATTTTATTAAAATCAAATCACATTCCATACAAGCAAGTCAAGTTAACCAAATCGACCCCCACCCATGAGAAAGGGAGCTAGGTCAGCAGAGTAAACTTTAATAACAGTAAAAATATTAAATGAATACAAATAAATAGAATAAAAAAAGAGGGCAGAGAATCCGTTTCCTCGATGCTTTAAATGTTTATTCTAAAATTGTATCGATCAGATCCTGCCAGGGTTTGAAAAAGTTTTGTACAGATCCTCTATGTGAGAATTGTATTTTTTCCAATTTTAGATAATATATAACATCAGTTACCCCCTGACTAAAAAGAGGTGAGTTAGGCTTATTTTGCTCAACTGGAAGAATTCTATGTGCCAATAGTGAAGTAAAGGCAATTACAGTTTGCTTGTCCTTCCTCACTTTAAGCCCCCTCTGGAAGTAGACCAAACACAGCTGTTAATGGATTCGGAGGGATTGTGACACCAAGGCATTTAAAGATTTTTGTCCAAAATGATGTTAATTTGGTGCACACCCAAAACATGTGGCTCAATGAGGCTGAAACTTGATTGCAATGTTCGCAGGTTGGATCTGGAAACTTTATGGACAATTTTAAATGAGACAGATACGCTCGATGTATAATTTTAAGTTGAATCATTGTATGCTTTGCGCATATGGAGCTCGAGTGAATTCTGTACATTGCTGCCTTCCATTCCTTTTCTGAGATGTTGAGCGAGAGATCCTTTTCCCACTGCACTCTGGGATCTTTGAAAAGGAGGCACTTTAAAATGTTTTTATATATTACGGAAATACTTTCTGTAGGTAGGTGGTAGGTGAGGGAAATTGGATAGGTTGTGTTTGACAACGTTTCTAATTTGAAGGTAGTGAAAGAAATGTGTTGCTGGATAGTTAAAATGATCAATCAATTTCAATCATACAGTTAGGAAAAAAAAAAGGTTAATGACTTTAAGTTTGCATGTTCTCCCCGTGTCTGCGTGGGTTTCCTCCCACAGTCCAAAGACGTGCAGGCAGGTTAGGTGCATTGGCGATCCTAAATTGTCTCTAGTGTGTGCTTGGTGTGTGTGCCTTGCGGTGGGCTGGTATCCTGCCCGGGGTTTTTTTTCCTGCCTTGCACCCAGTGTTGGCTGGGATTGGCTCCAGCAGAACCCCCGGGACCCTGTAGTTAGGATATAGCGGGTTGGATAAAAAATGGATGGATGGACTTTTAAGTTTGTGTTTCCTGCATTCTCTCCTGCGGCCATTCACTGCCTTTGTATAACCTTCTCATTAGACAGGTATTTCAAGACAATGCAGTCCACTTTTTCTATTTTGTTTTAAAGGGAAATGTATTTTCAAATCGAAAGTAATTCCTATCACTTTGGGTTGGACAAAAAAAAAAAAAAACACTGACAAATGGGTGTAAAATAAATACAGATAGGCAAAATAAAAAACCTGACATCTTGAAATCAACTATATTTTAAAGAATTAGTATGTTGTTTGTTAATCAGTGAATATGCCAAGAACATGAACGATAAATATATGCATCTGTAGATGTTTAATATACCTAAAAGTGACAGAAAGCGTATATATCAATTCTGCTGCCCATTTATGAACCTTCATTGACGGGCACAGCGTTTGGTGTTAAGACAGGAATCTCTCCTAAATGGGAAGACTGTAAAGGTGCAGTGTGAGTGTTTGCATGCGTGTGGTGGGAACAAACATCCATTAACATGACATGCAAGTCTGTGGGAAGATGAGGGAAACCAGAGCATCTCAAGAAAGCTCATGCAGATACCTGATAAGCAGGCGGTGGATTGAGGATCAAATCTCAGTTCCTGGTGCTCCGAGTTAAGACGCACTAACCTCTGCCACAATGTGTTATTCAAGGCAAAAAATACACAGCTAAAATATTCCTTGTATTATTTTTGTTTGTTACCATGGAGAACCATTAGTTTTTTTTTTTAACAAAATAACCCAAGCCACAAACATATTATCTTCAATACAAATAGTTAACATGAAATGCAGCTCACAAATCGGAAATCTTGCATAGCACACACACACTACTGAAAATGGAATCTCTTGCATCGAGTAATTAAATTATACACTTATTTCAAATATTTCTTCTATAGGCACAATAGCTGGGAACCTGAGGAGAATATCCTTGACCCCAGACTGTTGGTGGCGTTCCACAAAAGGTAGGACAACGTTGAAAAGATTCTTCAGTCACTTTCAGTGTATGTGTGTTTTTTAACTTTTTTTTAGGATAGTGGCATACATTTATATACTGTATACATATCTAATGTTTCGGGGATTGCACAGAATAAATTTAGAAATAAAACAATGTTATATTTTTGAAAGATATACTCAATTATGTTTATAGTCCAATGCAGCAACAACTTTAATGGACATCTATGCAAAATACATTTTTCTGTACTGAGGCTAATGGGTGATATGCAGCATTTTAATTATTTAGTTTTAAAAACGAGTTAACTTTTTTTTAACCTTTTATTAAAAAGGTTGCTTCCTTGTCTTTGTTTTAATTTTTCTTGATTATGTATTTAGCTTGCTAAAAAAAAAAACATTTAGCCCACTGTGTTTATTTTATTTTTTTATTCCATTTTGGTTTTCTTGCCTGCTGCCTTCTATTTAAAGCCTGAATAGACAAGTATGCATTGTTGTAAATGATGCATTTAATAATACTTCTTTATTGTCACATACATAATTATACAGGACAACACATAGTGAAACGCATCTTTTTCACATACCCCTTGGGGTCAGAGTGCAGGGTCATTAACTGGCATAGTACAATAGTACAGTACATATTCAAATTATAAGAGATCTCGCCTCTTATGTATTGATTCTTGCTTATATTAATTAAGATACATTTGGAAGATTTTTCTGATTGTAACACCAACACAATTGTACATTACATATAAGTTTCAGATGAACACAGAAGTAAACAATTGTGAGGATGTTTAAAACCAAATTTCCTCCAGTTTCCAAACAAGAATTTCTTGCTGTGCCTCATCACCTACTTTGTTACCCTGTAGACGTATAATTATTAGTTTCATTTTTCGTGGTTTGCGTAGATTCCATTAAAAGCTTCATTTAAAGGTCAGTAATCATAAGGTATATGTTTTGATTCATACTTTGGTTGGTTGAACAATCAAGTTAAATTAGATACTTTGTACCCTAGACGTCGGTGTAACCTGTAATTTAATCACTGGTAAAGGCATGGGCATAATTTAAATGATATAGTCATTTGGAAAGAAGATTAAAATATTCTCTCCCTCTCTCCGTTTTATTTTTTAGGGAACAGGAAAAGGAGATTCAAATCCGAAAACAAGGAAAGAGGCCAAGGGGTCGCCCACGAAAAAAAGTAGTGAGTATTTCATTAAATAGAAGTTAATTCAATGCAAGGTAACTTTATACCAAAAAGGTGTTCTGTTTGTACTCTCCGTGTAATATGTGGGGTTTTTTTTTTTGGGACTCTTGTCTCTTCGCATTCATAGAACCTCCAAAATTCTCTGCTCTGTTAACTGACCCTGAAAATAATTCTGAATCACACATATCTAGACAGCCCGAAAGCTGAGTGAGTTTGCAATGAAAAATCCCAGGTGAGAAGGTGGGGAGGGTGCAGATTACCTAAAAGAAAAACCACACACGATCATCGACATTTGTCTAAAGGAAAACAAGTCTACTGTGGACTGCAAAAATGTTTACTTATCCAGGCCCAATGTGCATTTGATGCATGTGTTACCGGCGTTGTATGAAAGGCAGGCATTGTATAGAATACCTAGGCAATATGTAGAACACCGAAAATTGGACGACAAAGTATGAAGCGATTAATATTTCACACATTTCCTAGGCATTCTATACAATGCCAAAAGACAAACCGGCAAAGTATAAAATACTCCCGCTAATGCAAAAAAGCAATGAAGTGCAATTTAAAATGCCATTCAAGCCTTCCTTGTTGCAATAAGTAGGTTAGCTTTTTTACTCTTATTTTTTTCAGTAAGAAAGTTTTATTTGATATTTTCTTTTTTTATTTATGTCATTTTTAATGAAGGCCTTTTCATGAATCTCTTTTCAAGTTTTACATTTTGTGCGAAAGACAATTAAGTGCAATTTAAAATAAATTTTTATCCTTCCTTGTTGCAACAAATAGGTTCATATTTTATTTTCTCTTGTTTTCCTCAATAAGAAAGGCCTATACTTTATTTTGTATTTCTTTCTTTTTCATATACGTCTTTTCAATAAAAGCCTTTTCATGACTCTCTCTTAATACTTTGCCTAAATAGCATTTGTCATTCTATAAAATGCATAGGTATTGCATACAATGCCTAGGGAAAGTATATATAATTTTAAAATACAGTAATCCCTTGCTATATCGCGCTTTGACTTTCGCGGATTTTATATGTAAGCATATCTAAATATATAACCTGGATTTTTCGCTGCTTCGTGGGTTTCTGCTTGGACAATGGGTCTTTTTACTTCTGGTATATGCTTCCTCAGTTGGTTTGCCCAGTTGATTTCATACAAAAGATGCTATTGGGGGATGGTTGAGAAGCTACCCAATCAGAGCACGCAGTTAAGTTCCTGTGTGCTGATTGGCTCAGCGACGGAGCGCCAAATTCGATTGCGCTGCCTTAACCAGGAAGTCTCGTCTTGCTCATTCAGCATCAACATGTTTCACTGTGTAAAGGTTAACTTTTGTGCTCTTTTGTGTTTTATCTTTGTGCGTAGTCAAGCCCTTCATGATGTCTCCAAAACGATCTGTCTTATCGTAATGGCTGTAACATACTCACCTAAAGGATTATTAGGAACACCTGTTCAATTTCTCATTAATGCAATTATCTAATCAACCAATCACATGGCCGTTGCTTCAATGCATTTAGGGGTGTGGTCCTGGTCAAGACAATCTCCTGAACTCCAAACTGAATGTCAGAATGGGAAAGAAAGGTGATTTAAGCAATTTTGAGCGTGGCATGGTTGTTGGTGCCAGACAGGCTGGTCTGAGTATTTCACAATCTGCTCAGTTACTGGGATTTTCACACACAACCATTTTTAGGGTTTACAAAGAATGGTGTGAAAAGGGAAAAACATCCAGTATGCGGCAGTCCTGTGGGCGAAAATGCCTTGTTGATGCTAGAGGTCAGAGAAGAATGAATGGGCCGACTGATTCAAGCTGATAGAAGAGCAACTTTGACTGAAATAATCACTCGTTACAACCGAGGTATGCAGCAAAGCATTTGTGAAGCCACAACACGCACAACCTTGAGGCGGATGGGCTACAACAGCAGAAGACCCCACCGGGTACCACTCATCTCCACTACAAATAGGAAAAAGAGGCTACAATTGGCACAAGCTCACCAAAATTGGACAGTTGAAGACTGGAAAAATGTTGCCTGGTCTGACGAGTCTCGATTTCTGTTGAGACATTCAAATGGTAGAGTCAGAATTTGGCGTAAACAGAATGAGAACATGGATCCATCATGCCTTGTTACCATGTGCAGGCTGGTGGTGGTGGTGTAATGGTGTGGGGGATGTTTTCTTGGCACACTTTAGGCCCCTTAGTGCCAATTGGGCATCGTTTAAATGCCACGGGCTACCTGAGCATTGTTTCTGACCATGTCCATCCCTTCATGACCACCATGTACCCATCCTCTGATGGCTACTTCCAGCAGGATAATGCACCATGTCACAAAGCTCGAATCATTTCAAATTGGTTTCTTGAACATGACAATGAGTTCACTGTACTAAAATGGCCCCCACAGTCACCAGATCTCAACCCAATAGAGCATCTTTGGGATGTGGTGGAACGGGAGCTTCGTTCCCTGGATGTGCATCCCACAAATGTCCATCAACTGCAAGATGCTATCCTATCAATATGGGCCAACATTTCTAAAGAATGCTTTCAGCACCTTGTTGAATCAATGCCACGTAGAATTAAGGCAGTTCTGAAGGCGAAAGGGGGTCAAACACCGGATTAGTATGGTGCTCCAAATAATCCTTTAGGTGAGTGTATGTGATATCGGAGACGCTTGATATCTTTAAAATAACTTTTAGGTTTTACTGCATATAAACAGTGTGTTTACATACATAATTTCAACAAATCTTACCTAATATCTAAGAGAATACAAAGGGTTTATGCTGTATAACTGCGGGACATGTTTATAAGAGGGTGGGAGAGTTTACAAGGGCTTAAAATATATAGAAATAACCATATAAACATATGTTTTTTACTTCGTGGATTTTCACCTTTTGCGGGGGGAGTTCTGGAACGTAATCTCCGCGATAGGTGAGGGATGACTATAATTCGGATATTTCGTATTTTGCCCAAAAACGCCAGGAATTCTATATTTTGCCTAGGCATTCTATACAATGCCCATGTTTCATACATTACTGGTAACGTATACATAAAAGTATTAATGGGAACACTGAGGAGAAACACGGGTGCATTGGAAGATACCAGGATCTAGAGGTGTATACTGTTACATGTTTTATTGATTCACAAGAAGTTTCACTTCTACACTGCTCAAGCTGCAACATGCTGAGGTGAGCAGTATTGATAAACAGAATTAAAAAGTACAAACAATAATAGTGTCATATTTATGAAAAAATTAAATTGTAAATAGGAACAAAAATAAACCCATGCAAAGTTTTACTCCAAAATGTTGAATAGTGGTGAAAGTAGACACATGGCATTTGAATGTAGCTGAAATATAAAAATTTATTTTTTAATCAAAAATATGTGTAATGTGCAGTCGCACAAGGTATGACAATTGGACCGAAGAAATGTTGGCATGCCAACCGGGTCCCCAACCCCATTTAAATTTTAATTACTGGAAAACAAAAACGGCACACAATGGCTGCTGGAAGTGAAAGAGGAGATACTGTTTGCGACAGCACCCCGTCTCGTCCCGGGGTGGAACTGCTTACCCAAGATGACAATTGGGTGATAATTGTAAAGGCTCCAGCTACCCTGCGACTCTGCACTGGATAAGTGGGTTGGGAAGATGGACGGATGAGTCAAAGACTCTCTCTCTTTTTCCATTTTGCATTTAACAAAAAGAGAAGCACAATGTAACATATGCCTACTAGTAATATGAATGACCTTTCTCCTTGTTATTCGTAATACAAAAGTTAATAGTTTCTAAGAAGGAAATTGTTTAAGAGTTATTACAAAAGTATTACACACAGTAAAATGCTTAGTAAAAGAACCCACCATTTGTATTTTCCAAGTCTGATGACACATTCGGTGGCAAGGAAATTTTTCAGAGTAATTCAACAGCTTTTTTCACATAATGACACAGTCATACTAACCTTTATGTATTTATATTTTTAATTTTTATATATATATAACATTTGCCTTGAATAAAAAAAAAAAAATTATAATGTGCCACATAACTTGTACATTTTGCTTGTTCTGGCCCATACTGAATCCACAAGACTGGCCACATTAAGTGGTAATAGGAAATGCATTCATGTGCCGGTGCCATCCCATTGTACCCCTTAATCAGACTGCACCCTATGCGGACGTTGTACTGCAAGAATAATGCACACTGTGTTCAGGTTTAATTTTGATTTTGTAATAATTATTGTCTCCATGTAATTAAAACAAATGTTTCACATATCCATTTTTGTAAAAAAAAAAAAGTGCTTAGCAGTTGAATAAGTTCATTTCATCAATTTTTACAACTAAATCAAACCCCAGTCACTTTCTAATCTGGTTTGTTTTAATTTTAGGAACCAGAGATTACAACGACATCCAAGTCAAGTAGTTCATCCTCCTCATCCTCATCGTCTTCTTCCTCTTCTTCGTCGTCTTCTTCATCATCTTCTTCCTCATCATCGTCATCCTCTTCTAATGAGGACAGTGACAGTGAAGGCAAGGCCAGGCACCGAGTTCGAGAATCCCATCCCGTACCACAAAAAAAGGCACAGGTAGTAATTGCAAAGCCAGAAAACAAGGACGCTACCAAGAAAAAACGGGGCAGGAAAGTAATTCATCCAGAGCACAAAGTAAACCTCAAAAGCAAGTCACCACGCAAAATACCAAAAACAGCAGGAAAAGACACTGCTACAGAAATGAAAGCTGAGGAAAAGACAAAGAAACCCCTTCAACCTGCCAGCTTCACTTACACCGGGCTTAGCAGGAATACTAAGGATCTGTCAAACTCAAACACTATGCCAAGTTCCATATCTTTTGTCAACAGTAGTGCCTCAAAGCGTTCTTTAAATTCTGCCGTGGTAGGAGCAAATCGTCTGCTTTCCCCATCTGTTCATTCTTCCAACAAGCCAACTCATGGCAAAAGTTCTGCAGAGTTTAAATCGGGAATTTCAGTATCAACTAGTAGTCCAGGTCATGCAGGATTAGACTTGAAAATGACCTCTTCGAAGTCATCTGGAGCCTCAGCACTTAATCTGCAAAATTCTAAACTTTTAAACAGTCAGGGAGTTAATAAAACTCTAAATCGCTCTCCAAATGACAAAAAGACAGCAGAATTGTCTGGACAGAATACGGTGGGGCACCATTTGAACAATGATGATAAACTGGTAGCTTCTTCACCTACAAAATGTAATGCAAACCAGGCTATTAGTCTGCAGGCTTTAAATTTGCAAAGTGTCAGTAAGTCATCTCCAACTCTCAGCAGTGTCCCTGGAGGATGTGCATCAGTAAAAAGCACAGGGGTGTCGAGCCTGAAAACTGCAGCAAGCCCAAACCGAAAACCAACTGGAATGAATACTCAGCAGAGTAATAATTTGGGACTAAATTTAGTTACTTCAGTCAACCCACACCAGGAACTGGGATCAGCGGAAGAAAAAAATAAAGGAGGAGCTGAACTGGATAAGCAGAATAAAAAATCTGTTAAGGCTGAAAAAGATGCACCATCAAATAACTTGGCGCTGACAATGGAGAGCCAGGCCCAAAAAATTAGCAAGAGACAGCAGGAGAACAAGGCTTCCAAGGAGCAGGCAAAATTGGCAGCCAAAACTGTAAGTGAGATGAGTACTGGGGAAGAAGAGTCTACCTCCGAATCTGACCAAGATTGCTCTTTTTCCAAGAATGGACAAAATATGTCAATTTCTGTTCAAACCAGCCAGGACTGGAAGCCTCCTAAGAGCCTCTTGGAGCACGTATTTGTCACCGACGTAACTGCTAACCTTGTAACGGTGACTGTTAAGGAGTCCCCAACCAGCGTTGGATTCTTTAACATTCGGCATTACTAAATTCTAAAGACAATGGCCAGTTGAAACAAGGACAGCAAGCTTTAAGAAGCACAGATAAGCTGTGATGAAGCAGTACAGAAATAAGGATGTATATTACTGTATCGAAGCACCTTTTTTTTAATTTTTTAAATACATGTGTACTACCTAGACAACGGACATGTTAGACTCCATCAGTAGTGGCAGAAGGATAACAGTAACAGTGTTTTATGCATGTATATGGACTGCTGCACATGTACTTTCATGACTGTGACTGAAGATTTAAGTCTTTATTTATAATTATTGCTGTTCTTACTAATACAATATTGGATTATTTTCAGTGCAAGACTTTGGGTGACTAGTATAATATTCAAAAGAATCCAAGTCTTGCCGTCAAAGTAACCTCTAAGTACTAATTGTTCTATTGGTAAAATGTTGTCTATTCTCATAGGTGGGAGCATGTGTGTAGTTTTGCTTAAACATGCATGTATTTACTATATATTTTAAAATAACTACCTGTAGAAGGTGTCTGGTGACGACAAACACAAAGAGAGTATCTGCCTACAGCATCCTAATGGTCATCTGTTGAACTGCAGTGACATTATCAGTAATGTGAAACCGGAGTCAATGATTGTAGAAAGCGGTTCATTCTTCATTCCATCTGCTTTAGTTATTTTATTATTATTATTATTATCTTTTTGTTATCATGCCTATGTAAAATAATTGTATTTCATACTCTACATTTATAAGTGTTTTAATATTTGGGTTACATTCTTTTAAGATGCTTTTGTATATTTAAATGTCTGTCAAATTTTGTTGCAAAATTCTACTTGCCAGGTGCTAATGGTGACTGATTTACCTCATAGAAAGTAATTCCTTTGCAGTCTCAAAAAATGACAAAAGACAAAGAATTTGACCAGTTTATATATTTTAAATTCCGTTCCCTGCATAAAATTGCTAACATCTGTAGCAGTAACTGCAAGTTCTAGTATTTTACCAGTCCTAAGGGAGAATTGTTTTTTTAATTTCCTGAATATGGAACTGAAGAGAATAGAACTATTTGCCCTGTAAACTAAAGCTAGTTATGTTTACAAATGTTAATAGAACAGTGTTTTCAAAAAATGTTTTAACTGTGTTAATGTATCGCTTGACTGAGAATTTGTTTTTAATGATCCATTTTAAGTTTGTTTAGTCGTAATTTGCAATTACTAAAACAATCAATCACTCTTTATTTCAGCTCAGTGTGTGAATTTGTCTAGTTCGGATTATTTCAAATACTGTATAAGTTAACAAAAAAAAAAAATCTGTTTGTTTTTAATATTTACCTCACCACCCTTCTGATTTGAAATTTAAAATAAGTACAGCACTGTCATTTTGTTTAGTTGTGTTCCATAATTTGTCCTGCAGTTTTATTGTTTTAAAGTTAATGTTTCATATTAAACATGTAAACGGTGCAGAGAGATTAATGGTCTAAAATTTCAGAGGTATGTTCTTTGCTTTCCTGACTGCTTTTTATTTATTTGTTTGTTTTTACAGCCGTGAACAGCAGAAAAGTTGGGTTTAATTTTAAATCCTCACAATATGCAACGTACATCTAAGACTCGTTTGAATCCGAGCTGGATCTCACACTTTTAAAGGTTGCAGATGTTTCATTGTAAGATCTTCTAATAATGCTGCAAACATAACTTAAGCAGCTTCGTATAGTAAAACATTATAATGTGTCTTGATTAAATGGTTATAAGGCAGTAGCAATTTTAGAATTATTTATAATACACTTCTAGACGAGGAAACAATCTCAAATGCTTTTCAATATCTATGCTGCAAAAGTCAAAATGTAGTAACTACTCTGACAAAAAAAAAAAATAAAGCATAGCAACAGAAACGATCACTGTGTACTGGGACAAGAACTCTCTTTCAAAAAGCTGACACCTTTAAAAACCTACTGATGTATGTCACTGGTTTAAAAAATGTGTTTTCTAGTTTTATCTAGAAATGCAAACTGTGATAAACTGCCACTGTCAGCTCATTATGTTCATCAGCCGATTATTAAAAAGCGATGGCTCAGTTACACCGCATACCTACACTTCTGTTTTCGGACTTTAATGTATGTGTATAGTCCTTCTGTTCCCAACTTTAACTTAAGATGGATCTTGTGAGCTCATATTGTTCTTCTTGTACCTAGTTTATTGATATGTTCACACTATGTCATTGGTTCACAATTTTTAACGCCTACAAAATAATAATTCTTTGCATTTATATAGCGCTTTTCTCACTACTCAAAGCGCTTAGCAGTTGCAGGTTAAGGGCCTTGCTCAAGGGCCCAACAGAGCAGAGTACCTATTGGCATTTACGGGATTCGAACCGGCAACCTTCCAATTGCCAGTGCAGATCCCTACCGTCAGAGCCACCACTCCGCCTGTACTAAAGGTTATTGTTGTTATACTAAAACTCTCAACATTTTAGATATTCCTCATTATTTCATTCAGAAAGTAATTTAACTAAAGAAAAATGTTTCCAAAAGATAAATGTAAAATATTTCAGCCATGAGAAGTGACTACCACACATCTCTTAATTATCGGGATGTGATAGTACAAAAAAAGATTGCTCCAGGGGCGCTGTACAATGGCTGACCCTGCGCTCTGACCCCAAGGTTTGGCGGAGTGGTGGCTCTGAGGCTAAGGATCTGCGCTGGTATCCCGAAGGTTGCTGGTTCGATTCCCCGTCGCTGCCAAAAGAGATCCTACTCTGCTGGGCACTTAAGGCAAAGGCCCTTAACCTTTAATTGCTCCAGGGGCGCTGTACCCTGCGCTCTAAATCCATGGGGTATGCGAAAACTAACAAATTCCTAATACAAGAAATTGTATAAGGTGAAATAAAGAACAACATCAAAAAAAAATCCTAGTACTACGGGATTATTATACTTAACCACCCGTTGACAACGTGTTTAAGTTAATCCAGTGTGCGTCTGAGTGGGGTACATGTTCTGCTCGTCGTCCTATGAGCTTTTCTTTAAAGAAGCAACGGGCGCTGAGCAGACTCCTGTCAATCATGGAGAATCCACTGAACAGGATCATCTCCAGACAGAGGAGCAGCTTCAGCGACAGACAGACTGCTGTCACCGTCCTGCTCCACTGACAGACTGAGGAGACCCCACACTATGCGACTCGGGGGGTAAACGTTAACATTATACAAAGTTATTGTCTCTTTTACCCTCCATTGTTATCATTCTTTAATTTAATATTGTTTTTTTTTATCAGTATGCTTCTGCTGGAGTATGGGAATTTCCCCTTGGGATTAATAAAGTATCTATCCTAAATAAGCAGTAGATCTATGGAGACCTTTTAATCTAACCGAGGAAGAATTTAAAACAATAACCTTATTTCTGACTGAACGTTAGTGGAAAATGCTAATGTTATTACAGTTGTATTGGGAGTGCAACTTTCATGAAACATGGAATTGAAAGATAACTTGGGATTTTACAGAGTTTGCTGCAAACAACTGCAGAAGACCATGGCAAGTTGAAACAGACAAATAAAAGAAACCAAGGACAATAAGAATGAGCAAAAGGAGTTCTTCCTGGAGCACAACAACTGCTCACCATCCCCTCATTTCAGTGTAACGGCACCATTACAGCATTCTCCATATTTATATATTGGAATGGTGGAATATTGCTGAACATAAAACCAGTTATCATTTAAGGCCTGGAAAAAATCAGTATGTACTTTTATAATGAAGGTGCTGATGTTATGTAAATATATACATCTTTCTTTGAATTATTCTGCCTTGATTTACTGTAATATGAAGAATAATTGATCACATAGGATGTACACTTTTTGTATATTGATACTAAAGGCCTGTAAAGAAATTATTATACATTAAAATATAGTAAATACTGAAGTGTTCTCTTGCTATAGCACTCATAGTGTTTCTTGTTAGCTTCCCACCAAAGAACAATAAATAAACATTCCCATGTGTTCAAGAAGGTTCTCATTACATCTAAATCTAACATTTATGTCTAATAAATGGACAATAAATAAACAGCCAATGGCAGTCTGATAATAAGAGGCTTTTTAATGCAAATGGCTGTGTCTGTGACATGTATATAAATGTACTCAACAAATCAAACTATAGTCGCCTTTAATAAATGCTCATGTAAATGTTTGTGTTTGCTTTAAGATTGTTTCAATACAGAGTACAGTGTTCACAACTTTTTTTTTTCTTTAAGAATTATAAATGCAAATAAACACAGAAAAAAAAAAAAATCTTTTTACCACTGCTGATTTCGTACATCCTAATAAAATAGTCTACCGACCAAATTACTGACTACTGATATTCTTTTTGATATGTTCTTCAGTTTTAGATCAATCACTGAACACATTCTTTGGTTACAATCAGCCTGTATGTTTTATGAATTGAGCAATGTTTCTTATTCATTTTAGTAATTATCAATATTGTTCATTTTCTGGTTTTTCAAAACTGAGATTTGAAACATCTGCTTAACAAGAATCAACATAATTGTTATTCATATGATTTATGATTAATAAATATTTGTTTTCATGATATTTTAATTAACAGAAGTGGCAGATGGTATACATTAAAAAAAGTATATATTTGGTACCGCTCAAGAATTTGTTTACCATATTTTGTTTGTTTATCCATTGTCTTTACCCTACAAGCACAATTCAGGGTCACAAGGTGCTGGAGTTTATTCCAACAGCAATGGGCTAACATAAATACTTAATGCATACTAAAATATTCATTTTTCTTTTTCCATAGATGATTTACATATTTCTTCATCGCTGTCTTTTTATTCTGTATACAACAGTACATTATTCACATTAGTGTAACAGATTTCTACATTTAAAGACATTGTTTTCATAGACAAACGTAATGAAAATGCAGAAATCTAAAATGTAAGGCAGTGTGATTAGAAACAAGTGACAAATGCAATGTTAATAAATTATATATATATATATATATATATATATATATATATATATATATATAAATGAAACATGCCCTCCACAAAATTAGGCTCTACTTATGGGTTTCTACATTGTAATCTGCATTTAATCTGTACATGTTGTGTACTGAAATACTCAATAGTTTCATCAAATATTGATAAGATGCCATAAAAAAAAAAGTTTCCTTTTTATATCTGAATGCTGCATTTAAGTAAAAAGCACTTCTAGAAAAAGAATTAGCCACTGCACTTTAGCACTTCTATACAGTATATAAATTTAAACAACAGGCAGTACCTTACAGGGGTAAAAATAACATGTCAATGTTCTCAAAAACAATAACGACAACATTTATTTATATAGCACATTTTCATACAAAAAGTAGCTCAAAGTGCTTTACATGATGACGAATAGAAAAATAAAAGGCACAGTAAGAAAATAAAATAAGTCAACATTAATTAACATAGATCAGGGGTCCTCAATCCCAGTCCTGGAGAGCCGCAGTGGCTGCAGGGTTTTGTTCTGACCTGGTTGCTTAATTAGAAAGCAATTCTTGCCAATAAAGCACTAACAAGCTATGAAATTAAATTAACTCTGCTATGTCAGGTCATTCGCATATCCTAGATTTTCTTTCCCTTTCTATCATGCAAATGATTTGAAGGCTAAAATGGACGAGTAATTCTCAGTCCTTCACTTTTTTCTCTTCATTTTTCTTCCAAGTATTTAATTAAACCCAATAGTGCAGATAAATACACACAGGTGTAAATGTAAAGAAGCTAAATGGAGAAATGCGGCTCTCGCTTGTCATTTGCATGTTATTGATAATAAGGAGCAATTTAAATAGCTGTTTAAGACAAAATTAAGCAATAAGGGCTCAAAATCACTAAAGTGAAGCAGAAGTGTTACTTTAGCAATGAGTGCTTTTTATTAAGCAACTGGGTTGGAGCAAAAACCTGCAGCCACTGCGGCTCTCCAGGACCGTGATTGAGGACCCCTGACATAGAATAAGGGTAAGGTCCGATGGCCAAAAACAAATCCAACAAATATGGCACAGAGCAAAATGATATTGCAAGGAAAAGTATACGTTGTTATCTTTAAAAACATATACGTTGTAGTAACAAGACCAATAATATTTCCAAGATTTGTTTTAATAATATATAATAAAAGGTCATGAAGTTGATGTCATTTTTGACAATTGAATATTAGACCTTAGTCTTTTTTTTTTTTTACAGTTTTGAGTTGTTTCAAATAGAAAAGAAAATGCATGACAACACTTTTTGAAATTGTCTGGGCTTCATTATATACATGACCTACAATTATGAATGTAGAATGCTCCCTTCTCTGCATGGCGTAATAAAAACATTGAGGCTTTCTCAGTATAAGAATAAATGGTGATATTCATATCCTTTTTATTTAGCACAAGTATTGAAACAAGCTACAAAGTCAATTGGTTAGGCTGAAATGAAATGTTGAAATCATAATAGACAATGCAGAACAATATATACATATTTAGGCTGGCAAGATATCAGAATTTCTAAGACAAAATGCTAACGTAAATCATACTTACAGAAGCCTTTGATGATATTAATTAAAAACAACCTGTAAAATAAATGAATTCATGACTATGGAAAAAAAAAAATCACTAAAAGTATGAAAAGAAATGCCAGCACTAGAAAGGAATATTTTTTTTGTACAATAAGCAAACATTCATAAAAGAAAATATGACCTCCACATCTCTAAAAGCAAAAGATTTCGTCATGTCCAAAGTCTTCTGGTAGTCAAAATAAATCCATTAGCAATCCTAAAGTAAACAATTGAATAGATTGAAACCAAAAACACTTAAAACATTTACTCATTTATATAATAACTTCCTAGGCTTGGTTAAAGGGACACCCCTGTTGTGAAAGGTTTTCCATCAAAGTGACTTAAAATATTACTCAATTAGATCAGAGCTTTTAATTGTACTCTGTCTCCTATCTTCTGCCTTTGCTGAAGGACTAATAACACTGAAATTAGTGGACAGCAGAGATAAAGCCAGCATAGAAAAGAAATCCTTTCAAAACTTTAGATAAGTAATAATACATTTTATTTAGGGGTGGCAGGGTGGCGCTGCTGCCTCACAGTTAGGAGACCTGGGGTTCGCTTCCCGGGTCCTCCCTGCGTGGAGTGTTGCCTGTTCTCTCCGTGTCTGCGTGGGTTTCCTCCCACAGTCCAAAGACATGCAGGTTAGTTGCATTGGCGATCCTAAATTGTCCCTATTGTGTGCCCTGCGGAGGGGTTTGTTTCCTGCCTTGCACCCTGTGTTGGCTGGGATTGGCTCCAGCAGACCCACCCGTGACCCTGTAGTTAGGATATAGCTGGGTGGACATTTTATTTATCTAGCACCTTTACCATGCTCACTGCGCTCATGTTCATTCCAAAACAAAAAATCAAAGCAAAACAAATGAACTGGAGCTGCGAATTGCTGAAAAATAAATGTGATGTTAGACCAAGAATGGAAACACAGATACATCTTTAAGATGGGGGGGTGAATATAACATTCAGAGAGAGAATTGAAACACAAGGCCACCTGAGGTGGGAGACGAGACAAAACTTAGTGAGCATATTTGGGTTATGAAAGAAAGTAGCAAAGACAAGAGGATGGACACGGGGATGATTCTGTACATCCTCGTACACAAAAGCAGTGGATGTTATACAATATGTTATCCTACTATAAACTAAGAAAATGTAACAATATTGGAAAGGATTAATTATAAGTCAAAGATATAATCAATAATTGTTTTTGACTTTGTGCATTAAGACACCAAAGAAAAAAAAAAAAAGCCTATCTACATTTCATATTTTGTAATCACCAAGACAGACCGCAAAATATACGCATAGTATGCAACCTTTAGGATAAACTGTTTACAATATAAAACTTCATCGTTTTAGAAGAGCAAATCAGCAAAAATAACACTTAAATGTAACTTCAGAAAGGCAGCTTTCCAACTAATGTAAGTTTTAAGCTAAAAACACAGGGAATGTTCTTTTAGATCTCGAGTTGATAAGGGAACAATGATGTGGTAGATTTAATTCTGCATACCTTACGATGTGGGATACGTTCTGATGAAAAACTAAAGCTGGATCCCTCAGTGAAATTAGTAGTGAATCAAGAAATTACTGAAGAAAAGGTTTAATTTGTTATATATATATTTTTTTTAACTTGGCATGCTAAAACCAAAAACCAACAAAAAGGGAAGCCTACCTAGATTTGGGACGGCATGGTGGCGCAGTGGTAGGTAGCGCTGCTGCCTCGTAGTTAGAAGACCTGGGTTCACTTCCCAGGTCCTCCCAGCGTGTCTGCATGGGTTTCCTCCGGGTGCTCTGGTTTCCTCCCACAGTCCAAAGACATGCAGGTTAGATGCATTGGCGATTCTAAATTGTCCCTGGTGTGTGGGTGTGGGTGTGCCCTGCGGTGGGCTGGCGCCTCTTCCCAGGGTTTGTTTCCTGCCTCGGGCCCTGTTTTGGTTGGGATTGGCTCCAGCAGACCCCCATGACCCTGTGGTTAGGATATAGCGGGTTGGATAATGGATCGATACCTAGATTTGTAAATGTCTAATAATCACAATAAATGGGAGATAACAGTAACCAAACCATTTTGATCCAGTGACCATGAGATGATATATATATATATATATATATATATATATCCCTGCGGAGGGCTAGCGCCCTGCCCGGGGTTTTTTTCCTGCCTTGCACCCTCTGTGGGCTGGGATTGGCTCCAGCAGACCCTCGTGACCCTGTAGTTGGGAGATAGCGGGTTGGATAATGGAGATATATATATATATATATATATATATATATATATATATATACTATATATATGCTGTGCGTATATATATATATATATATATATATATATATACTGTATATATGCTGTGCGTATATATATATATATATATATATACTGTATATATACTCTGTGTATATATATATATATATATACTGTATATATACTGTGTATATATATATATATATATATATATATATATATATATATATATATACAGTATATATATATATATATAATTAATAATTTAATAGAATATATTAATTACATTTTAATGCAGGTAAGTGTAAAAAATGGCAAAAGAAAAGGGTCTTAAAACATGGATGAGGTATAGTGGAGTAGATTTAAAAGTACTGTATATTACATACTCTGCAATGCAGGAATTTAAGAGAAAATCCTGGTAGATGAATATGGAGCTAACAAATATTTGCAAATATTCAGCCAACATACATCAGACTTCCAATACAACTCAGAGTCCTGCCACATGTAAAAGTTCACTGATGACACTGCTATGGTGGGCTTCATCAGGAGTGGGCAGGAGGAGGAGTATAGGAAACTAATCAAGGACTTTGTTAAATGGTGCGACTCAAACCACCTACAACTGAACCTCAGCAAAACCAAGGAGCTGGTGGTGGATTTTAGGAGGCCCAGGCCCCTCATGGACCCCGTGATCATCAGAGGTGACTGTGCAGAGGGTACAGACCTATAAATACCTGGGAGTGCAGCTGGATGATAAACTGGACTGGACTGCCAATACTGATGCTCTGTGTAAGAGAGGACAGAGCCGACTATACCTCCTTAGAAGACTGGCGTCTAACATCTGCAATAAGATGCTGCCGATGTTCTATCAGACGGTTGTGGTGAGCGCCCTCTTCTACGTGATGGTGTGCTGGGAGGCAGCATAAAGAAGAGGGACGCCTCACGCCTGGACAAAATGGTGAGGAAGGCAGGCTCTATTGTAGGCACGGAGCTGAACAGTTTGACATCCGTGGCAGAGTGACGGGCGCTGAGCAGACTCCTGTCCATCATGGAGAATCCACTGCATCCACCGAACAGGATCATCTCCAGACAGAGGAGCTGCTGTCACCGTCCTGCTCCACTGGCAGACTGAGGAGACCCCACACTATGCGACTCTTCAGTTCCACACAGGGGGTAAACGTTAACATTATACAAAGTTATTGTCTGTTATACCTGCATTGTTATCACTCTTTAATTTAATATTGTTCTTTATGTATGCTGCTGCTGGAGTATGTGAATTTCCCCTTGGGATTAATAAAGTATCTATCTGTCTAGATATCTAAATGAAAACACACCTGCATACTAAGCGTAAGACAATTAAGTCCATAATAGCAGGTAAAGGTGGAATTAAACACACAGGAAATAGCAAATGCTCTAAAAAAGTCTGAACTCAATAAATCTGTGAGACTGGATAACACATCCTAGATTGCTCAAGGATGTTGGTGATTAAATGTACTGTAAGCCCTTATCAGAAATGGGTTTACAGTATATATTTACAAGAAATGATGGGGATGTTTGTAGAAATCGGAAGCTGCTAAACATTGCCTCATCAATGATCTGGTGAAAACTAGCAATTATAGGCCAGTAAGATTAACATATATTACGGGTGACTTTATTGAAGCAATTGAGAAAGAAAAGATTGAGCAATGCACGTGAAGTTAAGCTGTACTGTATCAGTGAACAGACAAAAAAGATTTAGATGGTGGTTTCACTAATATGCTGGTCATTCTATGAAGAAGCAAAAAGAAATGATGGTGAGGTTATTAATCTTGATTTTCAAATTGCTTTTTTTGATAAGGTACCCCCATGATAGGCTACTGATCAAACTTAAAAAAATGTCAAGATGAGCTTAAAAGCTAAAAGTACAAGAAGCAAATAGTTATGATGAGTGGATTTTTTTTTATTTAATTAGGCAATGTTCAAGTGGTGTCCAATTGTTTTTCTTAACTTCTATAAATGATCTTGATGAGGTTCTAACTAACTGGAAAGTTTTGCTGATGACACTAAACTAGGATACCTCATAGTCAGCAGAATCACTACCAATGGACATGGCAGATATTTACATTAAATTTCCTCTGCTACATAAGTGTAAAGTATTTAACATAGAAATGAAAAATGTTAGTTTTGAATAAATAAGGGGGATCCGTTACATAAAATTAAGTCTGATGAGGAGGACTCAGACTTAAGCAGACGTAAATATTCAGAATTATGAAGGGAATTAATATGATGCATTAAATGGGGAGGTTTGGTTTGTTAGGTTAAGTTTGGCAGTGTTCAGAAGCCTTTAAGAAGGCTAACAGAGTGTCCGTTTATATACAGTAGCACCTTGACGTGTACAAGGCACAGGAAGTTCTGCTCAAGCTGGTGAGGCCTCGTCTGGAGTTCTGTGTGCAGTTTGGGTCTCCAGGCTACAAAAAAGGACATAACAGCACTAGAGAGAGTCCAGAGAAGAGCGACGAGGCTCATTCTGGGGCTACAGGGGATGAGTTATGAGGAAAGATGAAAAGAGCTGAGCCTTTACAGTTTAAGCAAAAGAGGGTTAAGAGGAGACCTGACTGAAGGGTTTAAAATTATGAAGGGAATTAGCAAAGTGGATCGAGACTGCGACTTCAAAATGAGTTCAACAAGAACACAGTGACACAGTCGGAAACTTGTTAAGGGTAAATTTCACACAAACCTTACGAGGTTTTTCTTTACACAGAGAGCCACAGACGCATGGAATAAGTTACCAAGTAGCGTGGTAGACAATAAGACTTTAAGGACCTTCAGAACTGGCTGTTACTTTCAAATGATTTCATCAATAAGATCAAGGAACGTAGATGGAAGCTGATTAACAGGGTACATTTTTCACAGATATTAGGCTAACCTTCATACAAAAAACAAAAAAAAAAGCTACTGGCATGTGGAATAGCTTATGGTGGACAGTACTTCTTAAGGAACTTTAAATCTCAACTAGATGATATTTTACAAGGGTTCAGTAAAAATGGATTGAAGACCTATGGGGAACAGAATAGCAAGTGCTCAACAAAATTGTTCTTCTGCTTTAATAATGCATATAACATAAATAACACTAGCACTAGCCATAGGGCTTACAGACATTTGAGAATGACAGTTACAAGGAAGGTAAGAAACATTGAAAGGCTTTTCAAGAGAAAAGTACTGAAACCGATAACCCAGAGTGAATAAAAAGGTCTGTGACCACATATATCAAGCCTTCACTTATGTTTTTAAGGAATTGCCAAACACTGCAAATTTCTGAAAACCAGAAAAGATAGCAAATGGTGTATTGTTATTTAATAATAACAATAATAAAAGAAGTCTAACTCTGGTAACTTTAGGCCACTTATCATAAATATGGCAAATGAATAAAAAGCAAGTAAAGCAAGACATTTACCAGTCACTTACACTGCAACAGCACAGTGAAATTCTTGTGCCACAGTTATGGTGATGTATAAATAAATAGAGTAAATAAATAAGTGTGGCAGATTATAAATAAACAAACAAACAAATAATACAGTAAATAAGATAAAGGTTAAAAAAAGTCACGTAGTCATGCAAATATCATCGTCATTAATTTCAAACACAATTATGAACAAACTATGTAGCAACACCACAGGTATAATATGGATGAAAATACTTACTAGCGCATTTAAATCTTTAAGAAGGTGAATTATGCACTGCAATACTCCAACTATGTTCCACCTCAAAGGTTGTTCAATAAATTAACAAAATCAACACTTATAACTTCATATTATTGCGTAGAAAAACACATATGTTGCACTGAATGCCCTGTTCTTGACAAAATTATTATAATCGTAAAACGCTGTGTGATATCAGTTAGGCCTTCAATGTTTACAATATAAATAACACGTTACTGTAAAAAGTGTTACATTGAAATTTATTACAATTACACATAATTACACCCAATCAAATCTTTACTTTCTTGGACATGCAAAAACAAATGAACTGTATTTTACTAAGTTCACTCCATTTTAATTTTTTGAACTAGTCATCTTTAATATTTTGTATTATATATGTTTAATGACAGCGCTTTTAGAACATTTGATTATGTCTGGTACTTCTTGTAAGGGTTCTGACATTCAAAAAGTACCAAAACGTAATACTAACAAAGGATGCCTTGTTCCACTTTTTTCCTGAGAGGCTTGTTTACAGGCAAATATCATCGTCATTAATTTCAAACACAATTATGAACAAACTATGTAGCAACACCCCAGGTATAATTTGGATGAAAATACTTACTAGCGCATTTAAATCTTTAAGAAGGTGAATTATGCACTGCAATACTCCAACAATGTTTCAGCTCAAAGGTTGTTCAATAAATGAATAAAATCAACACTTATAACTTCATATTATTGCGTAGAAAAACACATATGTTGCACGGAATGCCCTGTTCTTGACAAAATTATTATAATCGTGAAACGCTGTGTGATATCAGTTAGACCTTCAATGTTTACAATATAAATAACACGTTACTGTGAAGTGTTACGTTGCAAGTTATTAACAAAACATAAAATTAATGCGCAGTGACAAGGAAGCAAGGGGAACAATTTACTCACATTAAATGGTTCATTACTAGGCTAACGGGAAAAAAATGATTAACATGCCATAACAATGCCTCTTTCCACAGCCGAACGCCAAAGCACGACTGCTGTAACAAACCGAGACGGAGGCGGGCTCGCCAGTCACATGGCTCTACAGTGTGCGCACGCGCAAAGGCACCCCTCTTTATTTGGCGGGGAGGGAGTTTTCCGTTTAGACTTTGATGGCGCCCTTACAGGCCAACCCCTCCCTTCCCCCTCCTCCCCGCTCCACTCCGCCCGCCCCAAACCCCCTCAAGTTCGCGCCAACCCCGGCCCTCGGTGGGCGGAGACTAACTGGGGCTCGACGCGTGCGCGCGCAGGCAGTGGCCACACTTCACATGAATTAATATGATATCAGGGTTTTACAGTAGAGCTCTGGTTTGGCTTGAATACATTATATGGAATCATCAGGGACTTTTCAGGTTGAAGTGTTACAAAGAGAAAGCTGGAAGCGTAAATGTTTAAAATTCATCACATAATTGTTAAAGCGGAGTGTAACGTGATAGGGTAGCCTTCGGGCCTGCCGTTCAGTCCGCTCTGCTCTCGTCATTTCTTTGGCCGGCGGTTAGTGTGTCTGCTGCCACTGCTAATCACAAAGTTGCAGACTGCAGTTCAGCTCATCTCTGGCATTAAACAAGTTACGTAACGTGGCTGGGCACCACTTAGATAAAAGAAAAGCAAACCACATTCTTTGCCGTTTCTTTTTAAAAAAAGAAAAAAATGCGTTTATTCCGGAGATATATTTTTTTGTCGAAACGAGGTACAGTGGAAAATACTTAATACATTAAGAATAGAATTGACGTCAACATGACAAAACAGACAAAAATATATTTTTTATTGAGCAGTTCAAAGGCCTGTGTTTCAGTAAGAGTCGAAGGTCATCTTTTATAGTTTTTTTTTTTTTTATAAAAACCCCAAGTCATAAACATTAGCGCAATTTTTCCTTAGGTTCTCTATCAATAGTATTATTTTTCCATATTTGGAATTAAGTAGGTCGAGGAAAAGGAATAGACCTTCATCCTTGACTCCTCCAAGAAGAACCAAGAGCAACATCTTCAGACAAAAAGGTCAGGAGAATCATTTTTTTTAACATTACAATGGCATGCTGCTCAATCAAACACATAGTAATAACCTAACCAATAAAACCATTTAACCCAAAATCAATTCAGAAGAAACAAAAAATAAAAGTAGAAATACAAAAAAAAAAAAAAAATCAACCGCCACCCAAGAGAAGGAGAAAATATAAAGGGACATGAGCACAAGATTTAAGATTTCATATATAATTGAACAATTACTAACAAAATTACACATAACTCATACTCATTTGGTGTGTTCATAAGAAATGTAATGATTTACTTCATGAGGTAGAAGTACATAATGTACAAAAATATTGAAATGTGTGTTTCAATTTAAATTTTTAAATATCTTTGGTCGTAATAGAACTTTTAACCTTCTTGGGGTGGCTTTTAGAAGGCTAGGACCACCGGCAAAAAAACAGATATCAAAAATATGATAATATTCATGATGAGCAACCTCGGAAATAGCAGAAAGCGACCCTCCACTTCCTATATTACTGACCCCCGTTTTTTAAAGATTTTTTTTAAAAAGGACTATCTTTGACCTCTCATATCTCAATTAAGGGGTGAACCCCTGGGATGGGATGATGTGACAGTCACAGCTTCAAGCCCTTCTGATCATTTTTGCTGAAGACACCTGTTGGTTTACTGTTTATAATAAGGTGGTTGTTTCCTACACAAAATATGATTCAGAAATGACCTACATTTTTTTTGTCCGCCCCCCACACACATCTTGTGGGGCGGAGTGGTAATTGGAAGGTTGCCAGTTCAAATCCTGTAAACGCCACTCTGTTGGGCCCCTGGACAAGGCCCTTACCTTCAATTGCTTCGCCCTGGGTATGACGTTATTCTGCATCCAGCCCTGCAGGGGCTGTAAGCCCTCCAACCTGCAGGGAAAAATCTGGGGGTTGGTGGGCACTATTGGCACTGCAGCCACCATAAAAAAACCTCACACTGGTTCCATTCCATCTGAACTAGTGTGGTGCTGAGGTGTCACCCATCGCACGGCTGCACTCGGGTCCTAATCTGGGATCCTGAGTTGATTTGTCATGTGGTGGGTGCGGCAATGCACGATCAGCGCCTGCTCCTAACCTCCTGGTCTTGAGAGCCAAACTTAGTGGGGAACTCCATAAATTCGACATGTTGAATAGCATCAAGACATGTTAAACAGTATGTCATATGTGGGGTTTTTCTTAAACGGGTGAGTCAAGAGGCCCAAAAAAACCTGAAGTGATTTCAGAGCATTCTAAAAGTAATTTTTATGAAATCAATAGGAGAATCAGTCATAGGCCTGGCATGCTTATTCTAAAGTAATATTAATGAATTGTTGCCATATTTTAAAAGAGTTTTGGATATATTCCCCTAAAAAAGAATCTGATTTTGTTCTAATTTGAGATAATACAGAATGTTCCTTACCCACTTGGGTTGGGATTCTTCCATCTGAACAAGATGTGTGCTGGTAATGTTGGCATAGATTTTTACAATCCATTTATCTCTATGCACTTTAATGCCATCCAGGAGTATACCAAGCATTGCCGGTAACGTATTAGGAGTGATTGTGACACGAAGGCTATCTGAGAATTATATCAAGATTTCTGTCCAAAATTAAACTATTATAGTACATTTCCAAAACATATGGCCAAGTGATTTTGGAGCTAGATGGCAGTGCTGTGAGTCTGGGTCTTGCCCTGAGCACATTCTGAACAATTTTAAATGAGATAAATGTGATTGATGTGACTTTTAGTTAAATTATTGAATCACATGCATAGCAAAACGCCAGTTTTTTAAAAAAAAAAATGGACATACGGTTCCACGTCCGTCTATTTCAATCCTGGTGCGTCTTGTCGCCTTTGTGCATCGGACATTCTAGCCCAAGGATCTCAACCTCCAGTCCTGGAGGGCTGCAGTGGCTGCAGGTTTTCATTCTAACACTTTTCTTAATTAGTGACCTGTTTTTGCTGCCAATTAACTTCTTTTGAATTCATTTTAATTGATTTGTTTTTTAAGATTTGTTTCCCAAAATCTCTTCATTGTTCCTCTGAATTGCTTCATTTCTTTCCTTAAACAGAAATGAAATGTGAAATGAGTAAGCCAACAGAAGACCAACTAAATCAGGGCCTCAAACTCCAACCAATTTCACTCCAACCGGTTGCTTAATTAGGTGCTGAGTCTTCTTGTTGATTAAACTCATTCTTTAATTCCATGGCTCATTGCTGCTCTCATTGTGCAACAGCGTACATTTCCTAAATTGTTGATTTTCTCTTTTCTAAGAGCAGCACTGTTAAAATGTTTTGGGGACCTGAGCAAAGCAACATTCTTGAGACCCCCATCCTTTTTATTTTCAGATATTGTATGATGGTCACAGTTTGTTTGGGCTCATTTTATATCTCGTTATTGTTTGGCTACTAATTCAGGAAAAATAAACAATTATTGAGTCTGAGTGTTGAAGAGCAGGTCAATTAAAATTAATTCAAAAGAAGTTAACTAGCAGGAAAAACAGGCAATTAATTAAGAAAAGGGTTAGAACGAAAGCCTGCAGCCACTGCGGCCCTCCAGGACAGGAGTTTGAGATCCCTGTTCTAGCCTTTACATCCATCTTCCTTTGAGGTTCTTCATGTCTTTGTTCATTTGATATTCGCAGCCACTTGTGGGCATCGGTTGACATTACGCTCAAACGTGGACACCTGACATTTTGTTATTTAATACATACAGAGACTGGCGCAGGGCTGTGTTCCACTCCTTTTCTGGGATGCTAATTGAAAAGTTCCTTTCCCACCATTCTCAAGGATCCTTCAAGGGAGAATTCTCTAAAATATTTTTATACATTATTGAAATGCCACCTGAGTCTTCATCAAGGCTAACCAGTATGGCCTCTGGGATACTTATGGGTACAAGATGTGGAAAGTTGGTGAACGGAATTTCTAATTTGGAAAGTTAAATTTGGAGCATACACAGAACACTCCTTATTTGTCCTTTTTAATATTCATTATCTAAATTGTAACTTGTTTTTGGTTAATTGGTGATTTTCAAGTGAGCCGCGTGTGAATAATTGTGCCCTGGATATGGGCTGGCATTGCACCCAGTGTTGCCCACATAAGCCAAGTCATCCCAGGACCCAATTCATGCTAAGGTTACAGCTCATATACTGTTTAGATATCCATTTCTAACCCAGGGTTATGGGAAGACACAACCGAGATTTCCAGTCAGCTGGGAACTATCCCTGGAAAGATGTCTGTCCCTTGCCTAAAACATTTATATTGTCACCTGAAGAAATGTATAATTCATTAATTGTCTTTGTGATAGTATGCATTTAGATATGTATGTGAGTGAGTGGACCCAATGATGGTCTTCCTACTTGCATGCTTAAAAATAAAGGTGCCAAAGTGGTTCTTCAGAGTGATGCTATAGGAGAACCATTTTTGGTGTTCCAAGGAACTGCCCACATGAACGTTCCAGATAGAACCTCTGTTTGTTTAGATCCATAACAGGCTCCATAGCGAGCCATGAACAGGTGATAACAGAATTGTGCAATACCAATAGATTCCTGAAAAAGATTCTTACTATACAACAACTTTAGGGACCTTGTGAATTTCCCCTTGGGATTAATAAAGTATCTATCTATCTATCTATCTATCTATCTATCTATCTATCTATCTATCTATCTATCTATCTATCTATCTATCTATCTATCTATCTATCTATCTATCTATCTATCTATCTATCTATCTATCTATCTATCTATCTATCTCAACTTGATGCAAGGTGATGTGAGGTGATTTGGATGGAACAGCTTGCTGGGTTGGAATGGCCAGTTCTCATCACAATTTTTATAATGTTGTCATATTCTACAATAACACATGCTAAATTGAGGTTTTCTTGATCTAGGTAGCCTACTAGACAATAACACTTTCTGTTTTGTCCCCATTTTAGGAAAATTTTCAAATCCCAGTGAACCAATTTTATATGCATAGAACATTTTCCACCAGAATTAAATGATTTTTTCTCAAGCAATGGTTATTCTACACTCTTAATAATAAAGGTGCCAGGGTGCTTCTTCAGAGCGATACCATAGGGGAAACCATTTTTGCTTCCCAAGAGACCCATCCACATTAAGGTTCCAGAAAGACCCTTTAATTATTTATTTAAAATAAATAAGTGCCCTCTTCTACGGGGTGGTGCGCTGGGGAGGCAGCATAAAAAAGAAGGACTCCTCACACCTGGACAAACTTGTTAGGAAGGCAGGCTCTATTGTAAGAATGAAGCTGGACAGTTTGACATCTGTGGCAGAGCGATGGGCACTGAGCAGGCTCCTGCCAATCATGGAGAATCCATTGCATCCACTGAACAGGATCATCTCCAGACAGAGGAGCAGCTTCACTGACAGACTGAGTAGACCCCACACTATGCGACTCTTCAATTCCACCCGGGGGGGCGGTGGGGGTTTTGAGGTGGGGGTAAACGTTAATATTAGAGTTATTGTCTGTTTTTACATGCATTTTTATTACTCTTTAATATTTTTTTTTGTATCAGTATACTGCTGCTAGAGTATGTGAATTTCCCCTTGGGATTAATAAAGTATCTATCTATCTATCTATCTATCTATCTATCTATCTATCTATCTATCTATCTATCTATCTATCTATCTATCTATCTATCTATCTATCTATCTATCTATCTTTCTTTCTTGAAATGTAACTGGCTCCATACAGTAAATAACCAGGACTTTTTGGTAACAGATGTATGAAATAACAATAGGTCATAAGTTTAAAAGGACTCTTGCTCTGTTAGTGTCCTGTAGCCCACCATACATTAAAGATTTTTTTCCACATAGTAGGACATTTTTCAAAGCACAAAGAATCAACTTCATATGTAAAGAACCCAACCCAGAATGTAATGGTGCTTGGATAAGCAATGGAGACACGAGGAAAAACAGAACCTAGCAAAGAACCAAATAATGCCATTAAAGAACCAGCATTATAGGTAAGGTAAGGTAAGGTTGGAATCATGCGCTGATATGATATTGCTGTGCCCAACACACGACAAAACACCTGAATATGGACCCAAGTGCAACAGGTGACACCCCAGCTAGGAAGATCCATAAAACTAATATTTTTAAGAGTGTGACTCGTGCCCAGAATTTCTCGGACAGCAATCCACCCTTCAACCCCCCAAAAACCCTGACTTGGTATTAGGTGAGTGCCACTAATGTTTGTGTCTTTAGGTGAATATTATATATAGTGAACTACAAAATGTACTGTATATAAGTACATATGCCAAGCAAAAGGAATAAACTCGAAAGAACTTTTGTCTCTGCAGCCAGGAAGAGTCAGTCTGAAACCCAGCACGGTTATTGCCTGTGTGGAATTGGCAGGATCTTCCTGTGTTTGTGCCAGTTTCTCCCGTGGCGCAACGTTTTCCCCCAGTAACCAAAAACATTTATGTTATAAAACAAAAACGTATAAACTATCTCTAATTTGAACTCGCGTGAGTGAATGAGGGTGTGTGAGTGTCAGTGCCCTACGAAAGAATTGCACCTCGACCAAGGTGGGCTCCGGCTTTGCCATTGGTGCCGCTCCCAATACAGAGTTGGATTAACGGATGTGAAGAACTTTCGTCTAGCGACCGGCTGCCAGCCCGGGTGTAACCAGCTGAACGTAATTAGTGAAATTGTACTGTTGAAAATCAACAGTGTGGACTAAGCAACTTTAATTTAAATCACTGGTTTAAAGCTCATAATAAGTATTGCTTAACGGGACCCCCTAATCAAACTTTTTGTTTAAATACTTCCACACATTTGCAGTTATTTAAAATATCAAATACCCCGTTTTTAAAAATCGACCTTATTGTATATCAGTGTGTTTTCAGAATAACTCTGCACACAATTACTTTAAGTTTCTCTTTTAAAAAGTCCTCCCCAGTATTACACCTACCATCTACGGTACCTGTCCAGGAAAACGTGCTAACCCGTATTTGAAGATCCATTGCAGCCTGTCGATTGCAAATCTTATATCGTCAAAAGGGTTTTGCAAGAATGTACATTTCCCTGTCCCGAAAACGTCTAAATAGGCGTAAGAATAAAGAATCAATATTTGTCTACTTAGATAGGAGGGTACGAGCTCGAAGAATGGAAGGAGTGTTGATGTGTTAGGAACGGTTTCGCTTTCGTTCGTGTTTGTGTCTTGACTTTTAAGAGATGTTTTAATTGACTGGACCTCCAAATGCTAGGGGCACGTACACCCGTGAAAATCAAAAGAAAAGGAAGCAGCCTACCTTGACGGGCCGCCAGTCGTTTACAAAATTATACATTCTTAAAAATAAAGATATCACAAGGGCTCTGCTGAGTGATGCCATAGGGGAAACCAAGAACCTTTATTTATTTAGTTCCGTAAGAGGCTCCATAAAGTAAATAACCATGAATAGATAGTAAAATATTTGCGAAATACGAATACGTCCTGATTTTAAAGGGACTTCTGCCTTTATACAATAACACAGGTTAAGTTAGTGCCCTGCTAGCTGGCCCACTATACATTAAAGAATTCAATGATGTCTTTCTATACGAATTGGGATGTGTTTCAGAGCACAAAGAACCAACTTCATATGGAAAGAGTCATTTCCAGAATTAAATGGCGTTTTGTCAAGTAACAGTTCAACGAGTAACCACACAACCCAGTAAAGAACCATAAAGTACCATTAAAGAACCACTAACATTACAGTATGTGGCCGGGGAAGGGAATTAAAGCGCCGCGCCCTCTAAAGGAAAGAGCAACTTCATCTTGGACAGAGATTACACTGCGAGACGAAAGGATGGTTTTCCGATATATATATATATATATATATATATATATATATATATATATATATATATATATATATATATATATATATATATATATATATATATTAAATATGCCGGTGGTTTTGCATTAACTTCTTTAACATGTTGTTTCTGTCTTAGCAGTTTACTCCTCGGTTACATGGGTCGTGGAACTACAATTACTTGACAAAGAAACTTGGGACGGGTTTAGGTCTCAGATAGAATGCCTAGAAGGGGCTGGGTGGTCTTGTGGCCTCAGAAACCCTGCAGATTTTATTTTATTTGTTCTCCAGATGTCTGGAGGTTTTTTTTTTTTTTTTTCTGTCCTCCCTGGCCATCGGACCTTATTTTTATTCTATGTTAATTAGTATTGCCTAATTTTATTTTATTTATATTTTGTTTTTGTTTTTTCTCTTTCTTGATCCTGTAAAGCACTTTGAATTACATCATTTGTATAAAAATGTACTATATAAACAAATGTTGTTGTTGTTGTTTGCATATCAAATTTTTGTTTCGGGCTTTCAAAATATTCCTCTATGTGGACAAAACAAAATCTTTAATGTATGGTGTTCTACCTAACAGGATACGAGCAGATCAGGAAAACCTGAACTTAGCCTATGTAATTTTATACAGCGAGAGTCCTTTTAAAATCAGGACTCATTAAAGTTTCACTAATCTGTTAACATATGTCCATAGCTATTTATTTGAATTACGGATCTTAAACAATTCCCCCGGGGACAAATAATCTATCTATCTATCTATCTATCTATCTATCTATCTATCTATCTATCTATCTATCTATCTATCTATCTATCTATCTATCTATCTATCTATCTATCTGAATGTTCTTTTAGAATCCTTCGTGTGGATGGTTTTTGTGGGAGCCCAAAATGGTTTCCCATTGCATCGCTCCGAAGATCTATCGCCACCTTTATTGTTAAGAGTGTAGCTCGGGAAAGCACTAATCGCGATACAGGGTACCTCAGATTGCCCAGGATAATAATGGGGATACTGAAAGTTGTTCACAATGTATTCATTCTTTTTCTGATTATTCCGATAAAGAGGTACGGGAGGCGAGCAGAAACTGAAAGCGAAACAGAAGCAGCTAGGGAGCAAATGTGGACAGGGAGCCAGCAGTCCATCACAAGACACACTCACTCACTCACTCACTCACACTCTTAAAGATATTGTTTTTTTAATGGCACTTAATTGGTTAATTACTGGGTTCAGGGCCGGCGTTACCATTAAGGCGAATTAGGCAGTCGCCTATGGCGCAGATCACGGGGGGTTATGGTTTTGGGGGTTACCCAGCCGCACGGGTTAGCTAGCCCCCAAACAGTCGGTTGGCGCACTAATAAGGGCACAAAATAACGTAGTACCAGTACTGAGGTTGTGCGGTCCCTCTTAGAATTGTTGCTTGATAAACATCGAACTGGTTCTCTGTGCTTTGAATTTTTTTTTTAATATATGTGGAAAAAAAACCTGAAATCATTTATGTACCGTATATGACTACCAAGCAGGACACTAACAGGAAAGTCTGGACTTGTCCTGATCAGTCATTGGTATTTCCCAGTTATTTACTGAGGAGCCTGTTACCAAAATAAACCAAAGATTCTTTTCTGGAACTTTTATGTGGATGTGGATTGATTCCCACATGTGATCGCTCTGAGGAACCTCTCTGGCACCTTTATTTTGCACATATAGGCCAAACAGACTAACACTTAAAATGCGAAAAGAAACTGAAGTGCTCGGCAAAACCCACCAGGACACATGGAGAGCATGCCAAGTCCACGGCGACAGTGCCAACCAGGACTGGAAATTCGGCCCAGTGTATATGGCGATGCTAACCAGCGGGCTGCCCTCTGAGATGTCAGACTCGTCAGATTCTCCGTTACGTTTTCAGTAAAAATCTGGACCCTTCAAGTTTACGTTTCTCTGACTTAAGGTTCTGTCGCCGTCAGCAGTTATGCATTACGTCTATACATTTCCCACATTTTTAAACCCGATCAATTTAAACAGGAACTTTAAAATTAGTCAAATAAGATCAATTTAAGAGCCCCGAATCCTTTTGATTTCTGATTTGGCGATTTCATTCCTCAATGCGTTTAGTTGATCCAAGGTCGTTTACTTTACATCCCAATATTCTGAAAGTGAGTATACATCCGACATGAGACCTAATCACACAAATAAGAGATGCAGATCACCACTGTAAAATCTTTCATTTGCATAGAAGTAATCTAAAGGCTCCGATCTCAACGGGGTTGTGGATATTGAAAATGAATCGATGAATAAAATATGCATTAATTAACCTGTACGCATGAGCTACTTCAGTGATATTTGTCCAGTAAATATGGATTAAAGACGAATAGGTGCAAATAATCTACGTTGCCGGCAAACATCCCATGCACTTTTTTAATTCAGGATTGCGCAGCAGAGTCTTGGTAGAAGTGCGCAACAAACAAGTCAAGACTGAGAGCTGAATAAACAGATTTATCAGTGTCAACTTCTATTGTCTCTGGGTCACCAGGGAGTGGTGCGGGTCGTGTGTATACATCTGTTCCTGAAAATATAGATCAATCATGAGGTACAAATCTAATCAACGTATTAGTATCGGTCGTATTTCTAAATGTCCATTCATCTTTATACCAAGTCGATTTTTTTTTGTTATACTCATCAGCGTGTCTACCACATTTTTTATTTATAGCTACAAGTAACGCTGGATTAATCCATGCATATTCCCGGTTAAAAAAGAAAATCCTTTATTATGCACGTAGGCCTATGTGCTACAATTCTGTAGACTGAATGTCAGCCTGCAGATTCAATGTATATTACAAGGAGATAGAATTAAAGTTTCAAGGAAGTGAGGCCTACTGACACGACACAGCATTTTTTTCCTGACAGTGGCGTTTGTGGTTGGACGCCCCAAAACATTTTCAGATTTGTGGAGCACTGCAGCGTATTCGCTAGCACGCATCCATCCATTCTCCTTTGAACTTTTACTACATGAACTTTTACTACATGACATTATTCATATGTGATAGTGTGTGCTTGGTGTGTGGGTATGTGTGTCCTGCGGTGGGTTGGCGCCCTGCCCGGGATTGGTTCCTGCCTTGCGCCCTGTGTTAGCTGGGATTGGCTCCAGCAGACCCCTGTGACCCTGTGTTCGGATTCAACGGGTTGGAAAATGGATGGATGGATGGACCTTTACTTTGCTAATGTATGCAGCGAAATCGCCAGTATCACACGAACTCTTACAGTGTTACCATAACGCCTAAAAAAGTGGGAATGTGAAAACGTAAGTGTTTATTTTGCAGATTTTACAGAAAATACGTGCAGGCGCGCAGATCCATAAAATTGTATTCCTTTGATAACTAAAGTGAAAGTGTCGCAATAAATTCAATTTAATGGGTGGCGCGTCCATTGGCTTAAAAACGTATTTACTATGAGAAACTGGCAGGTATAAAATAAATGCTCTATACTGGCAAAGGGTAAGTGACCCTCGTCATTTAAGATACACGAGACTATCAGACATGTGTGCTGCGTGTGGTATAACTCGCATGGAAGGATGACACGTTTGCATTAGGAGTACAATAAATGAATATACATCGCAATCAGAACTTTCACTCATTCACACTATGACATGCCATGCCATGCTCCTTGAATTGTTTGCATTATTGGTTGAGATTTGGCGACTGCGCATGTCCGGGCTAAGCTTACACAGCTATGTCCGTGTTTCAGCAACATCGAAACTCCTGAAATTCACAAACGTATCATTAGAGGAAGTGATGTTGATGCCAAAACGTTAATCTGCCAAACGTAAGAAAAAAAGGCGATTTCCACACTGAAAAAAGAAAAGAAAGTACGGTTAATGGCACAATTAATCAGTTGTGTGATTTATATAGAAGCATTTTTACTAGCTGAACATTTGCATGTATCATATAGAAGGTTTTCTGCATTGGAGAGCTAATTTTAACGATTGAGTCACAAGTTGCCGGGAACGTAAATAGATCCAGATTTCTGAAAGAGCAGTTGAATTTGTATTTCTTATACGACTTTATAAGCGATAGTGCCTTCACATTAGGCATTGAAGGAACTTTTGTATCACGAAATGCAAAGAACATGTTCAATACTTACTTCATCATTAAGAGACGAGCAAGTGCACATGTACGGGAATGTATAGTCCTATCAAGAGTGCAACGTGAAATCAGTCCGCTCAATGCAGTTCAGGATAACCGAGTACGATAAGCAGGAGTCATGTGATCTTCTCTTAAATTAACCAAATTTGTGACATTAATGACACGTTAACAGTTAAAGTCCATTCTTTCATTTTGTTCACTAATTCGAATAAGATAAGCAGAAATCATACAATGTTCTCTTAAATTACCTAAACATAACACAGAAATAACTTTCATGTAAACTCATTCATTCACTCACTATTTTAAATAGGACAGGCAATAACCAAAGTTTTCTCTTAAATTACCTAAAAGCATAAATGAAAAAAACATTTGGGTTAATTCATTCATTCATTCACTGGGCTTACTCACTAATTCCAATAGGATAAGCAAAAATTATATATCATTACCAAAACATATAACAGAAATGGTATTTACATTCATTCATTTCTTAATGTATTCATTCACTCACTCTCAATATTCACTGGCCAATTCGAATATGATAGGCAGGAATCATATAGTATTCTCTTATATTGCCTAAATGTATGACAGAAAAATAATTTGAGCAAACACACACATTCATTCATTGTGCTCACTCACTAATTTGAACAGGATAAGCAGGTACAATGTTCTCTTAAATTACCTAACATAACAGAAGTAACATTTAAGGTAAACTCATTCATTCACTGCGTTCACTCACCAGTTCAAATATGATACGCAGGAATCATATAGTATTCTCTTAAGTATAACCGCAAAAATAAAACTGAGTCAACTTGTCCATTAATTCATTCATTGTGCTCACTCACTAATTTGAACAGGATAAGCAGGGAGCATACAATGTTCTCTTAAATTACCTAACATAACAGAAGTAACATTTAAGGTAAAGTCATTCATTCATTCACTGTGTTCACTTGTCAATTCAAATATGATACGCAGGAATCATATAGTATTCTCTTAAGTATAACAGAAAAAATAAAATTGAGCCAACTTGTTCACTCATTCAGAGTGCTCACTCACTAACTCGAATAGGATAAACAGGAATCATACATACATCTCTTACATTACCTAAAAGTATAATAGGAATAACATTTAAGTTCGTTAATTCATTCATTCACCAATCTTCTATCTTAAACGGCTAATTCAAATACAGGATTGATTGTGTTTTAAATGATCATATTAATAATTAATGTGAACAATATGACAGATGTGTCTCGATTGTGAATATTATGTTTACGCGTTATTATTAAGAAATACAGTAAGGCATTACAAGCAAAGTATCGATTACTGCGATTTCCTCTTTTTGTGGCGTATTCAAAGCTCAATGGCTGTGAAATTTCGAACAAAAATAAAGCAGTAAACATTCTATAGGCAGGCACTGATTTTTCAGCCCGCCATGTTTTCTAACATTTACAGAACACGTTGTGATGTTTAAATGTTTTAACAGACATAAAGCAGAATCCAAGATAGCATTTCTCCCGCAGAGATTTAGTAGACATTTGCAGCTCAACTCAAGGTGTGCAGAGGCTAAAACTAAAACGCCGCCTGCCTGCCTGCGTGATTGCGGCTCGGTTGCTTATATTTAGGAAAAGGCGCTTCTCGTCACCAATTAAAATGACAATACAGTATAGCAGTTGCATATTTATATTGCAGATTTGAAACAACAAAAACAGCAAATCCTGTAAAGATAGTAGCTACGAAACACCGAATATAAAGACCTGAAATACCTAAAAACACGTCGGCAGGACGGCATTCCGCCGTTTTGGGCCGTTCGACTGCCGGCCAACCAACGCATTTGAAAGCGCAGCCGGGATCCACAGAAGACGTCTTTGTGCTTACGATGACATAACATAACATAACATAACATAACATAACATAACATAACATAACATAAACGCTCGCAAAAACGCATAAGCCATACACGAAAGATGTCTAAATTCGGAAAAACGCAAAACCCGGCACCCATGCCTTCTTATTTCCATTTCGCACTTTTTCTTTTCATCTGAAACTTTTAGTATAAACCACAGTGGCCATTTCCTCATGAAACGACTGGTGGACCCTTTAATACAACACGTGAAAGAAGGCAGAGGCCTGTAACCATACACGTCAGTTATTCTTTTGTACAATCTGCACGCTCAGGTGTACTAAAATAATCGCACTCATTTTATTTTTTACATTTTCTATTATTAAATGATAAAGGTGACATTTTTCTTCTGGATTATTCAAACATCAGCATGCCACCTTTCTTAAGTGCAATTCCCTTTACAAAGAAGATTACATTTTGTATATTATATATTGACTTTGGCTCCTGCTCTTTCATTTTCATAAATTGATTAAAAAATAATAAAACACATCTCCAGCGGTGACCAATACTCAACATTAGAAACATTCAATTTGGGGGGATTGTGTTATATTCCCATCTCTGTTAGTACTACAGGTGCATTTAAAAAACTCCTTTCTTTTGTACAGATGTGGCTTTTTATTTAATGCTCGTGGCTCTTATATACACAGGCAGATTAGGATTAAATCATTTGCTCCTATGTTTCATATTGAGCTCATTTGTTTATTACCAATAACTGCTTTCCCGAAATGTTCAATTTTTAAATTTGTCCTGATTAAATGCTGTGATAAGATTTTGCCTTCTTAAATGCCAACACAGTAACCAAAAAGACGGCGAGTGACCCTTTTCATAAACAGACTGCAAACAATCCAGACCACAGCATGACACCTTGTAGTGTTTTTAGAAGTTTCTCCAAGGAACACCAAACACCAACCATCTAGGAGGCTTTTAATTCTTTCCGTTGGTTTTTGAGTTATTTACAGAAGCTTACACATAACTAAAGTGCAAATGTCACATTTTTACAACCTACTGAGGAGGTTTGAATTAAATACTCTCAAAAGAAAAGCAAATCCTTCTTTGGCGAATGACTAAAATACATTGTACTCTAATTCTCTTTCAAATGTATACACCTTTCGAAATATAAACACCTATACTTGGTGGATTGTGTTACTTTTACTGAAATGTAGCCTTTGTAATCAAATTAGAACAATGTTACAGACAAACAAACAAAAAAAAATCTACATATATTAAACAAAAATTCATAAATGATAGAATGGTACATTTCAAATGCCAAGGAAGCCCCCCTGTCCTCTCCTCTCTGCACCCACACAATTATAGCTTCACATGTTTCCGGCACGCAGTTTATGGGACACTTACAATGTCTGTATAAGTCAAAGTCCCACCAAGTACATATATGAAGACCTTTGGTCTACATACAGTGTAAAATAAATTAATTTGCAAATACAGAAAAGGATCAAATTAGTCACAGAATGGTCTTCTTGATGGCCTCCAATGACAAAAAAGTAGTCTTTGATTTCAATTACAAAAGAAAACACAATGTTCAGTCTTCTGCACTTGGTGCACAACACCACCTTAGCTGTTTTCCCTAAAGAAGCCTTGATCTGTGCTGCTCTCTTTAATAGTCACTGTGATAAAGTTTGTCGTGACGTCCGTGACAATCACTTTCTCCAGATTATTCAGAGACGGGCTCCAAGATTCTTCCTCTGCCTCCCCCAGTAACCTTGACACGGGTATTTTGGCGATAAGTGATTGTTTCGAACGTGACAAAGTACTTGTGGACCCACACACCACGTTGTTCTTCCCCGAGTGCTTCACCTTATGATGTGTTCGCCCAAAACTGTCAGCACTGTCGTTAGTCCTTATCAGGGCTGGGCTGTCTATGGTAGGTTTAGCAAAAGAAAGGCCGTGTTCTGAACCGTACGCGTGTGAACTACCACCTGGTGTCACTTGCCCTTCTCTGTGGCCAGAACTTCCTTCCGACTGCGGTTTTCTCACCAACTGGATGACACTCAGACCCGCAGCAGTCTTATCAGTGATATCATGCTTGACCTGTTTTGTTGAAGAGTAGTGTTCAGCGTTGCCATCCTGACCATCAATCTTAATTCTTTTATGCGGTGGTGGCACTGAACTGTGCAGATTGCTTTTAAAGCGGGATTTTCCTGGTTTAGGGCCTCTCTTTTTTGGCATCAAAACCCCTTCTGTTAGCAGTTTTTCAGTTGCAAGCACTTTCTGGTCATGGGCAGCCTCCACTGGTCTGATGTTTCGGACATTTTCTCCTCTTTTGATGCTGCTAGGTGGCATGAGAGTGGGCACAATATTCCTTAGTCCTTCTCTGGACCTGGACTGGGCACCACCAGATTCAGGATTAGGTCTTCCGGGATAAGGGATCCGGATGCCCCTGGCCGAATCGCTTCTGAACTCGTAAGTTTTGGCTTTGGCTTTCGCTTGTGCCTGCAAAAAACACAAAACTTCTCATTAAATGCAATGAAAGAAAACGAGACAAGGAACTGCATAAGCATCACCAAACTTTTATGGCAAAGAGGTTTTTGCAGGTTCTTTCTTTAGCCCACTTCACCCCATACCCCTTGGTATAAACAAGGTTATTCATTAATTTTCTGTTATTGAACATCAAAATTGCTCCCTTTGTGACACTGGCTTGTCAATTTACCTTTAACAGGAACGTTTTGGGTTTCGGTCCCCGTTTTTTAGGCCCAAACAGCTCTCTTTCTCGTTCTCTACACAACAAAGCAATGAAAAAAGTCGATTATAAACAACAGCCGCTAGTTTGAACTTAAGTTTTCGATTCTTTGGATGGAGTAAGGCCTTGCTATAATACCTTTCCTCAAAGGCTGCGAACAGACGGGCATCCAGGATGTTTTCTTCGGGTTCCCAGGTACTATACCTGAAAGAAAGGAGGCGAAAAAAAATTCGAGAATAGCAATCGCCTGTCACCCGCATCTGATGCCGGGGACACACGCGCTTCCCCAAGGAATGTGGACGTTTCCCAAAAAATAAAATGACACGATCGGGTAGGATGTACTTACTTCTGAGACCAGCCCTTCCATTTGATCAGGTATTCCACTCGCCCCTGTGGCACAAGGAAAACACATCGGTCGTGATTAGAAGCAAGCGGTAACATAACACAAAACTCGATAATTTGGAGAAGGAAAAGTGACGACCACCTACTCTTCGGATCCTGCGTTTAATGATAGACTCGGCTGCAAACACCCGCTCGCCAACAGCCGAAAGCTCCATGTTTACTCAAAGCTCTCGATTTTTTTTTCCTGCTGCTTCTGCTGCTTAACGCCACACAGACCATAATACTCGCGCGGGTACGTCATCGCTTCTTTTACACGTTGCCAGGGCAGTGCTGTCGGTGGAACATTTTCCTCTGATATGATTGGCTGAGAGGACAAAACGTAAGCGAGGTGGTGGGCGGGACTTGGACTTTAGGCTTCAAGGCGAGGAAATGACGTTTTCCAATGGACCTCGTTCTGTTCTCTCGCGTTCTGCTCGTTGAGCTCCTGCGCACTCCAGTCTCAGCGCGAGCTGTGGAAATTATACGTCTGTAAAAAAAAAAAAAAAAAAACCCATTGTGTCTAAACAAAGAACACGAACAATCGATTCGGTACGGAAGTCTCGGGTAAGCTCACATGATGTAGCTGGCAGTCTTTTCGTGTTCGAACGTCTCAACCAGCGCGGTTCTCCGATCTTCTGCGGAGACGCGCGGACGTTTTCAGTAAGGGATAACACGGGGATTTCAGCGACTTAAAAGATTACAGAATTCGTTCCATCGACGTCTTTACACAGTTTCGAAATGTTCCCTCAACACTGTCAGATGGCACTGCAGCTGGAATGCCAAGCCTCTTACGACAGAAAACCCGTCGATTTATTTTTGAATAGCTTACCGTTCTCAGTATCTCACAAGACTGGCACAAGTCCCGGACGGGATGACATTTAGTTAGAACGAGCAAATAAATGATCTCCAGTCAAAAACCGGAATGTCCAAAAATAATTAAAAAGTGACAATACACCAGCTGAGGACGATCCCACAGGAGAAGGCCAGCATGTTTCCGTAAATTCTCTTTAAACCCAATAATCCCATAAGGTGTTGCTGCAGGAGAGTTAATTTAAATTGGACGCAAGTTGCAGTAACGCACATTTTGGTTTTTCCAATGTGGTCACAAATTAATATGCACTTTGCAATTTTACTGGTAACTTTATTAATAATTTTATAGCATACGTTTTTGAAGCAACATAGTGCATTTGTTACGTCTGCATTTAAAAAATATGTAAAGGCAAATATTTTTCATTTAGAATTTGAGGGATGAGATCCCTAGAATACATTATATAAAAAGTGTAGATAAACCTTTTAGATTAAAGAGTCGTTGCAATCAAATGGACTCACTAAATTGTTGACGTCAGAAATTATTAAAACGAGTTAGATATCGTATATCGTGCCTCATTTTAAACACGCGCAAATTATTATTATTATTATTATTATTATTATTATTATTATTATTATTATTATTATTATTATTATTATTATTATTATTATTATTTGAGTGATGCCTCTCTGTTAGACTCCTTACAAGATCTGAGGGGGTTCAACTGGTTCCATTTTTTTGTCTTTCCAAATGGAGCACAGACAGGTGAAGTGCCCGGTTCAGGGTCACACAGGGATTTGGATCCACAACCTCAGGCTTTGAAGTCGCTTTTCAATAAGGAAGTCGGATTCTTGCTAGAAAGTAAAAAATTTCATTATCGTCAGAACTAACAGCTTCCACATCAACAACCATAGTTATATAAATGGTTTGATTAATGATGAACTACACATGCTTTGGCGTTTTGCGGCTGTAAAAATAATTAATAAGTTAGGCTTTTCTCTTTACAGAAATTGTAGATGTTAAAGAAGTAAGGAAAGTTTGAATTCAGTAGGAAACACCAGTGGCAAAATAAATAGTAATTAACAAAAAGAGAAACTTTAATATAAATTGATTATAATATACGGATAACTCGAGAGTAAAACAATGAACCATTAAAACAGATCTCACAATATTCAGTATGGACTCACTTTTAGTCTTATTACGATTTAACCTTTTAGTTAATTGATATCAATCAATCTATCATATACTGCTTTTCATATCTGTCTCTCTACCTATTCATCTGTCTACCTAATGTTGTGTGTATAAACGTATGAAGTGTAACATTTTAAAATAACCCTGTCACAACCCTTTGTGTCAAAACAGTTGTTTATATTATAATAATTTCAAATTTCACCTGATTAGTTTTACTCCTTTAAACACTTAAAGTTAAGCGTCTTGAAGACGTTGCAGAGTATATTGTTAAGAAGGAAAATAATAATGTGCTGTGTAATTTTTTTATTCTGTGTTATTGTCTCGTGGATTATTTTTAATAAAAGAATATCGCTCGGAGTGAATATCGCGCAGAGCTCTTATTGTTACTGCACAGCTTTCTTGAGGCCTGTTCTTCATCACAATCATCGTTGCAAAATATTTTAAGGGCCTTTTAAAATGGACCGGGTTAGGCAAACTATTATTTTTAAGAATATGGACAAATAAAACCATTCAATTATTATTAAGGGGAAAAACCTAAATGACTCAGCACCAATTTATAATCCGGGACCATTTCTCATTGTCACTGAGGGTTGCGATTAGTTTTCCAAGTATATAATACACATTTAGTACAACATCGCTAATTAAAATCAATATACGAGCGCAGTTAAAATTGTTTTCAACTAATATCAGAGAAATAATTCGAAGTGTCTGCATTAAGCATTTCAGACGTTAAGTAGTATCACATAACAACTTAACACGTAACTTTGTTCTTAGAAACGGCAACGTCACTTGCACTGTACGAATTAAAAATAAATACATACGAGAACGATATACATGATACGTGGAAAGGTTTTATTAATTATTATTATTATTATTATTATTATTATTTAGATTCTCTGTCTTTATTCACACATGTATTTTTACTCTTGTCCTTTAAAGAAATATACATATTTTGAGCAAATCGCTTGGAACGTGCATTGTAATAGTAAAAGAATCCAGCGGTATTTTTTTCTTCTGTAAATTTACTTTCCAATGGTTAGCTTTCATATTTTAAAATTAAACCACGGATTTTCTTCTATAAACAAAATAATCGACAGAATTAAATTAATATGAACATATAAACAACGCTTCCATATAAACACATTTAAGCGTTACTTTGGTTCTGTACATGTTAATTTAACACAGGTTGTCTTGTTATATTTTTTGTCTTTCATTACACGGTTGAATTTCAATATGTATTTTAAATTTTCTAGTTAATGTCCTTGCGGTGGGGTGGCGCCCTGCCCGGGGTTTGTTTCCTGCCTTGCGCCCTGTGTTGGCTGGGATTGGCTCAAGCAGACCCCCGTGACCCTGTAGCTGGGATATAGCGGGTTGGATAATGGATGGATGGATTTTGCTTTGTGAAATTAGCACACAAATGGAAAGAAAGTGTAAAAAATACACAAAGAAGAAGAAGAAGAAGAAGAAGAATTTCAAAAGAGGCAAACAATTCAGCAAAATCCCTACTGGTGTTGGATTATTAGATTTATACTTGCAGAGATTCAATGACAGTATTTGTGCGGTTGTTTTGAAATACGTTTGTTGTTTGTGTAATTAATTTATATTTTTCTACTCGATAGTAATTGGACACACACAAATGCTGTAATAATATTTCTGTAATATTTCATAATATTTCAGTTGATTTAATCTACTTATTTTAATTGTTCAATGTTGTGTTTGAAATTTTTCCATGATCCAACACATTTACCTGGCTCCGTTTATCTGTTATCATCTGCGAGGCACGTTGTAATAAAGCCCGGGTTCCTTCTTTTCTTTATTTCTTCTGTGCTAGAATTTTTACCAAAGCTTCAATTGATGTGGTAATCAGAATCACCACATCATATTAGAATGAACTCTGGATAGATTTTCGTTTTTGTAATTTGTTTCGGTACCTGAAATTTTAGCTGCATATAGTGCAGTAAAAACTAAATAAATAAATACATAAAAGCGACTTCCATTTTTGGTTATCTATATCGAAAAGTAAATAAACAGATAGATAGATAGATAGATAGATAGATAGATAGATAGATAGTAAATATTCACATTATGGATTATCTATGCCGATAAATAAATAAACAAATAAATAAATAAATAGCGACATTACCTTATTGATTATACACCTAAATCTAAATGAATAAATAAACAAATTGCAACTGTCGATGTTATTTATTTTACCGAAAAACAAATAGATAAAAAATGCATAAATAAATAGCAATTCACTTTATTGATTACAATGCCAAGAAATATTCTATCATTGTAACAAAACTACATGTTGTGCTAAATTAGGGATATTAGCGCTGGTAGTTCCGAAGACGCTAAATTTAAAATCTTGCATAGTTAATATATTAATAAAACGAAAATAAATGCAATTTCTGTGCTGATAACAATGGTCAAACGTTTTTCATAATGAACAAAAAATATAATATTAGGCGCAGTTGTCATCGTTTCCTCTCCTTCCTCTTTAGTCCAATTAGCTAACAGCTGTTCTGTTGTGGGCTAGCCTATAAATGACTTTAAATAATTGAAACATTATGTGCTATATCATATCTCTGTTTAGCTTTACTTATTAACGGCTTCATTTCCGTAAATAAATGAATATATTGGCGCTACACGTTTCTCCAGAGCTGACACCTCGGTATATATATATATATGCAGTATATCAATAACCGATCCGCCCGCTCTTTAAACACTGGGCAGGCCGTTCGCGCTGCACACCGATGGTGACGCGGTGTAAACTGAACGCCGTCGGTCCGACAGTTCAGACTCAACCTCACTAAGCCTGACGACAATTAGTATTGAGCAGTTATCTTTTTGTTCAGACCTTAAATTCTTTTGTTTGTTGTTAAATGCCTATCAAAATTAAAATATATTTTACCATTTTATCAAGAAACACGAGTCTAGAAGTCTGGATTGTTAATATTAACGATTTCATTTTTAAGACAGGACTCAATTTCACTTTCTCTATTTGGGCGAAGCGGATTTGGATAAACACACAACGAACAGAATAGAACTGCCTGAATAGAACTAAGTACACGGTTACTTGTAGTAATCTGTTACCTCCATTTACGTTTCAGGTAGATTTAAGTCGCTTTAAAAATATTTCAGTATTTTAAATAACTAACTAATGTCTTCTAAAAAACAAACAAATTAACGTCCGCTGTAATCAGAAACTTGCGTCAGAAACGCAATTCCACAATGTCACTACCTGGAGCTCAACGAGCTGTTCTATTAAAAACAATAATTAAAATGCACTTTAAACCGTTAAATATATGTACAGCGTAATACAATGTAATCTGTTTTATGTTATGCATTATATCTAGAGAAAGCGATTTCACTAAAATGTTTACTAAAAATGCTCATTTTCTTCACTTTATTGTACCTCATTTGATTTACCCTTTTAAACGGTATTCTATTTCTTTTAATATTGCAGCCTCGACATTAATTACATAATTAAATTAACACATTTTAACGACGCAAGCAGGCTTTCCATATCTTAAAAAAAAAAAAAAAAAAATACAAGACGGCAATCAAAATATAAATTATCCGTGAAATCTGCAGTCCCTGATATAAAGAAAGTCGCTGATCAAATTCCGAACGACGTTCCCTTTCTTGTAGATTTGAAAATACTGGTAATTCTTTTTCGAAATAAGTATGAAGCGGCTTTAGTTTGGTAACGTATTATCACACTTTGATACTGAAGACTCTTTAAACGAATATTCATTCTTGTTGGTTTCGGTTGGCGTAAAGCCCGACCGGTGTTATCACCCAAGCATTAAATTACATTCAAATGCATTAATTTTAGAAGAACAAACCCCCGAGTCAGAGCACGGCGGAGAGTGTCGAGGGGCTCAGGCGATTTCGTTTAATCACGCCTCTCATTCCAAGACAGTGTGAAATCGTTTAATCGGTTCATGTTTTCTTGATCTGTCAGCATCCTACTAGGCAGTCTATACCCGACATTAAATTAGATGTCTGTTTAGTCCGTGCTTGCTGCGAAAGGCTGCAGTTTCCCCGCGGCCCTGCTCAGAATAAGCGGGTTTGAAAATGGACAGATGGAGGTTTTGCCCGAATATCGGGAACCTTTTCAATGCCGAAAGAACTATTTTTATATACAAAGACCCCTTCCAAGAATTAAACAATTCTTTCAAAGGTGATGGTTTTGGAAGGGACCACACAACCGAGTAAAGCGCCATTAAGAACCGTTGTTTTTGAGATCGTAGCTGACTGTTTTCTTTGAAAATATTCTCGTAGGATATGCCATTTAACAGACCGTTATCCATCTAAATATAAAATAGGCCTGATAAGTACTGCAAATAGTAGTGATGCGATTGCTATAGGCCGTCTTACCAACCTTAAGTCACTGGCACTGATGATGATGATGATGAGGATGATGATGATGATTACTATTATTATCATCATTATTATTATTTGTCTGATACCTTTATCTTTGGCTCGTCACGACATTTGAGTGGTACAATTGGCCGCATTTTGTTTTGTCTTTCCACTTGCAGCACAGACGGGTGAAGTGCCTTGCTCAGGGCCACACAGTGTCAGTAGCGGGATTTAAATCCACAACCATTTACTTTGCAGTCCTTTCAGAGTATGCTTTTATAAATTAACCCTATTCTTGCTAGAAAGCAACGATATTTCATTACCCACAGAACCGACAGTTTCCACATCAGCTGCCTTATATTATATAAACAGTCTGACTACTATTTTATAGTAACTATTAGGCTTGTAAGCCGTTATGTTTCACATTTGATTATGCTCTTAAAAACAACACACCGTAGGTAATATTTCCTTAAAGTGGAATTAGTTGTTTGAAGTTTTTTTTCCCTCATAAAATCTATCAGTTCATATTTACATTGCTATTTTTCCACTTGGCCTCTTAAGAGTTCTTTATTTAGATATATCTGAGGACAAAGTTATATCTATCTATTTACTATAGCCATTTTAAAGCAGATTTTTAAAGAATCTATCTATCTATCTATCTATCTATCTATCTATCTATCTATCTATCTATCTATCTATCTATCTATCTATCTATCTATCCAATCCTGCCTACTATACCAAATTATTTCTATCTATCTATCTATCTATCTATCTATCTATCTATCTATCTATCTATCTATCTATCTCAACTTGATGCAAGGTGATGTGAGGTGATTTGGATGGAACAGCTTGCTGGGTTGGAATGGCCAGTTCTCATCACAATTTTTATAATGTTGTCATATTCTACAATAACACATGCTAAATTGAGGTTTTCTTGATCTAGGTAGCCTACTAGACAATAACACTTTCTGTTTTGTCCCCATTTTAGAAAAATTTTCAAATCCCAGTGAACCAATTTTATATGCATAGAACATTTTCCACCAGAATTAAATGATTTTTTCTCAAGCAATGGTTATTCTACACAAAGGTGCCAGGGTGCTTCTTCAGAGCGATACCATAGGGGAAACCCAAGAGACCCATCCACATTAAGGTTCCAGAAAGACCCTTTAATTATTTATTTAAAATAAATAAGTGCCCTCTTCTATCCTGCCTACTATGCTAAATTAAAGTCTATCTATCTATCTATCTATCTATCTATCTATCTATCTATCTATCTATCTATCTATCTATCTATCAGTCTGTTGTTTGCATGTCTATTAACGTTTAAGGATCATTTAAAGTCAGTTTTAAAATGCCAGCAGTCTTGTTAGGCGGTGGGTGAAATTCTTATCGCGTGTGTTACGAATGTCCTGAACAGAAAGACGTGTACAGTTACAAAAACTCTCAAGAGCCATGTCGCAGTGGAGCCGTCCACAAGAATATTCCAGAAATGACCTTCAATTTATGTAGATCTGTAACAGGTTCCCCCAATCGCTGCATGATAACAGATTTATGAAATGCTGTACCGGCGGTTTCCGGATTTTAAAGGAGCCTTAAGCCTAAGTTAAATGTTGTTTTGTCATCATACTAGGAAGCTTTTTGAAAGCCCAAATAAACAATTTCCTACGTAAAGAATTCTTCCTTGCAAAATGAAGCGTCTGTTTGTCAAGCAGGGGTTCAACCACACAGCCAGGTAACGTGCCCATGCATAAAGAACTCATATTTTTAGCAGTACATCTAGTAACTCTAAGGACTATAAAAATGTATATCTGAGATTATTGTTTTTTTTATTGGAAATGATTTCAGATGCTAGACATTTCGATGTATTGCTGAAGAAAAACTCCAAAAATGAGTTTAGAGGTATACGTGCTATTTATGTCAATGAAGTTCAGAAGCCGCGAATAAACGTTTCCTTGAACACTTCCGTCCTCCGCATTAAAAAGAAACTGATAGCGTGTGGTGGTGGTGGTCGGGGTGGCCGGGTGGGGGTATGTGAGAGTGGGATTGAATTGTATCTATTTCTTTCTCTTCTGAAATAACATCCTTGGGGTGTTAAATGGAGTGTAAAGGGTGAAAGGAGGCTTGCAGTCGAGTATGACGGTGCATACACAGTTAATTTACGTAATGAAAAAAAAAAAAAAACTCGATAAACTAAAGATAGCAACGTGAATGTGATTAAAAAATTCCAAGTAAGATTCCAAGTAAGAAAATGTCTTAATTCTATTTCGCTGAATTATAAAGCGGAAATAAAAAAATTTGACACGATCCCCGAATATTAAAGAGTAAGAAGCCAGCGTCCCAAAAAAAAAATGAAATTCGAGGGGCAACTGAAATGCAAGTTTAATCCGCGCGGCTCAGGGCGGCCCCAGACTTTGAAACGCTGTCTGTAGCTCCAGGAATGTAAACTTAACGCCAGTATTCACCCATGACGTAACTGGAAACACTGGTAGCCTATACATCGACATTTGACAGCTGTAATGAGGTGTGACTACTGCAATTCTCACTGCTACGCCAAGCTAACGTACATTCTGGGCAACGCTAAAAATAAATGCATGCTAACTAGGAAATTGAAAAAGAAATGTTTTCGCTGGCGCCGAAAAGAACATGAGCAGAATATTTAATTGATCAGCTATCATGGATACCAATTCCCATTGTCATATAGATCTAATTTTTGGACCTCAAGACCACACCACTCTACAGTTAGCAAACCGCAGATTTTGTAAACGTTTATGCGTCATTTTAAGGCAGTTTCCATTGTAACGCATTTGTTTATTTATTTATGCATACATTTATTAATCTACTATTTATTTTTGTACGTGGAAGCTACGCACACAACGACGGCGCGCAGAATTTCGCCACCCGCCTCTGGATTTTGACATTATTTTGATAAATGAGAGTGCTCCCGCAAATCGATCTTTCATTTTCCTCGCCCTAACGCTATCATATACAAAGGTACAGCGGCGCTTCCGTGGATGGCGGATTCGATTCTTCATTTCAGCATGAGGGGTGGGGGTGGGGAGTGGGGTGCTAAAGAAGGACAAAAGAAGTATACAGACGAAACGATCTCGAGAAGCTGGAGGCGCGACGGATCCGAACCAAATTGACGCAAACGGCTTGAAATATGCTTGTTGTTTAGTAACGAGACGAGCAGGAAAGAAGGGCCGGGGGAGGCGAGAAAGGAAAGAGCTTTTAAATCGCTGAAACAAGATCAGTAAATAATGATCAGCATAATAAAGATGGATAAGTCACTAAAGTTCGGATACAGTTTTACATTCGGGACTTCGGCAATGATTGCGGTGGGCAAGTATATTCTGTAAAAAAAAAAAATGGTAACCTAAAACGTACACGGTCTGGAAAGAGAGCGAGCGAGCGAGCGAGGTATATGAATGCGCTTCGGCTTTCCTTATATGGTGCGGTTGTTGATTGGTTTCACTGTGACTGCAGTGCAGTATTGAGACACCATATAAGGGGAGAATAGCACAGTTCCAGTTGAGCTGTTACGAGATTATTGGCTCTCTGGTATCTCGGCAACCAGCTTTATCCAGTGTAAGTGAGCCAACTACAACACAATGTCCTTTTTAAAATACTGCACTCATCTTTTTCAGCCGAGCTAAAGTGTATGCGAGGACGAAGCCAGGCGAACAATAACGTATCAAATGACAGACGGACGGACGGATGAACAGATAGATAGATAGATAGATAGATAGATAGATTATCATCCCTGAGAAGCCCCTCCGAAGATTTGCACGCGCGCCCTTATATAACTATAATAAGGAAGAAATGCACGTATTCAATATTTCAGTATTTTGATGTGATGTCTTAATTAATTAATCTCGTGCACACATCAACACACTTTCTTTTAAAACGTGTAATTCTCAGATCCCACTTTTTTATTTGTATTTATTTATTTGTTTATTTATTTATTTTGCGGAATACGGTAACAGGAACCAGACAGCACCGGGCGCCGCAATGCACGAACCATGCAGTGGAACTGGCGACTGCACGCACGCGTACATCCTCATGCACTCCATCATGGATCATCATGGACTTGTTAACTCAGGTGACACACACATACAGTAAAGTGGGGAAAAGCCGCACAAATGTACAAATGGTGACCTGGCGGCCGGGGCTCGGACCCCCGATTGACTGTCATCCTACAGCGTTGCAGAAAAACGTGTTAGTAATAAATGGATTGTACTGTAATTATTAATACTGCTGCTGGATTATGTGCATTTCCCCTTGGGATTAATAGATAGATAGATAGATAGATAGATAGATAGATAGATAGATAGATAGATAGATAGATAGATAGATACTTTATTAATCCCAAGGGGAAATTCAAAGTATCTATCTATCTATCTATCTATCTATCTATCTATCTATCTATCTATCTATCTATCTTATTTCCCATATTATTGAGGTGTATCGGAAATTAAAGTGTAATAACATGCATTTCTTTTAACTTGTGTGAAAGCACTGAAAATATTGTGTAAACAATAAAGAACTTCATTACTTTTATTTTCCTTTCCTCACTGCTATCTCGTGTTAGCCCTGTGGCCTACAAAGTGGCAGCCACACATAAACTGATCCATTCACACTTGAAATATTTGCTGTGCATTTTTCGATTCTGCCGTATGGTTCTTTATTTTTCGTCTGAAATGCATTTTAAACACACGGGAAGTATGGGAAATATCTGAAATATATCCGGATGAGATACGAGAACAGCCTAGTTATATGGAGCTAAACAAACGATCCTGGTGGGCTGAATGGTCTCCTCTCGTTGTCTAATTTCGTATGAAGATGCAGGTATTTGGTTTCAAAGTCGTACAATTTGTTTGGTTTTCTGTTCCATGTTAAGTACCATATGTCTTTAATAGATGCACTAAAACGTAGCGCTCTGAAATACAAATGTGAGGTTATTCAGAGCAATGCCATAAGGGAACCTAAAGAAGAATCCACATGAAGGTTCCAAAAAGATCCTTTATTTATTTGGAGCACTAACAGGTGCCATTACTTTAATAGCCACGAACAGATGACAGCAGCTTTATTAAAGGCCAGTGGGTTCCTGATTTTTAAAAGACTCATATAGTGACGCTGACTATGTTCAAGTTTTCTTGATAGTATCATGTAGCCGAATAGAAACGAACGATTTCTGTTTTACACATATTAGAGACCCTTTCAAGACATAAAGAACCAACTACACATGCAAAGGACTCTAACAGAATGAAAAAGGTTTTTGTCCAGCAAGTGAGCTACAAGGAACCAGTAAAGTGCCATTAAAGAACCTTAAATCTTAAGTGTCTTTCAAATACTTTTACAAGCAAATCGCATTAAATTCGACTCACCGGATATGCCATACAGTCTGACAGAGATTTTAAACATATATAAAATAAAATTAAACAAAAATGCTAATTATAATTAAATAAAAGATACTCATCTGCAAAGTGTTCCTTTTTATGCATACACAATCAGTTTAGATCCCCTACTTTATTTTAACTAAAATTTATTAGTTTAAATTGCTTTCAAGAGACACAATATCAATACAGCCATTCTCTTACTTTATACGTATCAGAACATATTTTAAAGTACATATTGTACAGTCACAGAAACAGACTGAGAATTTGCCTTCTGTCCTGGGTATCAGAAATAGAACTAGAGTCCTAAATTAAAATTGTAAAGTGCTTGTTTTTTTTTTTTGTGATCTATCTATTAATAAAAATTAATAACTATCTATCTATCACTGCCTACTATGCAAAAATTAATATCTATCTATGTATCTATCAGAAAGTTCTATCCTGATGATGATTATTATTAATATTATATTCCGGGAGTGTCGGGCGCAAAGCAGGACTCAACCCTGGACGGTGCGCCGAGTTTACCTGAAGGTTAAGGCTTTGGACTTCAAAACCTGAGGTCGTGGCTTCAAATTCGGCTGCTGACACTGTGTGACCCTAACCAAGTCACTTCTCCTGCCTGTGCTCCAATTATAAAAAATAAATAATAAATAACCAATTGTATCTCAAATATTGTAAGGCTCCTTAAGGCGTCAGCCAAATGATAAATAATAATAAATACGCAAATCTGCGGCAGTCAAATAATAATAATAATAATAATAATAATAATATCAGCATTAATACAAATAAATAAAAGGCGAAATAAACTATGCTGACCAGCACGATATAGTATCATTATTATAAGTAATTTATTTAGTTAGAAAAGAAATGGATCGGAGCGTGTACGTGAAAATTCATAATTGCGAGTCATACGCAAAAATACATTTACACTGTCAGTCGTTTACATTTTAAGGTTATTTATTTATTTATATTCTATATAATTTTATATTCTACGCACCGGCACACCATCTTAAACCGGTTTCACTTAGAACGCTCCCACTGACACCGGATCTTGTAAATCTTCAATTAGGGAAGGCTGAGTGTTGTGTTCGCTGACGCCCGATAGTTAAGCCGCAAAATGGTGTACTTGTTCGTTTTATTTGCCGATTTCTCTCTTACGGCTAGCAGCTTTGTAGGTTATACAAGGCATATTGTCACTGATAAATGTTCGATTTTCTGCACCGGACACACCTGTCGTTCATTCACATTTAATTCGTTTCCGTAAAAATGAACGCGTGTTTCTATTTTTCCTTTGTTCCCTAAATGTGGGCGCAGATACATACACGGAAACTCAGATTTATTTATCGACCGGGATTTTTTTTTTGTTCTCTCTCTCGTTTCTCCCACAGCGGATGGTAAATATAGCCAAGCTGCAAGTGTAGGACAGCCATTTTCTTCAGTTCATGACAGGCTTGAGCTGCCTTTTCTTTCTACGGTTAATCCACAATAATAAGCAAGAGCGAGGGGGGCTTGGCCGTTGCGCTATCAGAACTGTGCGGTGTGAGAATCGAAGCTGGGGATACGATTAATGCAGCAATACAGAGTCAACCACGAAATACGCTTTCTGGAAGCCCCCTTACTTCAACCATTTCGTTAAAAAAAGATGTATAGCACGATTCAGCAAAACCGCCATCTTGTTGGATGGGTGCAGCCTACAATATACCGGGCATGGCCAAACCTGCCGTCGTCATTTTATTCTCCCTTCACTACTGGAGCTATTCGCAGCCCAGGCGATTGCAGGCGCAGAAATTCGTATTTTAAAAGTCAACTTAACAGGGTTCAGTTCCACTTGATTTTGATGTCACCGAGTGAGAGAGATCTTCATATAAGGAGCGCGCCCCGTGATATTTACGGCGTATATTAATACGTGTCAATGTAAACTCAGTTACCGTAATGTAATGTTAAGCGATGTATTTCTGTAAAATAAAACTGCGATTTAGCCTGCTGATGTATGCTTTACTGCAGTGCTCCATGTAATTAACATACAAATGTCACGTCTCTTTAGCCAATAATTAAGCTTTAATCACCTGTCAGTAGAAAGCCGAAGTCGTGTGTGTGTGCGCGCGCCATAGTGTGAGCGCGCGCGCGCGTGCGTGTGTGTGTGAGTTTGTGAGCGCGCGGGGAAGTGGGAGATGGAAGGCGTCAGGACAATTCCAATGACCAAGCTGACTAGACGATTGCGTTACATAGAAGGAATGCTTCTTGAACAGATGACAGGTGGAACCACTTACTTGAAATTTCACCTATTTTTGCACAACAAAGTGCAAATTAGGAAACGATGCACGGCGCCGACAATTTAAACCTGCCATATGTAAAACACTGCGGCCAATAATCTGTCTGTGGACGATCTTTCGGAATGACCGTATATGAAATGTCATTTTGGCAATCTTGATCATCACAGATAACCCTAATTGGAACGAATTTCTTACACAGCTGTACCAACACGACTGCATATAATTATTATTTTCTTTATAATTTTACTTCTCTCAGTGAAGCAGTTGTGTTGAACAGCGAGCTGTGGCGTTTTAGGTTCTGGCCACGAAACCATCGTTGAATTCCGTAATTTTGAGTTTAATTTTTCTCTACTTTTTAGAACATTAGAAACTTGAATAAAACGGGCGATTTATCCCAACAAACTCGTCAGTCCTTTTCAATTAGATTGTCAAAATATAACATGACGAGATCTGAAGGTCCCTACACTTCTATTCTCCACCGCAGTACTTGGTCATTTTATCCCATGTATCTAGATAAGTATGTTATGTATGTATGCATATTTAGAAAATATTTACAAAATGGTTCCCACCGTCCTCATTATGGAAACGTATTTGTGCTGGTTGTTTTTCTCAGATTGTCCTCCGTGTCGAGCGAGGAGGAGCGGAATGAATCAGTTGAACCTTTTTCAGTTTCTGCAAAAGGAGATTAAGAGAGGACACGATTGAAATGTTTACAAATATAAAACGAGTGTAGCAAATAAATTCTGCAGCAAAAACACGGCGACAAGCCCGGAAACGTATTCAGGGCAGACTCCGCACGCAGGTTAGAAAGTTTTTTTTCGTACAAAGAACCAGAAACAAGTGGAATAAATGACGAAGACGTGTGCTGGACAGCAGGACCTTGGGGACCTTCAAATCTCGACTTGACTTTATTTCGGACAGTCGACGTGCATCGAATGGACGAGCTTTTTGCGGCCGATACAATTATTCTAACGTTAAAATAACACAATGGACACTTTGAGCGTGTTATTTACTCCTTAAAGCTTTGGACATCAAACACGTCAGCGACACGGTGTGACCCTGAGCAAGTCACCTCACCTGCCTGCGCTCCGTCTGGATCAACAAAACAAATGGAAACCAGTTGTATCTGAAATGCTGTGAGTCACCTTGGGTAAAGACGTCAGCCAAATAAGTAAATGTAGAAGTAAAATATTTCAAATGGTGTCCACGCTTAGAAGTTAATAATAATAATAATAATAATAATAAAACGCACATTAAAACACCCGTGATTCAAAGACGCAGAAGGTTTACTAAAGTTAATTGTACTGGTGATGATGACAATTACAGCTACTACTAGTATTATTGTTTTTTGTCACGCCTAGGATTTTCACATTTCAAATATGCATAAATGCTTTTGAGCTAAATTACACCTCACGACTCTACCATTACAAGGCCCATACTTGTCACATGACCGTTTATGGAGTCCTTCAGTGCAAACCGAAAGTGAATTAGAGAGCTCACGCCTTGCATTATTACAGTGTTTAGGACGTGTCCGTGTTCTCTGCAATTCATTACTTGGTTATTTTAGTTGTTTAGCTTGCACATTCTTTGCTGTCGGAGACGGTTCACACATGAAACTGCGATTTAGATTGGTTCATCTCTCGGGCGCTTTGTACATTTTCGTAATTAGTAAAACACGCGTGTATACACGCTTAAAAATAAAAGTGTCAAAGCAGTTCTTCAGAGCGATGTCATACGGAAACCATTGTTGATTCCCAAAAGAACCATCCAACCTGACCTGAAGGTCTGAAGAAGAATCTCTCTTTGTTTAGTTCAATACATAACCTGTAAAATATTAACAGATAGAAAGATAGGTAGATATATTTTAGCATTAGATAGATAGATAGATAGATAGATAGATAGATAGATAGAACTTTATTTGTCCCAAGGAGGATTTTTTTTTGTTATAGAAGCTCTTTAAAAAAATAAACACATAGATAAGTAAGTAAATAAATAAATATAATACCCCACACTAATCTGAAAACAATGATTGTAAAGCAAGACAATAAAAAGAAAAGCGAAATGACCAATAGGCTCTTGCATTAAATGGACGCTCACTGCACGCAATCACACAGTTAAAATTTTCTTGAGCCTCTCAGTATCCTGTTGCCTACTAGACATTAAAGAGTGGCACATGTATATGTAAAGAAACCTTGCCAGAATGAAATGGTTCTTTGACAAGGAATGGTTCTGAAAAACTTCACAATAAAATGCAATTTTAAAGCAGCATTTTATAGAATCTATCTATCTATCTATCTATCTATCTATCTATCTATCTATCTATCTATCTATCTATCTATCTATCTATGCTAACAATAAAATCTATCTATCTATCTATCTATCTATCTATCTATCTATCTATCTATCTATCTATCTATCTATCTATCTATGGCTGTAAACGGACTAACCTCTGTTGATTTATTAATGTTTAAGGTGCTCATTCAAGCAGACTGAAGGTTACCTGTACAGACCCGTTATTTTTACAAAGGGATTTTCCATTTTTATAATTTCTACCTCAAGCCCGATTTCCGCGGCCGCCCCTCTTCGCATCGCTATTTTGTTTTTTATTTTGTGTTCTTTTTTTTTTTTTTTTCAAATGATATTCTTCCGTTTCCTCGCTCCGAGCCGACCGTCTGTGCTGCCCCCCGCCTGTATATCAACCCTTGCTTTCTCTCCCTCTCTAGCCTAATCACGACCACCTTTTCCATTGTGCCACTCTTACTCAGGTTTGTAATTACGATACCCGAGGGGTGAGTTTCAACACCACAGGCTTGGGGTGAGGAGTAACGCAGCTCCTCTGGTTGGACTGTGGGCTGATCGATATGCATTTAGAGACTCTTATGGTTTTGCGTAAACCCGGGAGATGCGAACATCAAATAATTAATCCGTATAGAGTTGTTTATTAGTTTTGTAAGGCAGTTTATATTGTTTCCGTGGCCTCGCTGATGCAATTAAAAGCTCCATTACTTCTGGTTAAAAGACGATGGGCACACCGTAAGCACTCCACGTCCAAATTGTTGAATTAATTTTTGACCATTTGATTCATTCTTGATCATTTTTTTTTAATTTTATAATGAAAAGCATAACAGCTGACTTGAGCATACAGGAGAAGGTGAATGTTATCACGTCCATTCACCGCCTTGTCCTGTTTACTTCAAATTCCTTTCCTCGTATCCTAAAACCTCAACTTCCCGCATTGTTCGAATTTGAATCTGACTGCGATGGCCTGGCGACCCTAAACTCCACACTGTTCTCAGTTCTAATTTAACTGCGATGGACTGGCGATCTCCCAATCGGTTACTTTTGGCGGGCGCCCGATGCTTGCTGAGGTGGGCTTCAGCTTCTCCCGCGACCCTACCCGGGATTAAGCGCGTTTACAAAATGGAAGGGAATTTTAAAATGAACAAAGAACACAACTCCAATCCCACAAAATCGTGCGCCATCACCCCTTCGAGTGCATAAGATGACCCTCCTTTGTATTTACTTTGAAGAGTTCGTCTAACGCTTTGGTGTGCAGTTCCATCATTGCATTGCAGATCCCGTACGACATGTTTGATTTACAACTGCACTCTGGTTCTAAAAGGGTGCTTTATTGGGTTGTGTGGATCCAATGCTGGTGAAACAACCATTTAATTCTAGGAAGGCTTCTTTGCATTTGAAATTGGTACATTGGCATTTGAAAAAGCTCCTGTAATATGCGGACATCCTTAATGTCCAGTAGGGTACCTTGCAGGATACAACAGAACAAGAAAATCTGCCTGCGTTATTGTATGCAGCGAGTCCTTTTACCATTACAACACAATTAATATTTCAGGAATCTCTCACCATCTATTCGTGTCTGTTTATGGATTCTATCATGGATTAAAGAGAATTCTTCATGGAATCTTCACGTGGATGGTTCTTTTGATGACCAAAAATGGAGTTCCGATGGCATCGCTATAAGGAACCACTTTGGCCCCTTTAGTTTTTAAGAGTGATGTATAAAGAGGACAGGCACACACACACACACACACACACTTAGAAATTGTGGTTCCTTAATGGAATTTTACTACTCGGTGTGGTTCTTTGTTATCATTTCGGACTTGGAAAGAGTTATACGCACATGAAGTTGGGCTTTGAAAACGTTTGCTAATATGTGGACACAACCGAAGTCTTTAACGTTAGTAGGTCACCTAGCAGGATACAACCGATCAAGAAAACCTGAATTTAGTCGGCGTTATTGTATGCAGCAAAAATAATTTTATTTGAAAAAATGACGATGTTACCTGCTGTGGATCTAAATATATAAAGGTTCGCAGGAACCTTCTTGTGGATGATTCTTTTGGGAACCATACATGGTCCTCCTATATGGAATTGCTGAAGAACCGTTTTCGCACCTAAGTGTGTAGCCGTCCTCCACAGACCCTCCAAGCAGACACACCTGAGGTGTTTCCCGAAAGCTTCGTAACACTAAGCGTTAGTTATTCACGAAGATTGATCGGTAAACGCGCCCCACGAGGGTTATTGAAACGCCATTAAGTGTCCGGTTATCGCGTGTGTGCGGGCAAATACAGAAGTAGACATATAAGGCAGCATCACGAGATGTTCCCATCTTTTGTGTTCAAGTCATTTTAGCTATATTAGTACACATTTGTTTGTGTCAAAATTAAACACCGAGTGGCGGATTCCAGCCTGCGGTCCCCCAAATGGCTTACAACAACTCCGACAAATGGACGAATGTCCTGTTGCGATCTGTTCATATCTCCTCCCAACTGATAAAGCGAACTGCTAGCCCAATCTTAAAATACGATTCCTCTCTTGTATAGTCGGGCTTAACTCAAATAAACTCGCACATGCCAAAAGGTTATCAGATGATTTCCTCCCATGGCAGACTGAAGACCAGAAGTCGTTAATATTTCAGCCACTTTCATCAGCGCTTTGAACTGTATACTCTGATAAAAGTCGTGTGACAAATTGATTGGTGAAGGGGCACCGCGGATCGAGAAAGAAGGATGGGCACGAGCACATCAGGGAGCATCTTGAGATTTTACAACATCCATCCATCCATCCATCCATTATCCAACCTGCTATATCCTAACACAGGGTCACAGGGGCCTGCTGGAGCCAATCCCAGCCAGCACAGGGCACAAGGCAGGAAACAAACCCCGGACAGGGCGCCAGCCCATCGCAGGATTTTACAACAGTTTGATAACAAACTTCAATATTTTTCTGAATGAAAAAAAAAAACCAAAAAACCAAAGAGTGGGCATTTTCTTTTCACTGCGTAAAGACGCAATTCTTATGAGCTTATAAATGCCTGGCCATGTCGACCATCATGTATTTAGAAGTTCCTATAAAAAGTGTCATACAAATCTGACTTTTTTTGGATCTCAGTGGTGTCTTGTATAGTTAAAAGACCACCATGATATAGACTGACCATCTACACTCTTAAAAATAAAGGTGCCAAAGTGGTCCTTCATAGTGATGCCATAAGGGAACCACTTTTTGGGTCAGAAAAGAACCTTCCTCATGCAGATTCCACAAAGATCCTCTATTTACTGTATTTAAATCCATAGCACTCTCCATAACCATGGATAGATGCCAACACATTTGTGCAATCCCATTTCATTCCTGACTAGCGAAGGACCTTTGCCTAGAACGTCCACCATGGATAGACTGACCATCTATCTGTGTACACTCTTAAAGTTGCCAAAGTGGTTTCTCAGGGCGATGTCACACACGAAACCTCTTTTGGTTCCAAGAAGAACCGTTCACAAGAAGGTTCTACAAAGAACCTTCATTTATTTTTTGGTATGAATGCTCCATAACCATGAACACATACTGTATAATAACTGCTTTGTGAAATTCAAATACATTCCAATTTGAAAAGGACTCTGGTCTATAGTTAAAAGTCCATCCTGAATAGACATCCATTCATCTACACACTTAAAAAGAAAAGTGCCAAAGCTTTCCTCAGAGCGATGCCATTTTTAGTTACCAAAAGAACAATCCACATGAAGGATCCACAAAGAACCATTATGTTATTTATTGGTATCAAGTTCTGTAACCGTGAATAGATAACAGATTTGTGAAGTCCCAATGGATGCTTGATTTGAGCAGAACATTTGCTGCAGACAAGTTCAGGCCTTCTTGATCTGTTGGTAGACTCCTTACTATACCGTCCGTCCATCCATCCATCCATCCGTCTTCCAAACTATCTAATGATATCAACAGCAGGCTCCAAAACTATATGTAGACAACAGATTTGTGAAATCCCAATGGACTCCTGATGTGAAAAGGACTCTTGCTTCGTACAAGTTCAGATTTTTTTATTTGTTGTTGGACTCCTTACTATAACATCTACCCGTCCATCTTCCAAATCAATTTCATCCTGAGTATGGGGTGACAGGGAAGCTGGAGCCTATCCTTGGGTGTAAAGCAGGTGCAATTCCTGGACAGGGTGCCAGACCTTCTCATGAATGACACATACACCTCTCAGGAGCTAATTTCACATCGCCAAACCACTGAACCTGCATGGCTTTGGACTGTGGGAGGAAACTGGAGCATGAATATGGGGAGAACAGGCCAAACTCCAAGAAGGAAGGACCCAGGCCATGAACCCTGGCCTCCTTACTGTGAATCAGCAACACTAGCACTGCGTGGTACCACAACCGCTAACGCTACTTACCATACACTTAAAAATAAAGGCGCCAGTAAGGTTCTTCAAAGCAATGGGGGAACCCGCCCACCCAAAATGATTCCTCTGCATGAAGGTTCCATAAAGAACCTTTATGTAAGCAGATGTGTGACAGGCTCCAAAAAGTATTCAAAAACAGGAATAGATAGTAACAGATTTGTGAAATATAAATAAGTCCCAGTTTTAAGAGGACTCTTGCTGCATATAACAACACAGGCCAAGTCCAAGTGTTCTTAATCTGTTGATGTTCTGCTAGGTAGCACACCATACATTCAAGATTCCAGCTTTTTACCTTCTCGTATAGGGAAAGTATTGGAATCCTTCAAAAATTCTGTCTTGAGATATTGACGAATCCCCACGTTTTAGACCTCCCTGTGTCTGTAAATTATATTGTTGGAATTAAAAATTCAAATGTTGGAATTTGTATCAACTTTTGGGCTATTTCTGCTAACCAGAAGTAGTACTTCTTTCATTCATGCAGCTGCAGAGTCCAATTTATTCAACTCTACTATTATAATAATTGTTCAGCATGTTATTAATTTCATTTGATTTGTTGATGGTTCTTAGAAATGAGTACATTAGAGGGTCAGCTCTGACAAAGTCAGAGAGGCGAGTAGAGGAGAGATGCTGGGTATAATGAAAGAAGGGTGCTAAGGATAGTGCTGCCAGGCAAGAGGAGAAGAGGAAGGCCAAAGAGCAGGTTTATGGATGTGATGAGAGAGGACATGCTGGCGATGACAGGGACAGGAAGATATGGAAACAAATGATCTGCTGTGGTGACCACTAACGGGAGCAGCCCAAAGAAGAAGATGGTTCTTTAGTGTACATAATATAAAAATATAATCATTGTCTTGTGGTTTACTCCTCAAATATCCATCCTCATATCTGAGTATATGAGAAAGTCTAGGGGAGACCATCCATCCATCCATCATCCAACTCGCTAAATCCTAACTACAGGGTCACGGTGGTCTGCTGGAGCCAATCCCAGCCAACACAGGGCACAAGGCAGGAACCAATCCTGGGCAGGGTGCCAACCCACCGAAGGACACACACAAACACACCCACACACCAAGCACACACTAGGGCCAATTTACAATCGCCAACACACACACACTAAGGACAATTTAGGATCGCCAATGCACCTGCACGTCTTTGGACTGCGGAAGGAAACTCACACAGACACAAGAAGAACATGCAAACTCCACGCAGGGAGGACCCAGGAAGCGAACCCAGGTCTCTTAACTGTGAGGCAGCAGTGCTACCCACTGTGCCACCATGCCACACCTAGGGGAGACCACTCCCAGTTATTTATTTAATATTAAAACGCAGAAATGCCCCAACATCACATGCAGAGAACGTGTCCCAACAGTTCCACGAGGAACAACACAACCCGGTAAAGAACCATAAAATGCCATTAAAAGGACCAGCATTTTTAAGAGCACACCTTCAAGCTTTCTGTTTTGTCCCCAAACCGGGAAGCTTTTTCAAAGCCCAAAGAACCAACGTCACATGCACCAAGGCCTTCAAAGCATGAAACGGCTCTTGGTTAAGCAATTGTTCGACAAGAGCCAGACATTAAAGAGACATTACGCTTTTAAGACCAAAAGGTGTCCGATGTTCACCTGCACAACAAACCCGCCAGGGTGTGACACAATCAAAGTTACGGTGGCACAAGGAAAGAATGGATCCACGTTAGGCCGAATTCAACACTGGTGCAGCTATTCAAAACGAGGCATGCAGGCAACTAGGGAAGGAAAAATACAACAGAAGCAAAACTTTTTCTTTTTTTTTATATTAAACTGTAAGTATATAATTTATTCAGATTTAAATAAGCATTATATGCCCAATAGAAAACTGAACCACTTACAGCTGGAAGGAAGAGGATTCACATTGTTTGCAGCACACTCACAAATAAAGCGGTCACTTTGAATTGCAGCTGTTTGACTGTGCAGGACGGTCCTGTGGCGTTTTTTTTTAAGCATCATTGATAGACAGAAAGCAACAGTATGGGGGCATTGCTGGGGGGGTGGATGTGTCAGGCTACAAAAGTTGGCAAAGTACAAAGAAACGTTCCCACTTACAACAATATAAACTGGCCTTTGCAGAATCAGTTGTACTTCACTAAATCCACAGAAATACATTTGTACCATGAATCGAGTATTTTGTCATATATAAATGTAAAAACACAGATAAAGCTCATTTGTAAGTGACTGCAAAAATCATGGCTTTTTTTATGTTGTTGTTGTTGTTTTTCTTTTTCAGCAGTTGCAATATGGCGGCTAGATACAAAAAAAAAAAAAAAATTTACATAAAAATAAAAAAATAATAATAAAAAAAAAACGGTCTGATCCCTTCATTCCAGGGACAGTTTATTGCAATTAAATGCAAAAAAAAAAATTATTATTGTACCATGAAGTCTTAAATTTCTGTCGATACATTCAAGCAAACAAAACAAGCTTATTAAAGTATAAACATTTCTACAGTTTAGCAGCACTCTGTAAAATAGGTCATCAGCATATAATTATAGAAACCTGTATACTTACAGAAAGTATTCTTTTTTTTTTTTTTTAAAGTATTAAAATAAAAAAATATGATTTATTCATCCCATAGGCATCTATCTCCCCCACATTCAGGCTCACAAACAAACAAACAAACAAAAAAAGAAAAAAAATTCTTCTAAACAAAGTCCACTGGCGGCTTCTCGAAAGCTTTGAACGCTGCCTTTAGAACACGTTACTGGGCCAAATTTTATCCTAAAGAACAAGTCGTGTAAAGTGCCAAAGAAATCATCAAGTATAATATGTGGAAAAAAACAAAAAAAAACAAAACTGAGAAGACCCTCAAAAAATTTACAAGGAGGGGCACTGGAATACAAAGAAAACAAAAAAATAAATAAATAAAGTCAAAAGATGAAGCAGAAGCACATCTTCTCTATGTGGAGTACAGCACGTCCTCTCCAAAACGCTTCAGAGGGTCCACTCTGAAGATCCAAAACGCACAAGGGGATGAACAACGAATGAGCCTCGTCACCCTGTGCCCTTTTTTAGGGGTCCGCGAGTGTGTCGTCTTGCAGACACAGAGAACACGTGGTCTGGTAAAGGTTCTGGTGGAAGCGAACGGCGATGCCTTTGTAGGGAAAATTCACAATGGGATGGGGTTGAGTGGGTGAGGGGGGTTTTCGTAAATCATATTTTTATACAAGTGCCTTGAAACAAAAGCCAAAACATCCAGCAGTGAGTTAACTTAATACTCCCACATATGTACAAGCATTTACATATATAATTTTTTTTTTCTGCCATACAGTTTTAAATGAGTTTGTCTTTCAATAACCGTTTGATGCCAAGGTCCAATGTCACGTTAATCGCTTATCCATAACAATTAATGTGCTTTGAAAGCAGACTTCACTGATGGGGATCAAACAATCACATATATGGAATGCAGCAGCAGAGAAAAAGAATTGAATAACCGTCGATCAAAGTGCAGTAAATACCAAATGACTTGTAGCCAGTTAGTCAAATAAAAATAAAAAAGCAGTATGCACGTTTGCTTTCTCTAGAAGGCAGCAGGCATTGGACGTGGTCCCGTTTCGTGTGGAGTCCGACGCAAAGAATTACACAGCGATATATTCCTTAAACGTTACGGTAAGGCAGTTCGCCGTCACGTCGGTGATGACAATGTTTCCCAGGAAAGGTTTGAAACAAGAAACGGGCTCCTCTTTGTTGGGCTGTGTTTCTGGAGGGACGGGGGTCTCCGGTTCCACTTGGACTGGCTTGCAAATCTCCGTTTCAGTCCGGGGTTTCACAAAGCTCAAGTCGATAGGCTCCTCGGGGTTCGGGTCGTCGAACCCATAGTTCTGTCCGCTGCCGTTATAGAAACCGTTGAAGTGACCGTTGACCGGTTTTTCTTGGGCTACCTGGGGTGCACTGCTAGGAGCGCTGATACTCCTGGCGGCAAGAAACTTTTTGGAGACCCCCACCCTGTGCTCATTGGGTTCCGACAGGTTGCGTTTCCTGGAATGGGCCACGTTCAAGCCCGTGTCGTCTCTCCTCTGGTCTACCCGAGACAGCACGCCCATCTCAAAGGGCCACGGTATCAAGTTGGGTTTGGTCGTCAGCTGGAGGGGCTCGTCGGACGGGGGCTCGGCCCCGTTCTCCGTTTCGTGGGCCCCCTTTTCCAGGCCGTTGCTCAGCTTTACATCCTCCCTGATGTAGTGTCCAGTTTTAAATTCCGAACAGCTAATTGTCTGTAATCCTTCTGCTTCCTTAATGTGACCGTTTTCTGTTTTTTCAACGCCAAGCAGTTTAATCCTTTCTGGGATATTCTCTGACATGTCGGTCTTTCGCTCCTGGGGTTGACGATCAGCATTAGGTTCCCCGGATTTAATCTTCACCGACTGCATTCCGTTTTCCATGTACTTACTCATGACAATAACAATTCTACCGTTTTTGTTTTTGTTTTTGACAATTTTCATTTTACTCCCAATCCCGTTGGCCAGTACATCTCTGCCGGCATGCGTAACTCCATTTGGTTTCTCGGCCTGTTCCGTTACAGCGTGCTGAACTGGCACCTTCTTCAGATCCAAGGAAAGGTCTTTGACCTGAGCCAGGCAGCCCGTCTCTTTACTGTTGACCCATTTGGGCCGCATTGGCGCACCCAAAGTTCTGCTGTGCTCCAAATGCACCTGGCCATTGGATTCTTTACTCCTTTGAAACTGGAGGTCGTACATCTTGGGGTCGGGCTGATAGTGGTGGTGTTTCTTGCTGTTGAGCTGGTAGTAGTATTTCTTCTTGCCATTAATCTGCTGCTCCACCTGGCTCTCCTTGCCGTTGGGTTGATACTGGTGGTGCTTTTTGCTGTTGAGCTGGTACTGCTGCTGCTGAATCTTGCTTCCTTGCATCGACTCTGTCTTGGTTATTTCCGCTTCCATGGTAGCTTCCTGGAGTCCGGAGAGGATGCCGGAACGCCTGGCAAAAGCGGGAAGCTGCAAATAAATAAAGAAGGATGTTTAGCATGGGACAGATTGGCAGTCCTGTGAAGGAGATGGGTATGAAAAGTAGACAGAGGCACAGATATGAAACACTTTTAAAATACATTTGATTAACTGTATATTTTCACGGTTAATAAACTATAATACAATTAACTGTTGCAGTAAATAATGATATTAAACAGATAAATACAGGGTGGTCCAGATCTAGTTATGCAGATCCAGATCGTCTGGATGACTTTGATTTATGCGGGGACGATTCCAGTTTGGCACAAAGATGATTCTTCATGTCGTCAGTTTGCACACTTCTCGATGGTCCGGGATCTTTCAGGCGATTTTCTATGTAATAAACTTAATAAGTTATAGCGTAATGAAAATAATTAGATCTGGACCACCCTATAGATGAAAATTTACATTTACGGCAAGTCATTTTTTTGGCAGTCAATATCAATTCCTAAATGTGGAAGATTATTTAGTAAATGATTGTTGCATTGCCCAAAGCACATAATGGCACCCATTCTAAATTTGCATAAAGGTAGGATATTTGCATAAGGGAACACCCTTTTTCCTGCAAAGCTGTCTTTTCTTCCTTCTAACTCTCCTATTTATGCATGGAGATAAACAAATATTTAATGATGGTTAACAAAATACATTTTCAGTGTGTTTTCCGAATGCTTTCTATGGTAATTTGAAGGCTTATTTTGGAAATACTGCAGCACACCCTACTTCAGAAAAGCAATGTTTCCTTCTCCACTGGACAACCTGAATTACTTTGTCCTGAGTGGGGTCTGGGTGGGGTCAGCATAGGCCGCAAGGAGTGAAGAAACCCTAGACAGGCCGCCTGTACATCGCAGATCAAACACACGCACAGCAACCATAGATTAGTGTTAATTCAGTATCACCAATCCACTTGCATGTCTTTGGACTAAAGGAAGAAAATGGAGAACCCAGAGGAAACTCATGAAGGCTGGTTCCCTTAGTGTACCACTGCATCACTGTGCCGCCCGCAACATGAATTGTGTTTCATAAATCGTTGGTTCACATCAAATGATTTAAATCATTGGTCTCTAACTCTGGTCCTGGAGGGCTGCAGGTTTTCATTCTAACCCTTTTCTTAATTGGTGACCAGTTTTTGCTGCTAATTAACTCCTTTACCTTTCATTTTAATGGACTTATTTTTAAAGATTTGTTGCCTTGAATTTCTTCACTGTTCTACTGAATTGCTTCATTTCTTTCCTTAAAGAAGACCAACTAAGCCAGGGCCTCAAACTCCGACCAGTTGCCTAATTAGGTGCCGATTCTTGTCGTTAATTAAACCCGTTCTTTAATTCCATGGCTTGGTGCTGCTCTCATTGTGTAATAGCAGAAATTTCCGAAATTGTTGATTTTCTCTTTTCTAAGAGCACACTGGTAAAATGTTTTGGGGACCTGAGCAGAGCAACATTCCCGAGACCTTTATTTTTCTTTATTTTCAGATATTGTATGATGGAAACATTTTATATCTCATTGCTGCTTGGCTGCTAATTAAGGAAAAGGAAACAATTAAGGGGTCTGAGTCTTCAAGAGCAAATCAATTAAAATTAATTTAAAAGAAGTTAATTAGCAGCAAACACAAAGTCACTAATTAAGAAAAGGGTTAGAATGAAAACATGTAGCCACTGCGGCCCCCAGGACTGGAGTTGGGGACCCCACGATTTAAATAATTGTCTGTTGACATTTCTTCATATATAATACGCTACTGTGGCTGTCGCTTTGTCTGTCCAGGACTTTAATTCACCTGTAGCTCGCAAACCGTTTGACCGATTGGCCTGAAATTTGGTACACATATACTACGTGACGTCTACGATCCGCTTTCGGGGTGATGGTTGACCTCCAAGGTTGTTCCCGTTTTTTATTTTAATTTATTGTAGAATCAACTCTCAGCAGTGGCCAGCAGGGCGGCCATGTGGCACATGCGTACGGGCGCCATTCTCATCCCTACCACCTTCGCCGTCTCTTCCCCTACCTCTTCATATCTTAAATGGATTCTTGAGGCAGATTGAAGACTTAAGTGCCAGCTTAAGTGAAAAATTAAGGAAAATGTACAAAGTCATTGCAACAACAAACACTGACTTAATCACTTTTAATGCGAAAAGATGCCGTTGAAGGAAGAGAAGAAGCGGGCCGCTAGGGTGGAGAAAAGAAGAGCTGCTCAGGAGCTGACAAGTGCTAAAACGTACAGAGGACGCTCAAGTCAAGTGTATTCACGGCACGTTATCATGCAGTATGCCGTTGCTGGTAATATATGTGACGTTGATAATCTCCTTCAGGTTAAATGAACTGTGTAAGGTACGTATATCACAAGCTAAAAGCTGCATCACTGAATTGGTTAGCCAGTTCAGTTTACTATTAATGACAACAAACTTATAACTGTTGACTGCATTCATTTCATTGAGGTGATCCGTACGCTGATCTATGCTCCCGACTGCTTTTTGATTTCTTCCAGTAGAGACTCCATAACAAATAAATCAATACCAAAAGATTACAAGAGGTGATGCGATATACAATTTATACCGAGTCTGTCAGTCTGTCACACTATCCCCCGTGACCTACTCAGGCTAGAACTTTCATCTTGGTCTCAATAGAAAAGCATATGACCAGATATGTTGTGGACTTTAAGAGAAAGGTGTATTTGCATTTTATTTTAGAACCATAGGTCCATGTCTTTCACGAGTTAAACGTTTTTTGGGATTATTTGGAAAATATGGTAAAAAAAATAAAATAAACCAAAAGAAAACAACAAATTGTCTCGAGTTCTTCAACAGAAGTTATTCTTACTATCGGCTGAACAAACAAATCAAGGTATGCGCTGGCGAGGCAAGAAATTAGAAAAACAAGCGAGGCATGCGGCCTACTGATGATTCAAGAGAAACACTTTACTGCTCCTTTAGGAAATGTTTTGGGGGGGTCTGCTAAGCCCATCTAGGTCTTCTGGCCAGATTGTCACCATGCTTCATGAGTGAAGGTTTTAACGGCATTTGTTCCTCCCCGGTTAGCTCAGCATTTCTAGCATCTACTATTAAATACTGAAAGTGATCAATGTCCACGTGACATGTCTGACCACTTCGGAATTCTCTAGCAGTTTAAACACCAACACCACTCCCCCATCCATCACCACCCCTAGGGTCCACTTCCCAGGCCATTAGGCTCATATATCAAGGACTCTCCCAGGTCTTTGCTCACATGATCGTTCTTCACAAGGATATGCCAGGCCAGTGTCATGCTTAATCAGGCATTTCCCACAAGACATCTGCAGTTACCAGGAGAAGGGATAAACTAGACAGACCTGCATGTGCATGATGGTCTTCTTTCTGATTTTTAGCTTATGCTCCACACATCAATAAGATGATGAAATTGCAAATATATAAAAATACAGTTGTGCTTGAAAGTTTGTGAACCCTTTAGAATTTTCTGTATTCTGCATAAATATGACCTAAAACATCATCAGATTTTCACTCAAGTCCTAAAAGCAGATAAAGAGAAACCAGTTAAACAAATGAGACAAAAATATTATACTTGGTCATTTATTTATTAATGAAAATGATCGAATATTACATATTTGTGAGTGGCAAAAGTATGTGAACCTTTGCTTTCAGTATCTGCTGTGACCCCCAATAACTGCAACTAAACGTTTCCGGTAACTTTTGCTCATTCCTGCACACCGGCTTGGAGGAATTTTCGCCCATTCCTCCGTACAGAACAGCTTCAACTCTGGGATGTTGGTGGGTTTCCTCACATGAACTGCTCTCTTCAGGTCCTTCCACAACATTTCGATTGGATTAAGGTCAGGACTTTGACTTGGCCATTCCAGAACATTCACTTTATTCTTCTTTAACCATTCTTTGGTAGAACGACTTGTGTGCTTAGGGTCGTTGTCTTGCTGCATGACCCACCTTCTCTTGAGATTCAGTTCATGGACAGATGTCCTGACATTTTCCTTTAGAATTCTCTGATATCATTCAGAATTCATTGTTCCATCAATGAAGGCAAGCCGTCCTGGCCCAGATGCAGCACAACAGGCCCACACCGTGATACCACCAGCATGTTTCACAGATGGGAGAAGGTTCTTATGCTGGAATGCAGTGTCTTCCTTTCTCCAAACATAACGCTTTTCATTTAAACCAAAAAGTTCTATTTTGGTCTCATCCGTCCACAAAACATTCTTCCAGTAGCCTTCTGGTTTGTCCACGTGATCTTTAGCAAACTGCAGACGAGCAGCAATGTTTTTTGGAGAGCAGTGGCTTTCTCCTTGCAACCCTGCCATGCACACCATTGTTGTTCAGTGTTCTCCTGATGGTGGACTCATGAACATGAACATTAGCCAATGTGAGAGAGGCCTTCAGTTGCTTAGAAGTTACCCTGGGGTCCTTTGTGACCTCACCGACTATTACACGTGTGCCTTGCTCTTGGTGTGATCTTTGTTGGTCGACCACTCCTGCGGAGGGTAACAATGGTCTTGAATTTCCTCCATTTGTACACAATCTGTCTGACTGTGGATTGGTGGAGTCCAAACTCTTTAGAGATGGTTTTGTAACCTTTTCCAGCCTGATGAGCATCAACAACTCTTTTTGTGAGGTCCTCAGAAATCTCCTTTGTTGGTGCCATGATACACTTCCACAGACATGTGTTGTGAAGAGCAGACTTTGATAGATCCTGTTCTTTAAATAACACAGGGTGCCCACTCACACCTGATTGGCATCCCATTGACTCGAATTTCACCTTCAGACTAACTGATCATCCGTGAGGTTCACATACTTTTGCCACTCACTAATATGTAATATTCGATCATTTTCCTCAATAAATAAATGACCAAGTATAATATTTTTATCTCATTTGTTTAATTGGTTTCTCTTTATCTACTTTTAGGACTTGAGTGAAAATCTGATGATGTTTTAGGTCATATTTATGCAGAAATATAGAAAATTCTAAAGGGTTCACAAACTTTCAAGCACAGCTGTACAAAAAAAAAAAAACAAAACAAAAACACCAGCATATTGAGATGCCAGAACAGTTCAAAATGCAAACTCAGTTTCACACCCTGAACGGAATGCGGTAGGCATACTGTAGGTGCCCGTCAACAACAAGCCAACCAAACTTGAATTTCTTCTTTTAATTCTTGCATACACAGGATGATTAATTATTGTCAAATAAAAGGAAAAAAAGTTTACCTGAACGAGAAGGTGTTTAGGCTTTGGACCCCGTTTGCGGTAACCCAGCATCATCTCCTGCCTTTCTCTGTAGAATAAAACAGAACACATTAAGCAGAAGCATTTTTAGTCACTACTACCTCCAAAGTGCTCATATTTAGATGTATTAACACATTTTTTTTTTTTTAATTTATATTGATTTATTTGCATCATTGGCCTGTTTTGTCCAACCGATAGCCTATAAATCTAGGCACAATCTGAGCTCAAAAACACTTTTACTTTGAGACCCCCACATTAAATTGCAGTTGAAGGGACCCAACCTTGAGCAGCATTGCAAGATTTCTAGATTTCTAGAAAGTATTGTGGTATTGTTAAGGGATTTTCTACACACATGGCCATGAGGGAGATATATATGTGCATCCACTGCAAAGTTTCTGCTTCAGGAAGCAAAGAAAACAAGCCAGCTGTCCATCACCGGCTTACCGCCATCTCCATTTCCACCTTCCCCTGGTGTTTGATGTGTATGAAAGGTGTTCAAGGAGAACGTTTTCACTGATAAAGATTGCATTAAAGGAACTTTAAAACATAATAGAAGAACATCAGAAACTTGACCAACAAGAGGAGACCATTCAGTCTATCCAGCTCTTTTGTTTAGCTACGTTGTCCACACAGCTCATTCAGGCCCATCTTAAAGGTTGTTTCAGTTCACCAGTAAAGCACTATTTTCCTCCACGGTGAAACAACTAAGCTTTAAGGTCATGTAACTTAAAACTCGGCAGATGGAAAAAAAAAAAGAAAAAAGGCCAGTCCACCAGCAGGGCTAACACACACACACACACACACAAAAAAACAGAGTATGCTTGCCAGCAATGGTGGGCTTGAAATTATTAGAACGGATCCTTCAGGCCACTCTGTCAGCCTCAGTAAGCCCAACGCGTCGGCATCCCATAATTCCACCAAGAGTGCACTGCAAAAACAGATTGCTTTTCCTCCAGGCAATCGTAAAGTAGTCAACATGAACGAGCCGAGTTTCATTTGTATTCTGGCCTTGAAGGAGTTAATGGTCGGCTCCAGAGGTTTAGCGAAGCAGCTGAATGACACCAGGCTTCTTTTTTTTTTTTTCTCGGAATAGTAGGCTGCATGGATCTGCAAGTCCAGCTCTGTTCAGGGTCAGTAGAAATAACAGTTAAAAAAAGGTGCCACCTCTTCATTTCTCTAGTAGTAGCCCCCACCCCCCCAACCACCATTGTGATTCTGTAAAGGACGTTACAGCTCCATAAAGTCGACTGTGCGCCGGCCGCTGGTGGTGATGCTAGCAGTCGCATTTGTGGCCAAGCTCTTTTACTCAGTCAGCCCCAGGAGAATTAAACGCGCGTCAATTAAGCGGGGGGCTCTTAGGGGGATGGAAAGAAACACTGCATTCCTAATTATATAGTCATTTCCATTTTAATTCAGACGCTCCAAATCGCTTTCGAGAAGAGCAGCAAAGTAGAGCGGAGACAGACAGACGGTCTACTTCACCACAAGGGGCGGGGTGGAGCTGCAGTTAGTGCAAGGCGGGGGCTGGGCTTTACCATTTATGGTAAAACTGCAAGCGCGCTGGACGTTGATCTCACCTGTTTTGAAAAGCAATCAGCAACCTTGGATCAAGGATGTTTTCCTCCGGCTCCCATGTGCTGTATCTGTCAAGGGATACAGAGAGTTGACGGGTAAATACAACTGCTGGACACAAACTGACATGAGCCTAAACTCGGAGGGCAGGGTGTGTGGATAGATAGATAGATAGATAGATAGATAGATAGATAGATAGATAGATAGATAGATAGATATGAAAAGCACTATATAATAGATAGATAGAACAATAGAAAATGCATTATATAATAGAGATATGAAAGGTGCTATATAATAGATAGAGATATGAAAAGCACTATACAATAGATAGATATGAAATATCACTCTGTATATATGCCTTTCATATTTATCTATGAAAGGCACTATATAATGAAACATGTATTATGCAGTAGCATTGGTATCTATCTATGCAAGGCACTATATAATGGAACTGTCTGTCTGTCTATCTATTATGTAGTACCATTCCAATCTATCTATGAAAGGCAATATATATAATAGCACTGTCATTCTATGTTATATAGTGCCTGTTCCTATCAGTCTGACTATCAGAAAGATAAGCAGGAAGACGTACAATCCACAGATCTTTATTTGTCCCAATGTTTTTATTTTTTTGGTTACAGAAGCTGGGGATCGATCTGTTCTTAACTCAATTTTTCTTTTTGTAAAAACTTGATTGCTTTGTATGGATTGTAATAAAATTAATAAAAATAAAAAAAATAAATATATTATAATAAACTACCACCATCCTGGCCTAGTAAGTCAAATGAGCAAAATTAAACATAAAAGCCTAAATTGGTACAAACATTTGTAAATACAGCAGTTTTAATATACCTTAATTGTTGAATGTCTCTTCTTGGACAACATTAATGTTAAATGGCATTCAAACAGTGGTGGAGTAGGAGGCTGTGGATAAACTAATGGACACTTTCTTGGTCTGTCGCTATCCTCTTAGCATACTTTACATTACAGATTTCTGTTATGTTCCACATATTAGGGACCTTTCCATTGCCCACAGATCCAATTTTACCCCTTTACAGAATAAAATGTTTCTTTGTCAAGCAGTGGTACCACGGAGAACCTTAAAGTGCCATTAAAAAACCAGCATGGGTATTCTAAATTGGTTGCAATGTCACATTCTGTTATGGATAATTTTAATACAGTGTGGAAAAGTGGTTAAGGCTTTGGACTTCAATCCTTGTGATTGTGGGTTCAAATCCTGCTGCCGACATGGTGGGACCCTGAGAAAGTCACTTCACATGTGTGAGCCCCAATTGGAAAAAAACGGAACCAATCGTATCTTGGAAATGTTGTAAAGGTGTCCGCCAAATAAATAATAATAATACTGCTGACTGCCTTAGTGTCACACAGTAGAGGAGATTGAATTGGTTGCAAATTCTCCAAATGTCTCTCAAGGTCCTCACACTTAGCCTGACTGACATTAGAGCCTAATGGTAAAGATGTAATGCTGTAAAGGACATTGGGACAATCGAGAAAAGAAAAGGCCATTCAGCCCAAGAAAGCTCACCAGTCCTATCCACTTAATTGTTCCCAAATATCATGGAGTCTAAAATTGAAAGTCACAAAACTCCTCCTCGCTGAGTAAGCCTCCTTAAATTCTCATTTCTTGTCTGATAACTTTACGTAAGGTGAATTACAACATTTGACATACAGTTGGTTCCACATTTTTTGTGTTTTTCCAGTTGGAGCAGAAGATGATGAAGTGGCTTGCTGTTGGTCACAGAGTGTCACCTGTGGGATTTGAACCCCTGCCCCCAGTCCATATTCTTAACCACTACACCACACTGCCCACTTAAATGCTCCACATTTGAGATGCTGGAGTCGAATGATTTAAGGCTGGAGACAGTGGCACTGACCAAAACACAGGAGTAAGAGTTGGAGGTGGCAGAGTTAAAGTTACTAAGATTTGCATTGGGTGTGATGAGGATGGACAGGAATAGGACATTAGAGGCTCAGCCCACATTGGAGAGTTGGGAGACCAAACCAGAGAGGCGAGATTGCATTGGTTTGGACATGTTTAGAGGAGAGATGCTGAGTATATTGAGAGAAGGGTGCTAAGGATAGAGCTGCCAGGTAAAAGGATAAGAGGAAGGCCTAAAAGGGGGTTTATGGATGTGGTTAGAGAAATGACATGCAAATGGTGGGTGTGACAGAGCAAGATGCAGGGACAGGAAGATATGGAAAAAGATGATCCACTGTGGCGACCCCTAACGGGAGCAGCCCAAAAGAAGGAGAAGAAGAAGAATGATTTCTGATGCCATTGAAGTAGAAACCCTGGCAGCCTTTAAGAAAGAATTGGGATGAGAGATGGAGACAGCTTAACTATTAGCCAAAGCAACCACCTTGGTGGACTGAGTGGTATCCTGTCGTTTGTCAGCTTTCTCGGGTTCTTATGTTGCAGTTGTTGGTGGCTGTTCTGTGGTAAATCCTGAACTGTCCGTGTGTGCAACAGGGCATCTAATCCAGGATCGGTTCCTCTGGTGTGTAGTGTGTGACTGCCAACAACCATTACAAAAACCAATGAATGGATTGATGGGTGGGTGGAAGGACAGACCTCGGTGATGTTTACTATCATCTTCAGATGTTCCACGTTTAACAGGCCGGTGTTTACGGAGTATGCGCGCAGAAACCCGCACACTCACACTCGCGCGCGCGCTCACACACACACACACACACACGCCAAGACCGCAGCCCTGTAACTTTATATGCTCAGTTCCTCTTCGTGGTGCTAACATGTCATTTCAAAGAGCTGCGAGTTACTAAACACTACAGCCGTCCGATTCAAATTTCACTTTGCAAAAAGTGCTGTTTAAAAAGAGAACCCGGCCGCCCAGCTCCAACTAAATGTGGTGTAGGCTAATACTAAAATCCACACGAGCTCCGAGAAGTCTTGCCTCTGCGAACGCGACAGCGTCAAGACCCCCTTTTTTCCTGCGCTGTCAGATTTAAAGTAAAAGCGCGCCTTATTCTAGTTTATTCTTTAATGCAACGAAAAATCCCAAATCTGTAATGGAAAGAAGCCATTTTATTCCGACATGCACACTGTATACGCAGCTAATTAAAAAAAAATAAATTAATTAAAACTGGATTAGCTGCCCCGGCGTTTCCATTTGAATGCATTAGTGATGGTAACATTGCGCTGATGCAAAGAGGAAAAAAAAAAAAAAAAAAAAAAAACCTTGCGAAATGTTAAGAAGGTTGTCAAAGGCGGGTTTGCAGTGCACTTGGATACAAGCAGGAATAATGAAAAGCAGACTTACTTAGGAGACCATCCTCTCCACTTCACCAGGTATTCGATCCGTCCCTGTTTAAAAAAAAATAATAATTATAAAAAAAAATTCAAAAGCTGCAAAGCCAGGCAACGTCACCGGCGAAGAAGGCGGAAAGTGAGCCCCGCTTCATTTCGCTCTTGGTTTCCACTGCTTTTTTTTGCCCCCTTTTCCAGCCTGGAATATTGGAACACGCGTTTTATTTACCTTTCTTATTCGTTTCTTTTCGATGCTTTCCACCGCAAAGACGTGCTCTCCGGCGGCTGGGAGCTCCATGTTTGTTTGCTGGGTGGTTTTGAAGCGCTCGAAGAAAACGACCTTCTCTCCGACTTCCACCCTCCTCTCTGGATTTGTCCTGCTAATTTTCCTGCTCGCTTGCTCGATCTCGCGCTCTCGCTAGCTGCTTTCCTAACGTAGTGATCATTGGCAAGAAGCTCAACGCACACTGACTGATCTACTGGCTGCCGCTGCAGAAGAGCTCATGCAAATAGCTGGGCACGTGACGTCACGAGGGGGTACTGGTGCTATGCATGAGCCGCGCTGTCACTCGGCTGGGGTGCAGCACTGCCGTGCGCTGCAAGAGGGAGCTACAGCAATGGAATGGAATGAAACGAGAGCTTCGCTGTTGCCAAAAAAAAGGAATGATAAAAGTAACGAGAGACAGAAAGGACCTTCACGTAGCTTATGAGAGGAACTTCAGAAAACGATGTGGTGTTATAGTATGATCACTCCCGGCGAATCCGTTCATCCTTTCCTTAAAGCTTGTAAAATTCGGGAGCCTTCCGCCAATAAACCCTCGCCAGTCAACACACATCGACAGGACATAATGAGAGTTATAATTAAACAATTTCCCAGTTCGGGTCGATTATGTGCTGAAAATCCGAACCACGTGCTCCTTCTGACATTTATTTCTATACTATTATTCGACATTGATGTAATGCACTCCAGGTCGTATATAAAAATCATTAACTCGAGGGTGTTTTACATTTTTTTTGAGTTCTCAACCGATAAGTTTCAGGCTTTTCTATCCCCTAATAAATTTAGCATTCGTTAAAAAAAAGATGTCAGGTGCATTATGTGAACGTATGTCAACTAAATCTATTCTATAGGTCATAGAAAAAGACGTCAGTATCTAGATTTTTTTAACCTTTCCAGAGCTGCGTGACTTTGTTTCTCAGATCGATGTGCAACAGACAAAGGTTAAGGTGGAAAAAAAAGTCAAAACGGTGAAAGCCCAGAAAGGAAAAGTCGAGAAAAAGAGAGAAAAACTACTGTAATTAAACATTTTTTCCGTATCTTAAAAGAAACGACAGCGGATCTTGGGAGTGGTGTACTCGTTTCAGCCAACTTCACCTGCACCGAATAATGCGGGTGGCGATTCCAAAACGTCGGGGAAACGGAAGATTTGCCCGGCCGCATTGCACCAACTTTAAACATAAAGACTGCTCCGCGTGAGTCACCTTAAAGAATAAATTTATCAGCATCTTCTAACGTATTTTCGAGAAAACCCGTTTGTTTCGACGCACTTCTCTGGTTTCATCGTCAAAATCGGTGGGTTTTAACACGTTAGTTGTTGTCACGTCGTGGACATTTTAAAACCGACCACGCAAAACGAGCCTCGTACACAAGAGTTTCAGTTTAAAAGGTTGGCACCAGCGCCGTCACCGCTGCTGCTTCCATGAAAGTTGAACAATGGGTTCTTCTCGAGTATATTTCGGAGGGTTGGGATGTGAACGTGATAACATGGAGTACGTTTGGAAAGCTACTTCAAATGTGAAGAATTTGGCGAACCGATACGCAAATCTTCATTCTGCCTTCCTGACAGAAGCGTACATTTTAGAAAGCAATTTCAGACAAAAAGTAGATTTGCTGCTTCAACACCACGCAGCTTATTTTATTTTCCAGCACTTCGTTTTTATTATCAATGTGACCCATCTGCATACACCAGATTATGGCGCTGTAGTTGTACACACTTCTTTCAATGTGTCTGATGTTAATATGCCATTAGATTTAGCTTTGGTGAGAGGGTATTAGCTATGTAGGTCAGAGCCCTCCTGGTCCACGAGTCCAGTGGCTCATCCTGTAGGTTATTTAGAAATGCCATCGCAGACCTGGCAGGCAGAGAGCTCTCACGGAGGATTAATGCCATAGTAACCAAAGGGTTTCGACTTGGCGTCCAGGTGTGGTGGTGCTTTACACTGGAGCCCGTAAGCCGGTCCGGTAATACGGAGTTCGTTTGTCCTGTGCACTAAAACGACGAAGAGGAAATCGTTTTAGAGGAGAGTGCGTGCAGCTGCTGCGTAATTAGTCTTATAATGAATCGCATTTCACAGGTTGCAGAATACGAATGAAAAATTCCGATTTTTTTTAACCCCCGGAGGACAATGCAATTATACCTACGCGAACTTAAAGTGTTGTATTATTTAGTATATGAAATCCCTCGAGTCTAATCGCGGTCTGCTAGATTCCGCAAGAAAGGGGTTAAGCGCAACAAATACGATTTTTTTCCTAAAGCATTAACGAGCAGCCTATTACGGTACAAGGCTGCCAGTAAGAGTCCGCTCTTCCATAAAAGGAAACAGCAATGACACCAGCCCAAATCCCCCCACCCCCCACCGACACCACCACCGCTAGCACCTTACGAAACGGAGATGTGTAACCTACAGGATTATAATAGTTATTAAGACAACAACCCCCCTCCCCGCCCACCTTAAAAAAAAATACAAATGACATAAAATAAGATTACAATCAACACATCAATAACGCAAACGCGGGCTCGTCTTCAGCGCGGACACGAGGATTTCTGATCTATTTCAGGAAATGGCCCTGATGTTGGGTTTTAATAAACATCGTATCCGCTAATTGCCTTTAATTATTATTTATAATATTTTGGGCTCCTTTGCTGCCTAGAAACAAAGCGGTGTCGAAGCAAAGCATATTGCTCACCAATTAAATGTCTGAATAATTTATATTTACTGGAAAGCCGCTATGAAAAGACACGGCATGAAAATAGATTCGCATTTCAAAGTCGATATATTTGATGTCTACACTTGTTTTCTGTTACAACCAACAAATGACACGGGCAGATTTTTGTATAATCTGAGCGCGTAGCCATTAAAAGTGTGCAGCGAAAGGACTGCCGTCGTACTGCGTCAGGCTCAGAACATGGCCATATATGGAGCCGCCGCAAAAAGCAGCCCGACTCGGAAGGGATCTCGGGGTACTGAAAGGTCCACCGTGAAGAGAGCTCATCTATCTATCTATCTATCTATCTATCTATCTATCTATCTATCTATCTATCTATCTATCTATCTAATCCTGGCTACTATACCAAATCTATCTATCTATCTATCTATCTATCTATCTATCTATCTATCTATCTATCTATGCTAAAATTAAAATCTATCTATCTATCTATCTATCTATCTATCTATCTATCTATCTATCTATCTATCTATCTATCTATCTATCTATCTATACTCTTAAAAATAAAGGTGCCACACAATTTTTTTTTAGAAACACAACAGGCTTGAGAAATATAAATCTGAATAGATGATAATAGATTTGTGAATTGCCAGTAGGTTCATGGTGTGAATGCCATAGGATAAGTTTAGATTTTGTCCATCTTTCACTACCCTAAAGAGTTTTACTGGACCCAGAGAACCAATATCAAATGTAAAAACACCCTTCCCAGAATACAATGGTTCTTTGATGGGCAGTGGCTCATTTCGGAATCCCACAAGCCAGTAAAATGCCATTACAGCATCTTTATTGTAACAGTGTATCTGTTTATAGATATCTGCTTCACTAAGTCGAATATCATGCTGTATTTACACTTTCATTCCTTTGCCATATTTCAAAAACTGACCTACAGTTACCAGGGTTAGCCTGATAAATATATTAATTATATTGGTAAAATAACAATATTGTACACCATTTACTATCTTTCATTTTTCAAGAATTGCCCCAGTGCTCAAAAAGATTCATTTAAAGAAATCTCGGGTATAAATGATGTTTTATAAGTTATGGTAAATATATGTCTAGTGGTAAAAGGTGAGTTAAAAACCTGAAATCTGTAAATATTTTATATATGTTGTTTACTGCTCTCTGTTAATAAGACTGTTACTGTAATTTAATTGTAAATAAAGGCCTGTTTAAAATTCAATATTTTTTATAATGTTTTTATTTGGTGTGGCCTAGCCTGCCATAAATGGTGTAGGATAATGCTGTAGGGGTAATTTCATTTCCTTGTCCATTGTTTTCTAAAATGGAATGAGTATTCTTTCTGAAACAATACCTGTTGTATACAACACATATAATTTAAGATCATGTCATAATTAAGTAGGCACCCCAACACAACATGACAGTCTTAAACTAGTTAAACTGCATTTAGAGCCAGCTGCATTGTATAGTACTATCTACTATACTATTATATAGTGCCTTTCATATCTATCTATCTATCTATCTATCTATCTATCTATCTATCTATCTATCTATCTGTTAATATTTGAGAATGTTATTGTATGTTATAATATGACATACTCTACAACCTGGAAATTGATCATGGGCTTATATATTATATATAGTGCTCTCAATTGTCTGTCTGTCTAAATAAGTGTTTCTCAAATAGTGGGGCGCGCCATCAAGGGGGGCGCGTTTGACCTTGGGGAACATGCTTTTTTATTTTTATTTTAAATTTTTTTTGAATTTCGAATGCACTTTAAATCTTTTCTGTTACATTTAATAAAGCTATTCTTTGTTGTAAATTGGTCCATATTTCTTTCTTTTTTTATTCTCTTATATGTTAATAAGGATACAATGTTATGCAGAGGTGTACTTATAACAATTTTATAGACAAATGATACTATTTATATTTGCGCGGGGGGCGCGAGATGTTTTCTTCTTCCTAGGGGGGCATGACAGAAAATAATTGAGAAGCACTGGTCTAAATCTATCTATCTTAAAAATACTGGATGTTTAATAGCATTTTCTTTATTGTGAGGTTCCTCATAGAAACATTGTTTGGCAATGAACCATTGAACTCTGGGAATTCTTTACATGCAGAACTCATTCTTTTGGGCTTTTAAAAGATTCCTAAAATGAAAACAAAATAGAAATCTTTAATGTCAATGCTAATTAGCAGAACACTGACTGATCCAGGAAGGCTGAACTGTGTATTTCACAAATATGTTTCACATTTATTTATGGAGTCTGTTACAAATCTAAATCAATTAGAATTTCTTTCTGGAAATTTGATGTGGATGGTACTTTTAGGAGTCAAAAAGGGAGGGTTCACCCGTGGCATTGTTCTGAAGAACCACATTGGCACCTTTGCTTTTAAGAGTGTCCTACTTTTAATATCTATCTATCTATCTATCTATCTATCTATCTATCTATCGAATCCTGCCTACTATACCAAAATCTATCTATCAACACTATTCATTATCTATTTTTATGTTGAGTATCTCTGCCTCTCTGTTTTTCTGAAGCATGTTTAAGGCTTTCCTTGGTGTGACCGGATATTTCAATTGTCCCGGAGCTAAAATTGCGACGTATTAGCTCGATTTCAGCGCGCCTACTTGCCCACATCTCTGGCTCATTGTATGTTGTGCCTGTCGTCATTCCCGATTCATCTCCGGCGTCACCAGTAATTGTACCGTTATCTCCATCACCGTCATTAGCCGATCACCAGGCGACAAGAGGACGTCAATACCAGACTCTGTTCACTGAAAATGCGCACTCGATCGTTCACCTTTCTTATTGTAAAGTGCCCTTTTGTTCAATGGAAATGGGATAATAGCCTAATGGAGCAGGCGATTTGTATCGTGAATGCGTGCAGACGTGTGTACATGGGCATATTTAGGGCGTTTGAACTTCTTTTCCTTTCCAATCTTTCAGGTGAAACTAAAAATAGAAGCATTTATCTTAACATCGCTGACAGTTTATATTGGGCCATTGTGTGTTGTTCGTGACCTTTTGTTATCTACTACTCTACTCCCGTTTTCATTGGCTGCTGATGAGCTCAGGTTGCTTAATATTTTAATTCGTTCAAAAATAAAGAACGCATCGTTCACCTGCACGGCTTTAGCCCACCGAAAGCCCCTGAAGGTGACTCATATGAACGAATTTCTCCAAAAGTCAATTTCCAGCCCAGCTGAGTTTGATTTTGCGCTTCCGAAGCCCGGGCACTCAAGTGTAATAACTCGGCGTGGTGAGAAACAAGCGGTGTGGATCCCAATTAAGTTGCTCGGTTGGCTAACAGGCTCCGACCCCTGCTGTGCTCAGTTTAGCACGACGAGCAACTAAACGGTTTTCTCCCCGGCAGAACTTGGATTTCTTGTTTTTTGTTTTGTCATAGAGATGCTTCCTTCAGGACAGATCGGGGCCAAACTACTAGAAGAATCCCCACGAGTATTGTTATCCGGTGTATGGTGGTGATGTCCGAGCAGAGATTCGTCATAATGCGGTTCAACTGGAGGAGGCAGCGAACCCGGGGGTCCAAATCGCTCCTACATTTTTCTGGCTAGTTCCAAATTTTGGGGAGGGGGATTAAGGGTGCATGGCAAACACAACTTCTCCTGAACTCGTAGCTTTTTTTAAACCCCAGTTTGCAGTGTGAAGGTATAATTACAGCAGAACAAGACGAGCTGCGGCAGACAGGCGTGTCGGGAGGAGAAGGCAGCCAGCCGCCCGCATGAACTTGCAGAGCGATGTCTTATTTTTCAACGTGATTGCATTTTTGACACTTGTTTTACAACTTTTAGGTTCACCGGCAGCCCTCCCCGCTCTCCATCGACGCAGTGCATTCCTGTTCTTTTCATGATCGCAGATTACTGCTGAAAGGACCCCCTTCTATCAGCCCAACGAGCACAAAAACGGGGAAAAAAACGGAAAGCCTCTTGTGCTTTTATTATATACGACAGACTCCGGAAGGCTGAATTAGGATTGCCAATTAATCCGTAATTAATACTGAAATTCGCAATTTCAGTTTGGTCAGTTTAATCAAAAGTGTTACTTAGAAGATTGGTAAGGGGGTTGAAAAAGCTATTAAGAGATTTTATTTGAAGGGACAATTTTAGTCTTCTCACCCTGCAGAAGGTTTGGAGAAGACAGCCAAGGTTACTATGGCAACAACTTCCAATAACTTCACACAAATGAACTTAAAGCTCGGCAGACGCCGCTCGGTGTTAAAGCTGACAACGCTCGCTCTTCCATTTTGTCTCCCGTGAACGCCTGGAAGAAGGGGGTCCAAGTCAGTTGCGAAAAGGGTCCCAAATTTAGCATATAGGATTTGTTATTCGGAATAAACTGGTGAAGGGTCTGCATGGTTTTGCAAGGCACAATCTTTTATTTATTTTTTTAAAAAAGGGATTTCCTCCGAGCGATGCCATACTGGAAACCATTTGTGGTTCCCAAAAGACCCCCTCCACATGAAGGTTCCAGAAAGAACTATTTATTTATTTAGATCCCTAACATTCAAGGCAATAAATAACCAGAAATAGATGGTGTCACATATGTGCGTTGGGGGGGAGAGAGGGCCCAAAAAAAAGAGCGTGAAAGGACAAAAGATAAGGGATTGGAACAGAGTGCCAACGCCTTTTCTCTTCTCTCGACAGACTAACAGAAAAATAACAAAATACCCTTGCCTCAATCTCACGCCAATAAACCACTTCTGGCTCCCCATAATAACTCCACTTCCGGCTGCTCCTCCCGAAGACGTCACTTCCGGCTCCCGTTGAAGATGGCATTTCCTGCCAACTCATTCCCACGTCCTCCGTATTGCATTTCCTGTCATTATCGTATAAAAGTCCTATAATGAAATCTGGTTGTCAAATGTCTGTTTTTAGGAAGTTTGACTGCAGTCTCGGTCCTTACTCTACAATCGACAACATTATATGGGGAATTCCCCCAAACTCTTGATCTTTTCTTTCTGTGTTTATTCCTTCACAATGGTAACAGATTTGCAAATTACCAATTGGTCATCATTTTAGAAGGACTCTTGCCGCTGCACACAATCCCACACAGTTCAGGTTTTCTTGATTTGTTAGTGTCCTGCTAGGTAGGTCACCATATGTTAAAGATGTCGGGTGTTGTCTACATATTAGGAAGTGTTTCAAAGCAGAAAGAAATGGTGCTGAGTCAAGCAACAGTTGTACAACCCAGTAAGGAATCAATATACCTTTTGAAGAGTGAATGTTTGAAGTTAGGCCGGTGTGGCAATTCATCTGAGTATTAACACTCATATGTCTAGGAATGTGATGAACCCGCTGACCGCCCGATGTAAGAGGAGACAGCAAAAAAAAAAAACAACTCTTCAGTCATCATTGATTATTAGAAAACTTGGGGGTAATAAGAATAAAAAGTAATTAAATACTAGGGGGTTATGTCCCCTGCTCGCTTCGCTCGTCAACCCCCAGTTTGCGGTTCTGCCACTCGCGTATGGGGATGTACAATTTAAACAGATTTTTATTTTAATGGGAAATTGTTACATATACATCAACACAACGCATAACTGCCCGTGAGTGAATTTCATTTCTCTCTCTCTGTTAAATTAAATGACTTTTTTGAATGTTTGTCTCTGTGATTTGTTAATCGTCATAGCAAAAGCTATTCTAACAGGAAACTGTAAACGTTTTAATATGAATGGCATATCAAGATCTCCTTTGGTGTCTAATGTTACCCCTGAAGATGGACTACATTACCTTTCTCGTATGCGTCCTTCTTTCTACAGTAATTGGGCCGGTGGAAGACCAGATGGTGTTAATGGTTATATTGTTTGTGATATTATAAGTTGATGTTTTCATCTTCCACACCATCACCACCAAATGTTAGAGCAGTCTATTGATACGCATTTAACCAATTTGATGTGTAACCGTTTGAGATTTTTGGACGCATTTAACCAATTTGATGTGTAACCGTTTGAGATTTTTGGACGCATTTAACCAATCTGATGTGTAACCGTTCGAGATTTTTGGACGCATTTAACCAATTTGATGTGTAACCGTTTGAGATTTTTGGACGTGTTTAACCAATTTGATGTGTAACCGTTCGAGATTTTTGGACGCATTTAACCAATTTGATGTGTAACCGTTCGAGATTTTTGGACGCATTTAACCAATCTGATGTGTAACTGTTCGAGATTTTTGGACGCATTTAACCAATTTGCTCTATAACCGTTCGAGATTTTTGGACGCATTTAACCAATTCGATGTGTAATCGTTGATGAATTTAACCAATTCGATGTGTAACCGTTTGAGATTTCTGGATGCATTTAACCAATTTGATGTGTAACCGATCGACATTTTTGCCGTTAATTCATTTGACTTCATCGTTTCTCAGTGCTAGGATTGCCTGTACTCATTTCTTCTGTTGATAACCCTCCGTGATGAAATTCTTCAATAAGATTTGGACATAATACGTCTTCTTTAATCGGAACTTAAAGTGAGGAAAACGTTAAAATGTATAAGAGCTGAGAGAGCAGGAACTGTGTCTGACAAAAGCAATCAAACGAATGAGAGTTGGTTTTGTTTGAAAATGTTTGAGAGGAGGAAGTGACTTCAAAAAAATCTCAAGGCAATAGTCTTGTCTCATGGGACTTGGAAAAAAAATCTCTCTTTCAAAAAGTCTTGTCTCCAAAAAGTCTTGGCGAGTCGAAGAATTTTTTTTATACAATAGAGAAACATTCCTCAAACTAACCTACTCAAAGAGCTTCACACAGACGGCGGGGAAGCACGTCACCCACCACCAATGTGTAACATCTACCCACACTTAAAAATCAAGCTGTTCCCGGCGGAGTGATGTCATAGTGGAACCATTTTTGGGTCCTGAAGGACCCATCCACATGAAGGTTCCAGAAAGTTCCTTAAGTAGCCATCCATACTTTGGTGAAATACCAATGGGTTCCTCGTTTTAGAAGGACTCTTGCTGCACACACAATAACACAGGCCAAGTTCAGGTTTTCTTGATCTCTCAGTATCCTCCACTTTGCTAGGTAGCTCAATACACATTGTAGTTTCCTGTTTTGTCCACATATTAAGCCCAAAGAGCTGATTTCTTATTATGAAGCCTTTGTCAAGCAAGGAGCCACACAACCCAATACACTGCCATTAAGGAACCAGGATTTTTAAGAGTGTGGATAATGTGATGACAGCATTTCTTACACCATAGCTATTAGGTGGCTAAGGGGTGAGGAAGAAAGTTAGCCAATATGGAAGAGGAGGATGATTAGGGGCTCAGCAGGACCAGGCAGTGGGAGTGTAAAGAAGAGACAAAACAACGTCAGAGTGTTGGGAGCACCACCCTGAGATAAGGAAACAATGAAAAACACGGAAAAAAAGAAGTTGTGAATAACGTCTTTTCTTAAAGGAGTTCCGAACCGATGCAAACTCATAATTGCCGGACGTCCGGTCATACGGGTTACAGGCAGGAAGGGGACGGGTCCAGGAGGGCGGATAACGGAAGTGACATCGATGGTGGTAAGGCTGTCAATCTTCCGTTTTATGCGGGGAAGAAAGGAGAAAGCGTTAGCACACAGCGCCAACTCCTGGGTAATTACCATCACCAGAGCTTTTAAGCAATTCAACCAGAACATCAGGAAAAACACGTCACTCTTTTGAAAAGATCTGTTGTGACCACGCAGAGTCCGAAAGACAGTGCCATGTTTACAACTCAGTGTCACTGTCACTGCACTGGGACATTTGGATCCACATTCAGACCACTGGGTAAGTGACACTCCCCCCATGCACCGATGGCCTCGTCAACACCTGTTCAAGGTCCCTAAAGCACTGCTTGGTCGCTTATTCTTTGTGTCTGTGCTTCTTTGTGAGCAATTCTTTGTGAATTTGGAAACAATTATTTTGAAATGTATTGTTTGAGCTGGTTCACTGCCCACTTATGAGGTTTGTTTGAATCGTATGATTCATAAAGACACATACAGTATGAACCATACAAATGACTAATGCTTTGCAGAATAGTTTTTATTTCTATATTTTTCAATAACTTCACAAATGATCAGACTACTGTATTCTGCAATATGGTTGTCGTGACCCTGGCAGTGCCAAAAGAACAAGTCTCAAAAATACCTTAAAAGGTTGCCCTCTACAGGGGGTGGGGGGAAATGCCGTCAAAACCCTGACTAGACGCCAAAAGGTTTATTTCGATAAAAGGCTTTGCAAGGCACGAAGCTGCTAAGAGCATAAAGGAATTGTCTCAAAAGGCAAGGCAATCCACAATAAACAAAGTCCTAATAGAGAATCCAAAATCACAGTTGAAAACAGAGCACAGGTTCAAAAAAATGATGCAGAAAACACGAAAAGCAATAGCCCATTTAAATAAAGGAAACACTCCACTCCCTAGCGCATTCGAAATGAACCGTCAGGGACTGTGGAAGGCCCTCCCATAAACAGGGTGGAGGGCGGTTCCTGGTGGTGATTGGCAGGTGACCAGGGAACCACCCACAAAACACTTGGGCCATAATCTTCTATAATACACTACCGTGGCTGTCCGTTTGTCTGTACAGGATTTTAAATCGCCTGTAGCTCACAAACCGTTTGACCGATTGACCTAAAATTTGGTAACCATATATACTACATGACGTCTACTATCCGCTGTCGGGGTGATGATTGACCTCCAAGGTTGTTCCTCTTTTTATTTTATTTTATTGAAGAATCAACCCTCGGCAGTGCCCAACAGGGCGGCGCCTGCATATGGGTGCCGTTCTCATCCCTACCACCTGTCACTTCCTCTACCTCTTCATATTTTAAATCTTCAATCTGCCTCAAGAATGATTTAAGTGCCAACTTAAGTGAAAAATGAAGGAAAACGTACAAAGTAATTGCAACACAAACGCTGACTTAATCTGTTTTAACGTGAAAAGATGCCGACGGAAGAAGGGAAGAAGCGGGATGCTAGTGTGGAGAAAAGAAGAGCTGCTCAGGAGCCAATGAGTGCTAAACGTACAGCGAAAGAGGATGACAACTAAGAACGCTCAAGTCAAGTGTGTTCGTGCAGTGCGCCGTTACTGGTCTACAAGTGAACACAAAGAAAAATGCGCATAATACACAAAAGAAACATTACTGCAAAATAAATGATACAAAATTAGACAAAACAAACTAAGCCCTAGCCAGGGGAGAAACAAGACAATGGTGTATTGTAACGATTGTAACCGATACATTTCGCTAAGTTTACAGTGAAAATTGTACTGGTGATTGCAGGTCAACCCCAAACTGCCTTCAGCCTCTTCCCACAGTGCAGAAAGATGACTTACCATAATAAAAAATGATTTTTACAAAACCACACAGAGAAAAGATGCAACAAACAAAATGTAATTAATACCTTTTCTACAATCCCCCAGAACTCCCCCTCTTCAAATACAGAGAGTGCAGAATTATTAGGCAAGTTGTATTTTTGAGGATTCATTTTAATATGGAACAAACACAGTGCTATCAGTCAATCCAAAATGTTAATAAACCTGAAACCTGAATGTTTCACAACGGAAATGTGAGTGTGAACATCATCAGGGGAATACATATGTGCGCACAATTATTAGGCAACTATTAGTGTGCAGATTTATTATGCAACTAAAGGAAAAATGAAAATTTTCCCATCTCACTTGTTTATTTTCATCTGTTATAGTGAGAATAATAAACAAACACCTCAAAATTTACAAATAAACATCTCTGACATTTCAAAAAAAATCAATCAATCAATCAATGACCAATATAGCCACCCTTCTTTCCAATAACAGTCATAAGCCTTTCCATTCATGGAGTCTGTCAGTTTCTTGATCTGTTGACGATCAGCTTTTTGTGGAGCAGTGACTACAGCCTCCCAGACACTCTTCAGAGAGGTGTATTGTTTTTCTCCCCCGTAAATCTAGCGTTTAAGAAGTGCCCACAAGTTCTCGATAGGGTTTAGGTCAGATGAGGAAGGGGGGCCATGTCATTATTCCTTCATCTTTAAGGCCTTTACTGGCTGGCCACGCAGTGGAGAACTTCGATGCAAGTGATGGAGCATTGGCCTGTATCACTGTTTGAAGAAAGTGTCTTCGAAAAACTGGCAGTAGGTTTGGGATTTGATTTTGAGTTCATCTTCAATGCAAAAAGGTCCAACTAGCTCATCTTTAAAAATGCCAGCTCATACCAGTACCCCACCTCCACGTTGGAGGGGAGCTCTGTGCCCATTACTGATCCACAGGTCCATCCATCTGGTCCATCAAGAGTCACTCTCATCTCATCGGTCCATAAAACCTTTGAAAAAAATCTGTCTTCAGATATTTCTTGGCCCAGTTTTGACGTTTCAACTTATGTTTCTTGTTCAGTGGTGGTTGGGTTTCAGCCCTCCTTACCTTGGCCATGTCTTTGAGCACTGAACACCTTGTACTTCTGGGCACTCCAGGTAGGTTGCAGCTCTGGAATATGAAAGTACTGGAGGATAATGGGTTCCTGGTAGCTTCACGTTTGATTCTTCTCAAATCTTTGGCAGCTAATTTGCGTCTTTTGTTCTCAACACGTTTCTTGCGACCCTGTTGACTATTTGCAACAAAATGTTTGATGGTTCTGTGATCACACACCAATATCTTAACAATTCCAAAAGTGCTGCATCCCTCTAAAAGACTTTTTACAATTTTTGACTTCTCAGAGTCAGTTAAATCTCTTTTTTGGCCCATTTTGCCTGAGGAAAACTAGCTGCCTAATAATTCTGCACACCTTGATATAGGGTGTTGATCTCCTTAGGCCACACCCTCCCTCATTACACAAATACACATCACCTGACGTGCTTAAATCCAATAAGCATTCAAGTTAATACAGCTTGGAGTTGGAATATACGCATTAAAAATGATGATATGGTCAAAATACTCACTTGCCTAATAATTGTGCACACAGTGTATGTACAATAAACAAAAGGCATAAAATTATGTACCCAACAATATTCCCCACTGTCCATTCGATTTAGTCTTTCTTATCCGATTATCATATTTCCCCATAGATCAGTTTCATAGACCCCCATATCTGCATGGGTTTCCCCCCACAGTCCAAAGACATGCAGGTTAGGTGCATTGGTGATCCTAAATTGATACCAGCATAGGAGAGACATCCCCACCCACAATTACAGCAGTCCAGGTAATCAGAGAGCTGAGGAGACTTTGTGCCACCAGACGCAGCGGGTCCAGATGTAGTTTCGCCATGACTGCTGAAGGCCTGTGCGTTAGAGCTGGGGAGTTCTCTACAGTGCATCTTCAACCTGAGCCTGGAACAGGGGAGAGTCCAGAGGCTTTGGAAAACATCTTGCATCACCCCAGTCCCAAAGGTATCACGTCCTAGTGAGCTGAATGACTTCCGGCCTGTCGCTCTGACGTCACATGTGATGAAGACCATGGAGCGGCTGCTGCTTCACCACCTGAGGCCACAGGTCTGCCACGCCCTCGACCCTCTGCAGTTCACATACCAGGAGAAGGTGGGAGCGGAGGATGCCATCATCTATATGCTACACCGATCCCTCTCCCACTTGGACAGAGGCAGTGGTGCTGTAAGAATTATGTTTCTGGACTTCTCTAGCGCCTTCAACACCATCCAACCTCTGCTCCTTAGAGACAAGCTGACTGAGATGGGAGTAAATTCACACCTGGTGCCATGGATTGTGGACTATCTTACAGACAGACATCAATATGTGTGTTTTGGGAACTGCAGGTCTGACATTGTGGTCAGCAGCACAGGAGCGCCGCAGAGGACTGGACTTTCTCTGGTCCTATTCAGCCAACATACATCAGACTTCCAATACAACTCGGAGTCCTGCCACGTGCAAAAGTTCACTGACGACACTGCTATGGTGGGCTGCATCAGGAGTGGGCAGGAGAAAGAGTATAGGAAACTAATCAAGGACTTTGTGAAATGGTACAACTCAAACCAACTACAACTGAACACCAGCAAAACCAAGGAGCTGGTGGTGGATTTTAGGAGGCCCAGGCCCCTCATGGACCCTGTGATCATCAGAGGTGACTGTGCAGAGGGTACAGACCTATAAATACCTGGGAGTGCAGCTGGTTGATAAACTGAACTGGACTGCCAATACTGATGGTCTGTACAAGAGAGGACAGATCTGACTATACTTCATTAGAAGGCTGGCGTCCTTCAACATCTGCAATAAGATGCTGCTGATGTTCTACCAGACGGTTGTGGCGAGCGCCCTCTTCTAGACGGTGGTGTGCTGAGGAGGCAGCATAAAGAAGAGGGACACCTCACGCCTGGACAAACTGGTGAGGAAGGCAGGCTCTATTGTAGGCACGGAGCTGGACAGTTTGACATCTATGGCAGAGCGACGGGCACTGAGCAGACTCCTGTGAATCATGGAGAATCCACTGCATCCACTGAACAGGATCATCTCCAGACAGAGGAGCAGCTTCACTGACAGACTGAGGAGACCCCACACTATGCGACTCTTCAATTCCAACCGGGGGGGTAAACGTTAAAATTATACAAAGTTATTGTCTGTTATACCTGCATTGTTATCACTCTGATATTTAATATTGTTCTTTATCAGTATGCTGCTGCTGGAGTATGCGAGTTTCCCCTTCGGATTAATAAAGTATCTATCTATCTATCTATCTATCTATCTATCTATCTATCTATCTATCTATCTATCTATCTATCTATCTATCTATCTATCATATAGTGCCTTTCTATCTATCTATCTATCTATCTAAATTGTCCTTAGTGTGTGCTTGGTGTGTGGGTGTGTGTGCCCTGCGGTGGGTTGGCACCCTGCCTGGGGTTTGTTTCCTGCCTTGCGCCCTGTGTTCGCTGGGATTGGCTCCAGCAGACGCTTGTGACCCTCTAGTTAGGATATAGCGGGTTGGAAAATGACCGACTGACTGACAAATAAAGATCTGTTGACATATGTCTACCTGCCCAACTGACTGACTGACTGCTTCTGATCCCTTTCACGGTAAAGTTCACTTCCCTCAGTGTATCCAGAATCATCGAGGTGGCCACCCCAGACTGTGTTCAACTTGTGGTGCTCCTCGAAAACAATCTTTCTCCTGGATGTCTTTTTCCTCCACCATAAAAACTTGGGCTGTCTTTTCTTCCTTCTCTTCCTGCCTTTCAGCGCCCCAATTTAAATAGCTAATCCATTTCCATGGTACTCCCATGGACAGCCCCGTACCTCCCAAAAAGGTCCTCCCTATCCAACCCACCCATCTTATGCTGCAGTATTTTCAAATGGCAACGGGATTTTACATAGAGCAGCATTTCTCAACCTTTAAGTATTTTCAACCCAAGTTTTTATAACAGTTTTAATCGCACCCCCCTGACGTTTTTTTGAAGCCCTAATAAAATGTATTCCTATATTTTTTACTGCTGATACACCGCTACAAGTTTTATTATACCTACTTCTCTTTTATCGACATTTATCTAACTCTAGATTTATTTTTCTAGTATCAGAATGTAGTTCAATTTCTTTTGTTTTAGTTTCAATAGATGTATTTTCATATTTTCAATTCTTGTTTTCTTTTTTTCACATCTTTGCGCCCCTCTTTTTGTTACAAAAAAACCAAACCATTTGCAAATTTAGGTGGCAATGCTACAGTATGATTGGTATGACAATAAAGCCACTTGACTTGAAATGTCCCCGCTGTGACAATGAGCATATACTTTTTCTGTCTATTTTGTTTTGTTGAAGTGATTGCTCCATAATGAACTTGTAAAGACACACACTGGATGCAAGTGTGGATTCTGAATGGTCTTCTTATACATGCCTGTCTTCATAGCACCGTCTGGTAAAAGTCTCAATAACATTCAATAAAGCGCCTCCCCGATATACAGGTGGTCAAAGGCCATTAGCAGGCTACGGTAGACTGCACATTGCCACATAGCATTTTCGTTGCTTGACTGCCACATCTGGTAGCAGTGCCCCCCCTCGCAGCACCTGGACCCTAGTAGGGCTGCCCCAGGTGTGGAATTTGCATGATCTACCTGATAATTGCATGGAGTTTCCTAAAGAGCTGTCAAAGTAGACGGCTGCTCCAAATGAATCCAGTGTTTGTGTACCTAGCAGTGATGCTATGATGTTAATTGGTCCATAATGTTATCTTCGGATGATATCGTATGAAGTAAAGATTTACTGCCTGTGTGGAAACCAGGGGCACTCCAGCTGCCCCAACCCCGACACAGACAGGCAGAGACACGAGTTCAGTACAACACACGTATATTTAGGAAGGGGAAGTGCGCCACCCCTCACTCCCCTCAACAGCACAATACATCAGGCACTAAATATACAGTCCCTTCTGTCATCTTCTTCTTCACTATCTCTCCTTTCCACCTGGACTCCTCCACGGTCAAGCTTCGTCACACTTTCTCCGGACTCTAGCTCTCCTGGAGTGAGGTGGCTCCTTTTAAGCAGGAGTGTTAATCAGATTTGGAATCACCCCCAAGGTGTGCTGAAAGGCCTCCTGTAAGGCTCTGCCGCTACAGTTATCAATAGCACCTGATGACCCCGACTCTCTCGATTCACTAACACAATGTCTTACTGGTATTTCTGAATGGATGAATAGTAATTTTCTCAAACTAAATAAAGAGAAATTTTAGTAATTGGCAATAATGGATTCAGTGAGGTTATCAGAAATAAACTTGATGCACTAGGATTAAAAGTTAAGACGGAAGTAAAAAATTTAGGGGTAACCGTGGACTGTAATCTGAATTTTAAATCGCATATTCATCAGACCACTAGGACAGCATTTTTTCACTTAAGAAACATAAGTAAAGTTAGACCTCTTATATCATTGAAAGATGCGGAGAAATTAATTCACGCTTTTGTTTTCAGTCGACTAGATTACTGTAACGCACTCCTCTCAGGACTACCCAAAAAAGACATAAATCGATTACAACGAGTGCAAAATGGAGCTGCTAGAATCCTAACTGGGAAAAGAAAATCTGAGCACATCTCTTCAGTTTTGATGTCACTACACTGGTTACCTGTGTCATTCAGGATTGACTTTAAAATACTGCTTATGGTTTATAAAGCCTTAAATAATCAGCTCCATCTTATGTATCGGAATGCCTGACGCGTTATATTCCAAATCGTATCCTTAGATCCTCAAATGAGTGTCTCCTTATAATTCCAAAAGCTAAACTTAAAAGAAGTGGTGAGGCGGGCAGGCGGCCTTCTGCTGCTATGCACCTAAAATCTGGAATAGCCTGCCAATAGGAATTCGCCAGGCTGATACAGTAGAGCACTTTAAAACACTGCTGAAAACACATTACTTTAACATGGCCTTCTCATAACTTCACTTTAACTTAATCCTGATACTCTGTATGTTCAATTCTTCATAATAATTATTCACAGTGGCTCTAAAATCCGTACTGACCCCTACTCTCTCTTCTGTTTCTTTTTCCGGTTTCTTTGTACTCAAAGCATCATGATGCACCAACAATGATGGATGGATTTAAAGGTAGAAGTCTACGTGACCATCATCATCAGGTCCTTCCATGAAAACCCTAAATCCAAAGAGGACTGTTTGACTTATGTTAGGTAGAATGTCCAGAGGGGACTGGGCGGTCTCTTGGTCTAGAACCCCTACAGATTTTATTTTTTTCTCCAGCCTTTGGAGTTTTTTTGTTTTTCTGTCCACCCTGGCCATCGGACCTTACTCTTATTCTATGTTAATTAATGTTGACTTATGTTTATCTTTTATTGTGTCTTCTATTTTTCTATTCATTTTGTAAAGCACTTTGAGCTACATTTTTTTTGTATGAATATGTGCTATATATAAATAAATGTTGATTGATTGATTGATTGAGTTATGCTTGAAAGTTTGTGAACCCTTTAGAATCTATATATATAATTCACTAAGGCAAGACAACCATGGAAAGCACGCTGGAAGGGGCGTGGATTCACTGAGCAGCCGGATACAATTGGACAAGTAAGACACCTATGGCGCATGCAGGAAGGAGCCACGCCCACCAACTCCTGGCACCTCCGAGCCACGTTGACTGTTCATAGAGACATGTTTCTCGCGGAGGTGAGTCACCATATGCAGCGTGTGAAACGGTTTGCGAGGGGTATCCCATGGGATCCTTAAAACATTCCTTTACAACTGAGGTTAAAACACAATGAAGTAAGCAGTCTTTGAAAACCGAGTTTTCGGTTACAACGCACGACCGTGTGCAGCATAGCAAACTGTTTTACACGCTACATACAGCAATTCGCATCCGCGACAAACGTGCGTCGTCTTAGATGCTCCTGCAGGAACACGGAAAGTCTCAGGTGCATATGGACTGTGCAAAGACGACAACGACTCAAGTGACGAGTTGGAGGTGGGCACATGAGCGATGGTGGTCTGCCAGTTTTCAGTGACGGACGATTGTGTGTTGGTTCGTTCCGTGCATTGTTACAATGTTGCTTTTCTTGCTGATTTATTACATTACCGATTTTTCAAATGTTAATTTTCTCCTGTGCTTAAAAATCATTAAAACCCGGCCTTATTATGCAGCGTATGGTATGCCGCGGGTTGGCTAGTTTTCTATATTTCTGCATAAATATGACCTCAAACATCATCAGATCTTCACTCAAGTCCTAAAAGTAGATAAAGAGAAACCACTTAAACAAATGAGACAAAAATATTATACTTGGTCATTTATTTATTAAGGAAAATGATCGAATATTACATATTTTCAAGGTTTCAGAAAGAACTTTTATGTATTTAGCTCCATAGAAGACTCCATAGATAACCAAGGACAGGTTTGTGAAATACCAATGGAGGTCCTGATTTTTTTTTTTAAAACGACTTTTGCTGCATGAAACAACACAGGTGATGGTTTTCTTGATCTCGATGTCCTACTTGGTAGCCTAATATACACTCGTAAAAATAAAGGAGCCAGAGTGGTTCTTCAGGGTGACGCCATATTGGGAGCCATTTGTGGCTCCCCAAAAGACCCATCCACATGATGAATTTTTCCAGAAAGACCGACGCAAAGTCATCAGAATGGTTTGGGGCAGCCACCCGTATAATGTGCTTTGGCTGCAAAAGGGTTAAATAACTGCAAGATGTTCACAAGTATGAGTCCAAAACAGAACTGCCTTTGGTTGCCCAGACCGGAAGTGACATCATCAGTGGTGCCGAAACCCTGCGGGATTTCCTGTGGATGGTCTGCAAGGCATTGAGAACGAAAGTCAGTGCGCCTCGCCGCCCCCTGACCTGACGTGAAATTGCTATCATTCAAGCCCATTAGCTTCCTGCCAGTCGCACGTGTGGGACATCCATCCATTATCCAACCTGGTATATCCTAACTACAGGGTCATGGGGGTCTGCTGGAGCCAATCCCAGCCAACAGAGGGTGCAAGGCAGGAAACAAACTCCGGGCAGGGTGCCAGCCCACCGCAGGGCGCGCGCACACACACATACCAAACACACACTAGGGACAATTTAGGATCGCATGTCTTTGGACTGTGGGAGGAAACCCACGCAGACACAGGGAGAACATGCAAACATCATGCAGGGATGACCCAGAAAGGGAACCCGGGTCTCCGTACTGCGAGGCAGCAGCACTACCCACTGCGCCACCGTGCCGCCCGACGTGTGGGGCACTCTTTATTTGTTTAGATCTGAAACAGGGTCATGAATAGATGAAAACAGATTTGTGAAATACCAGTGGTTCATAATTTTAGAAGGGCTCTCTCATTGCATACAATCACGCAGGCTAACTTCTGGTTTTCTTATTCTGTTGGTGTCCTGCTAGGTAGACTTCCATACATTAACAATTTCCGTTTTTTTTCTTCATATCAGGAAGTTTCTCAAAGCACAAAGAACCAACTTCATATGCAGAGAACCCTTCCCGGAATGAAACGGTGCTTCATCAAGCAATGAAGCTATGAGGAACCCAGTAAAGAACCATAAGGTGCCATTAAAGAACCAGCCTTATTAAGCATACATTAAAGTGTTCTGTTTTCTCCACATATCAGGAACCATTTCAAAGCCCAAAGAGAGAATTTCATAATCGGAACACCCTACCAGGAAAATGTCAAGCAATGGATCTACAAGAAACCATCTATTTGGAGCCAGCATTTTGAGGGCACATCCTGGGAGCCCAGTGAGGACAACCCATGAAAGGAGAGAACCAGCAAGACGCATGGCGCGTGAGTGCTGGGAGTGTCTGTGTCTGAAAAAAGAAAGGGAGAACCTTGGATGGAACACCATCACTAGCACTATTTCCGTGTCCTTCAGAATGGAGGAGAACAATCCGGAAGACTAGAGATACTACACCCACCCCCTTTGACTTCCACAATCATATAAACCCAGTCCAGACAGGAAGTCCTGCCTTGCTATAGACCTGTAGATGCTTTCTACAGCTTGACGAGCTGTCAAAGCAATCCTAACCGGTCTTGGCCGGCTTTATCTCGCTTTTCTTTCTTTCCTTTAAACTCCCCAATGGAACCTCAAACCTATTTTCTATGTTTATCTCAACTTTTCACTCACAACTTCAAGCTGCAGGTAGGAAGCCAAACCAAACGACTGGAGACAAGATGGAAGTTACTCCCCATTTCACCACTATTTTCAGGTACCGCACCTCAATTTGGAAAGGAGACTGTGATCCAAGAGCTTGTTACCCACCGTATCTTCATCCTGCACCAACAATGGCTTCGATTGCAATGGTGCACGTAAATGAATACGATGATCTGAACGTCTTGAGAAGAATGAGGAAGGAGGGTGGGATATGTCAAGATCTTTTGCCAAGAAAATGGATGTCCTACTAGATAACATCTGTTCCTTCTCCACTATTTCAACACCATCTGTGAGTTTCCTACCACAGAGAAGGAACTGCTTGAGTTGCTGCCAGCTCAGATTGTAACTCTAATTGTGCGAAAGCTCGGCTTTTATGAAAAACATCTGCCTGAAGCCGACTATATATGGCATCTTTCCTCCAAGTCACAACCGCTTACATACCAACTAAAAAAATAATTCAACTCTGAACGTGGAACGTTCTGCTATGCAAAGAAAATGTGTGAAGGTGTACGGCTAGAGAATGGATTCACGCCTTCATTTGCATTGTAGATTTCATTTTAAATGCAAACATTTGCAATTTCTGCCCATCAATCAACACTTGGTATCCCATAATGAGAACCTCTTTTCGGAAAGGTTTTTAAAAAATCAAAAACTGAAATCTCTCAAATACTCCTAGACGTACTCTGACCCTGCGCTCTGGTCCTCCAGATTGTGCTTGGGTGCCTCCTGCTTGCTTTTCGTTCTCCTTGAGAGGTGTCAAGAACTTGATTGGAGTTTTCCTGTTGGAAAACTGAATGGACCGGACATCACCTAGAAAGGCACACGAGTAACCTGTTGTCACACACCTGCGCGTGGGAAAGAGTTTAGGGGCTCCAAAATAAGCGTTTTTCAGCCGAGACAGAGGTTGGCTAATGTCCAGTAACACTCTCGACTCTGCAGGACCTCATCAGAACCAAAAGGCGGCACTTCCACCTGCCAAGATCCCGTCTAATGATGACATCACATCCAGAGCCCTCCTCTTCCTGTTCCCATCATCCGCCATCATGTGAACTCACTTCAGTTCTGCATTGAACTCTTATTTTGTCATTATTTTTGAGTAAATGGGGCTGCTAATTCCCCAGATTTTTATTACACCGTGTTTAGAATGTCCCACTTTTCACACTGCATGTCAGAAGTCCAAGGAACTCTCAGTAGACTTTCATGATTAGGCACAGGGCAGGAGGATCAAACCATTTCCAAAGCTTTGAGAGTTCCCAGGAGCACAGAGTCCTCAGCGATTGTGAAACGGAAGACATTTCCAACCACCAGGACTCTTCTTAGATTAACCGTGCAAGAAGGGCCTTGGTCAGAGAGGTCACTTTAGCAGAGCTTTAGATAGGAGAACCTGTGGGAAGGATGATCATCTCAGCAGCACTCCATCAACCATGCATTTATGGTAGAGAGGCTAGATGGAAGCTACTCTTGAGGAAAAGGCGGTCGACAATTTAAAGAACTCTGGGAGCAGGAAGAGAACGATTCTCTGGTCTGATGAGGCCAAAATGCAACCCTTTGGGCAGACCTGGCTAAATGCCACGTTCTCAAAAAAAATAAAGCTTCTGAAATGGCACTTTACTGGGATGTGTGGTTCCTCACTGAACCATTGATTGGCATTTTGTTCAGTCCATTTGAACGGACCCTCCTTTTACTGGTTTTCCTACACTGGGCCCCCCGAATGTGCCCTCAAAACTCTTAAAAATGCTGGTTCCAAATAGCCCTTGACTGGGTTGAGTGGTGTCTTCTAGAACCCTTGCTTGACAAAGAACCGTTGTGTGTTCCGATTATGAATTTCTCTCTTTGGGCTTTCAAATGGCAGAACAGAAAACGTTAATGTACACCGAAAAAACTGCTGGGTGTTTAATGGCACATTATAGTTCTTTACTGGGTCGTGTGGTTCCTCGTTGCTCCATTGCTTGACCAAGCACCATTTCATTCCGGGAAGGATTCCCTGCATATGCTGTTGGCTCTTTGTACTTTAATAAATGTCCTAATATGCAGAAAAAAAATTAACGTTTTTAGTGTATGGTAGTCTACCTAGCAGGACATTAACCGAATAAGAAATCCTGGACCTGGCCTGTGTGATTATATGCAGCGAGAGCCCTTCTAAACTCAGGAAGCCACACTGAAAAAAGTATAACCTCTGTTCACTTCCATTCCACTTACAATAATTAAGGTAATGACTCACGCTTAATATTTTCGATCTGAACCAATATAATTCCTTTTATCTTATTGAACCCGCAATTTTTAAGTTTAGGCAAATGATTTAGAGTGATTGTTTTAAGTTGTTACAATTTAAAATGTTTTTTTGGTCGTAACCTGTTTTGATGCTATTAGAAATATTATGAACCTAACACAATTCCAATGCTGTACTTTTTACATGTATTTAAAAATCTCGTGCAAACACACAAGCATTTTGCAGTGTAAATCTTAAATATATAACAAACAATTATTAAACGTTTCTACGGTTTTCTTGAAAGTATGTTTTATTACGAGTTCTTATATTTAAAATTAACAGTTGAGAAACAGGGTTACTTACCAGAAATCCTCCGTTATAAAAGTCTGTTGCTGAAAATGACCAGACCTGTACAGCCACGTCCACTCCACTCGGGAAAGTGTTCAGGCTGGAAAGTTCAACCGGAAGAACATACAAACGGCCGCTCCCGCTCACAGCACACGAACTGAAATAGGATTTTTACGTTTATTCCCTCCACCATAACTTACTTTGGTACAAACGATTTTTTTTTTTACTTTGATTGAGATCTGAAGCCAAATAGTTCAAGCTACAACACTAAATGACTCATCTTAAGTTGTTTGAAAGAGAAAATGTACGTTGAATGAACAACATCAATGTTATACTTTTTTCAGTGCATTGGTGCTTTATAAATCTGCTATTATCCATTCTTGGTTGTTTGTGAAGATCTAAATAAACAAAAGATCTTTCTGAGACCTTCATGTGGGTGGTCCTTCGGGGAACCAAAAATGGTTTGTCCTATAGCATCGCTCTGAAGAACCACTCTGACACAGGGCCGGATTACGACGAAATTGGGCCTGATGCTGCGGTGCAAAAAGGCCTATTTCTTCTCGGCATTGGCGCCTGTGCATTCGACACTCACCGTACACGTGCACTCACACCGACCAAGGAGTCTTAATTGCTTGCGACGCAACCAGCCAGCCTTTATTGAAAATGAATAATAATAACGACGTAGTATCGTAACAACTCGAGATTAACATCAAACTATCTAACATCAACATTGAATAGCGATTGTCTGAAAAGTGCACTTAATGCAGAAAACCGAACAATGAAATACAGCAAATTTCACAATTCTCCTACGAAACAGAGTAAGAAAAAATGAATTTGCAGAGACGTTGGGTCAAAGTGACTCAGTTCAGGCTCTCGAGGGTAAAAATTTGTACACGATTTAAATTTCATATTAGACCAGAATCCTATCGAGGATTTAAAAAATTCTAAACATCCATGCTGGGCCCGCATACCGGCTTTTAGTTTTACCTTTACAGATAACCATTTAAATAGCCGTCGATTTTTACTGTACAACTAACTTTCAAGGTGAAAAATGTACTATGCGGCACTTACCGAACAATAATAAAGTGGCAAAAATCTCCAAGATATTGCAAAAAACGCAGCTAACTTACTACGTAAACTGTTTAACGTAAAATTGATAGCATTAACTTGAAATCTTTGGTTAACAATAAACACAACGACGTTATAGTAAAGTCACAGCGCAAAGAACAATAGTAACTGTATAATAAGTAACGCTGTGTCTAGGCGTCCGAAAGTCGGACTCCAAATTTCATTCTAAGAATTATTTTGAGGTTAATATAGCAAAGGAAAACTGATCAGCTTCCGGAAAATTCTCGTCTGTTTTCATCTGGGCCTATTTCAGGAGTGGGCCTAATGCTGCAGCATCAATAGCACCCACCTTTATCCGGCCCTGCTCTGACACCCTTATTTTTAAGAGTTTAGGAGGCACTCGTCACCTGCTGTAGATGCCAAGGAGGAGGGACGGGCATCCCAGGCTAGGATGGAGGAAGATTTCTTGCCCGGCTGGGAAGCCATAATGAAAGGTTGACCAAGTTGCGGACACTGCCTTGCCGAGATGCCTTATAATTCCCGTCCTGGCTGGGATGCCAGAGGAAAGAATGAGAATGAGAATAAGAGCAGGAAGCTGAGGGCAGTTCATTTCCAAGATTAATAGGTGGCAGTGTTCCTCACAAGAAGTGCCAGTTTGGACACCCACAGGGTGGCATGGCAATTGGAATTCAGATGTGGAGCCCTGTAAAGGTCCTTGGGGGATGATAGAGGATACTGCCGGGGGAGGATCTCCATAGTTTCTGTATGACCTGGAAGTGCTTCCAACAAGCCTTGATGTGCCACTGGAAGTACTGTCGGTCCATTTTAAAAGGAGTCACACCTCATTGAGTCAGAGTCGGGTGAAAGAGGGCAAAAATCACTGGAGGAGAGAAAGAGAGAGAGAGAGAGAGTATTTAATCTGCGCGTTGTCTATGATCAATTGTCTTATTAGAGCTGTGAGGATTAAAAAGTCTTATATTTGAAACTGGAGTTGTGTTGGGTCTTGTGTGGAGGGGGTTTGGGGGCTCAGTGGTGCCCTCTACTGTTTACACTGTGTAATACCATCCTGACAGTGAAGCCTGGTGGTGGCAGCATCACGCTACTGGGTGTGCAGGGACGGGGAGACTGGTCAGAATGCAACCAAACACAGGAAGGTTCTTGAAGAAAACCTTCATGCAGAGTACACACCACCACAGACTTGAAGCATACAGCTGAGAAAACGCTGGAGTGACCTTGGGACAAGTCTCTGATGGTCCTTAAATGGCCCAAACAAAGCCTGAAGATGGCATTTTGCAGACGCATCCCTTCCAATTTAACGAAGCTTGAAAGGAGCTGGGAGAAACAGCCCAAATCCAGGTGTGCGAAGCTTGGGGAGACTTACGCCAAGAAGACTCAAAGCTGAAATTGTTGCTAAAGGGGCTTCTGCAAAGTGCTGCATGAAGGGTCTGAATGCTTCAATGAATGAGAGATTTGAGTTTTTAATTTGCAATAAATTTGCAAACCTTAAAAGCATGGTATGTGATATTGAGTATGGACAATCATGAGAACTGTATCCAATAAAATGAAATATACAACACAATAAGGTGTGCAGAAAGCGAAGGGGTCTGAAGCCTTTTAGAAGCCAGTACAAATGGCGGCGCATTTTGCGCACTGTTCTTGATTGTCGCACAGACAGCCTTTGGCCTCAAACGGCGACTCTCCAGACGTGCAGTGCAACAGCTGGACACTTGGTGACGGTTGCGCACTCGTGGCGGATCAATTCGAAGACGGGGGTGGGATTTGGTTTTGGGGGGATGGTGTGGTGGGCTGCAGCGATATAGGAGGAGACGGCCTTAAATTCAGCGGCGAGGGTGCCAAGGCAAATCTGTCAATACGGTATCGAACACTTCATCCTGACTCCAAATTATAGTCTGCTTCAAAAAGCAATACAACCCCATTCTCCTCCTTCAGATTGCTTTTGGATGCAGGCGCGGGCGCCCCTCTGAAAGGAATTTCTTGGTTCAGCGTTTCCAGCGAAGCCGACGCGGCGGCTGTGTGTGGCAGATTAATAAACCAAGGTGACAGATAGTGTCTTGTCGTCCGTTATCGGGAGATAGAAATAAGGCGGGTATTTTATAAAGAAGAGATGACGCAGCCATGTGTCTACATATCTTCCATTGCATGCTTTTGCTGACATTGTGTTATTATTCAATATTCTATAGACGCCAGCTATTATGAATATACAGGGAGAACGTGAGCCCCCATCACTTTACTGCAAGGCAGCAATGCTACGACTACACCACCCTTACTGGTCCTTACCATTAAACTTTGTTTTAGTGTTTAGATTTAATTTTTGTTTTTTTTCTCAATTCAATTATATATAATTTTAGAGATTTGTTAATTAATACAAAAACACAATGCTAATGTGGCTTCAATACTTTTAAATGCTTTTGCATTACTAGTCCAGCTTTTTATTTTTTTTTTTAATAATTATTTTTTTACAGTGTTAAAACATTACCAATAAAATATTTAAAAATTGCAAAATTTTGGTCAATCTAAAAATTGTATTGTTATTTATATTTCTTCAATCCAAACCAAGAATACAATTTTATGGTGTGACTTAATCTGCGACATCATTAAAATGTGGTAAACTAATAGAGCGGTGGTAACAATGGCCGACGTCACCACAGCATCACTGGGCCAATAAGCGACCTGCTGAACTTGAACTCCCATTTTGAGCCCCTATAGGGGGGCATTGCTAAGAGGCTCCCTGTGACAGCCCTACTGGACCAATGCGGTATTTAACTGGGGTTTTCGAAGACTACACAGCCTGTGGTCTAATCATTGGGAGGCCACTGTGTGTTTGGTGGGACAGCGTCAGTGGGGCTATCTGAACCCACAGTAGCATTGACGGAGTCCCAGGCCTCAACTTCTCAAGGACCCGGATCTCGTTTCGCTAGTTCTGCGCTGTGTTAGTCCTGCGATGGATTGTCGTCCCGTCCAGGAAGGCTTCTCATTATTAGGTCTTTGTTTCCGTCGTTGATTGAATGGACAGTCCTATGTGCGTGTGGAGGGGAGGGAAGAGGAAGGTGGAATAATAAAAGCGTTGTGTTTGAGCCGCTCATGGGGCTCGAACGACCCTCCTCTTCTTATCAAATACAGTTACGTCTGCGTCGGCGGTTTGTGTGTCGCACTTTCCTTGGGTAAGGAGGTGGTTAGATAGGGCAGAAGTACAGGGGCGTCCCACAGACCGCCTGCGCGTATTAGTCTCGGTGCCCCTCCAACGCAGAAGCCGTTTCAGGAAATAAGTGGGTGTCAAACACGAACAGACCCTCCGATAATTAAGGATGTGGTTTAACGACACGTAGAGACAATTTATCGTGTAAAGCGCAAGACGCGCTCTTTTTAATGAACGAATAAACTATTAAGGCTTTAGTGCCTGGCGGAGTCGAGTCTTGTTCAGTTTACCAACATGCCCTGCACTAATTCTTTTTTTTTTTTTTTTGGAAAACGATATATAACATTGAAATGACCCCGACGTCCCTGTTTTTATTGAGTAGGAACACCGGACACATGGTTGCAGAAATTAGGAGGAATTCACAGTGGGATCTCATTTTGAACGTTCGCCATCCGTTAAGAGTAACAAATAAAAGAAGCCAACAGCAGATCAGTTTTTGTTTCGTTTCAGACAGTGGCTTATACCTGATATTTAAAAACAAAGTCATTAAAATGAAATGTGGCTCTCTGTGCTGGAAGACAAGCGCAAGTAACTGAGCTGAAGACCGGCGGCCAGAGGACAGAGCGCGGCTGGATATACGAGAAAAACATCAGGGGCATCCTCAGGCGTAAATTCTTATCAAAAGAAATAAATACAATTGAAACAAGTAATAAGAAGAAAAAAATAAACAAATCAACAAAACAAACAATGAAATGAAGGAATTAATGAAGAAATAAAATGCAAACTGCAAAACTAAAGTTCGCGTTTACAATACAAAGTACAAACCACAAAGTGTAGTCGTTCTTAAAGTGTTAATATTGTCAAGAGGTGATAAGTCCGAGTTTTGAAAGATTGATGTACCTAAAAATCGCAAGCTTTTCGACAACCCTTTAAGTCACTTTGCAACACGCATGCATTTGTCATTATTCTTAATTAAATACAAAGTAACGCCAACCCAGATATCGGATAGTTGCACGGATGTATGATAGAAAGACTGTTGAGGTTTAATGAAATGAACGGAAACGGAGAGCGCGCACAAAAACACGAAGACGGAGTTTTAGGTGCCTTAAAGGTATATACGAATATTAGAAAGTCTTTAACTGAAACTAAATGACACTCATACTCAAACCAATATTCAATTACTTTTGACAATACGAACACCTTTTCAATTATTAAAAAATGTATGAGCAAATTTGTTTAAATACAGTAAAGGTAAAGTTCTACCTTTAATATAGTGCTTTTCATATCTATCTATCTATCTATCTATCTATCTATCTATCTATCTATCTATCTATCTATCTATCTATCTATCTATCCAATCTTGCCAACTACACTAAAATTTAAAAATTGTAATTGTTATATGTATGTTATATAGACTGTTGTCTGTTAATAAGACTAATACTATAATTATAAATAAAGGTTCGTTTAAAGTTCAAATAGGTATCTGTGTGTGTTTTTGGGTGTGGCCTAGCATGCTATAAATGTTGGTAGATCATAATGGAGGGTTTTTGCAATTCTCCAGAGGTCATTTGAGTTTCTTGTGCATTGTTTTGCATATTCTTTCTGAAATACCAGTTGTATACAACACATATAATTTAAGATCATGTCATAAGTAGGCAAGTAGGCAACCCAACACAACATGACATTCACAAACCTGTTAAATGCCATTTAGAGTAATATAATATAATATAATATAATATAATATAATATAATATAATATAATATAATATAATATAATATAATATAATATAATATAATATAATATAGGGCGGAACGGTGGCCCAGTGGGTAGCACTGCTGCCTCACAGTTAGGAGACTTGAGTTTGCTTCCCGGGTCCTCCCTGTGTGGAGTTTCCATGTTCTCCCTGTGTCTGCATGGGTTTCCTCCCACAGTCCAAATGTATGCAGGTTAGGTGGATTGGCAATTCTAAATTGTCCTTAGTGTGTGTGTGTGTGTGCCCTGCGGTAGGCTGGCACCCTGCCCGGGGTTTGTTTCCTGCCTTGTGCCTTGATTTTGCCTGGGATTGGCTCCAGCAGACCCCGTGACCCTGTAGTTAGGATATAGCAGGTTGGATAATGGATGGATGTATAATATAATATAATATAATATAATATAATATAATATAATATAATATAATATAATATACCCCGTGACCCTGTGTTCGGATTCAGCGTGTTGGAAAGTGGATGGATGGATAATATAATATAATATAATATAATATAATATAATATAATATAATATAATATAATATAATATAATATAATATAATATAATATTTTCTCACTAGAATGTTTTTGTATCTGAGAGCACCAAATCATAACAAATTTGCCTCTCCTATCCACGCCACCCTGCTGTAGATGCCCAGTTGCTCGTGTCCTTTCCGAAGCAGGCCATCAGTCACTGTCAGCATCCCTCGCACTCTTCCTTTTGTTAGCTGATTTGGCCATAATGGCCGTCTTCCATCCTTCCCCTGATCGGCCTGAGCTCTCACCGACCGTCGACTTGCCAGACGTAAAGCAGCAGACGTGGCCTGTTGAGCACCTTCATGTGTGGCATTAAGGTGACTGCTGAACTAGAGGAGGGTGATGTCTGGATGTCTGGATTAGCCCTCTTTCTACTTAATCTTGGCATACTGTATATATGCAGAATTTTTATGTTTTCATGAGAACTTACAGCGCCATATTACATAGCAGGGCGCCAGTCCATCTCAGGGAGCAGACAGCCACACATCTACTCTGACACTCACACAAGCGCTAATCTGAAATCACCAATTCATTCTAAACTGGGAGCATTTTGGGGATGTGACAGGAATGAGCACAGAAGCGGTCAGTGATGGTGTTTTCGTGTCATCCTGCCCTTTCTTCTTTACCTGCACGAAGCCATGAAGCTGATCCTGTGTCTCGTGTGTGTGACTGTAAGCACGCCTGGATCAAGACCCCATATCCTCGCCCCCCACACGAGGCCCGTGGGTGACTTCATGTATAGAGCTTCTTAACAGGGAGTTGATCTTACTTTTAACAATGCAGCACATGGACACCCGAACGACGGAGACCCCCTGGATGAATTTGGTGCGTGAATACTTTGCTCGTTTCATCAAGCGGAGAAACTCAGAATGCACCCTGAACGCCCCGATGGCAGATCCACCCCTGACTGTAAGCAAGTCACCAGAGAGAGTGTCGGGATGATGGGGCACCAAGCCCCTTATAAATAACCGAAAGTTAAATTAAATAGATGAGTTGGTTGAATCAGTTGAGGGGCTGGCAGTCCTTCAGTTATCCGGCATCTTGGCCTCTTTGCTAGTAGGTTGGTCCTCCGGAGGATCAGGTCCAAAATGAACACTAACTTCTGGTTGCTCCTTGATTTGGACTCGGGGCAGAAGGGGCGGAGCTTCACTCTGTTGAGGAGGAAGTGATGTCAGCATTGGCTCATTTAAGTCATCCTCTCCTTTAGGGGAAACAGCACAGAATTGGTCAGTGATGATATTCTGCAGCGCTGCTACCTCGCAGTTAGGAGACCCGGGTTCGCTTCCCGGGTCCTCCCTGCGTGGAGTTTGCATGTTCTCCCCGTGTCTGCGTGGGTTTCCTCCGGGCGCTCCGGTTTCCTCCCACAATCCAAAGACATGCAGGTTAGGTGGATTGGTGATTCTAAATTGGCCCTAGTGTGTGCTTGGTGTGTGGGTGTGTTTGTGTGTGTCCTGCAGTGGGTTGGCACCCTGCCCAGGATTGGTTCCTGCCTTGTGCCCTGTGTTGGCTGGGATTGGCTCCAGCAGACCCCCGTGACCCTATTCGGATTCAGCGGGTTAGACAATGGTTGGTTGGGGGTTGATATTCCGCTCTCATCCTGTCCCACCTGCACAAAGCCATAAGCTGATCCTGTGCCTCGTGTGGGTGGCATTGTATTTTTTAATATTTGTTCTAGATATTATATTGTGTTACTGAAGAATATTTGAGACAAACCAGCATTTAGCAGTTTTTGCCATTTTAACTGGCGCATTGCCCCCTACAGTGAACTACACAGAGTAATGAGGCCTGACATTGCAGTCTCTGACCTCAATTGCAGATGTCATTTGACCTTGCGCCCGTCTCCATATTCATCAGGTCGACCAGTTTTCCTCCACAAACATCAGAATTTTGAGGTGGTGATGGAGTGATGGTTGCCTGCACGCTCAGATCGTTCTGGAGATCTTACGCTGTGGGTGGACATCTTTGTTGAGGTATGTGATGCCTCATTTGGATTCACCTCCCCAGAGCTGGATTTCTGTTTCTTGTCTTACTTTGCGTGCGCTCACATCTGTTTGTTCGACAACTGCCCGGGCCCTCCTATTGCAGTTACGCCTCCGCCATTCGTTTTGGCCAGCATTCCGTTTTCCACGCCCAATTGTGACAGGGTGCTGAGTGCTAAGGGTGGGCCGTGAACTTAGTTACTCAGGTAATGCATATTACGGCAGGTGTGGTGGCTACAATGTGCAGAATGGAATTACGTGAGCTCGGGAGGACTGGAAGAATGCCATGCAAGGCTGCCATGTTCCATTTAACCCTATAAATGATGACACGAATCGACAGAGCTCTACGATGTGTGGTCAATGAACTTCTAGCCGATTGGTTGGCTGTATTGTTGACGCCTTCACAGGCCAGTCAAGTTGAACGTGGGCATCCAAGCGAGTCATCTCACAACTCTTCATACTTCCAGCTGGCAGCACTGTGACAGATAGGGGGCGCTGTTGTCCCCTTGAACCCTCAGACTAGACGCCAGACACCAGATAAATGTCCAAATATTATTTTTATTATGACAAATAAGTGCGCACAGCGCCCTCCTCTCCACAATACTCATAAACACACTACAATAACAATAAGCAATAAATCCACCACTCCCAGACGCATTGCCACCCTGCCACCCAGCTGAGCCCAACATCTGGGATCTCCCACAGTCCTTTTGTAGTCCGTGACCCGGAAGTGCTTCTGAACCCGCAGTCCATGTGACTTCCTAATCAGATGAAAACTTCTTTGCTTCAACCCGGAAGCTCATCATTCCCTTTGTCCATGTGACTAGGACACACTTCCCGAGTTGTATGAAAAATACTTGTTGCTCCTCCCTGCAGTGCCTTCTAGTGGCCCCTGTGGTATCCAGCAGGGCTGTGGATGAAAACTCCATTGTCCATAATTCCCTGCTGGCATTCGGGGCACCTCCATGCTGCAGGGAGGGTTCCATCTGGCTCCCTGGGGGTATTGGCCGAGATGACTGGCCGGCCATAGTCCACAGCACACAAAGGTTAAACAAATCCATTAGGGACTACTGCTAGTATAGCATCTGACCAGAACACCACTAAAGTCATCCATACGGAGTTTGCTTCACCTTAGTGTGGTGGCTGGCATGGAAGAATAGAGAAAGCCGTAGGCTCAACTAGAAGGGCCCCAGATATCTCCAAGCATTTTCTTCTCTGTTTCTCAGGCGAGCCCTGGGAATCTACAAAAGGAGACCACGTCCAGGAAGGTCAAGAGTGCCAGCCAGACCAGGATCTGCCCTGTGAGGTCTGTTGAAGCAGTGATGGGAGGTCCGGCTTCCTTAGAAGAGCCGACTCTTACGGCTCCCAAATGGCTCTTCGTTTAGTACCATTCGGAACCTTCTACTTTCGCCTAATTTAGCAATTATGAATGGTTTGTGTGTTGGTAAGCAATGTTTTATTTAAAAGCATTATTTTTAGGCATACACAGTGTCACAAAAAGACTCCAGACAGTCAAAAAGGTTTGGGGCAGAGCCTCCTGGCTGCAAAAGGTTGAAAAATGATGGAGTAATTTACGAGACTGAGTCCCAAACAGAACTGAATACCTGGAGTCCGAGTGCCCCCCTGCAGTCACGTAATATATAAAGTGACAAATGACAGCATATTATATGAATGCTCCTATATAACAAATGATTGATTATCTGATTGTTTAGCTACGACCTGGCAGGCCGTTTAATGTTACACAGTGTGGTGTGTTGGTGGTGTCGCCCCCTTCCTATTTTTCTGCGTTTTCTTCTTCAGCACAAAGCTGTATATCATGAAATCTAATAAATCATTCGACTACATTAGCTGTCATTTTGCTGGAGTCTGCCTTTACTTATTACAGTTCCTTCAATAAACTAAAATAAATCAAAGAAGTTATGACTGTCATACAAAATGGAGCTGTCATTTAATCACCCAGCTCAGCACACACAGCAAAATCACCAGCCCTGAAATAACACCTGAAGAGTGTACAGTACATGTATGGAAACGCTGACGGTTACTTTAAATCTGGAAGAACCCATTTCACTCTGGCCAATCTGCAGTGCACCATAAGGTGGCAGCAAGGTAATCACATGGCAGCTGACGTCCCCGGCCCGCCTGTGGCTCACCTCGCCATGTCACCCCGCTCTCTGCGCTTCAAATTCCAGACGCGAAGAGGAGTCGTGCTTACTAAGTACTTCTGATGACTACGCTGGCTTCTTCCCCATGCTGTTCCACAGTGGTGTCATCCTTAATCAAGTCGTGTCCTTGGCTGCTGAAGCTGGCAAATATCTGCGGCGAAGGCCTAAATCAAATACCTGCACGTGTCTCCCTCCATACATCAGCAAACCTGGAGAATGCGAAATCTGAAAAGTCAACAAATTTAAATCATACGCATAAATACACACACACAGAGTCAGCAGGCTTTATGAAACAGCTGCACCGAGGATGTGCAAGAAGGGCCTCTCTGGTTTATGTGCGATCAAATCCTGAAATGAGGGTAGTAGGAGTATAAGAAAAAGGAACATAAACAGAAATACAGCCACGTAATTATTCCATACTCAGATATGTTTTAAATTATAGGTTACACAGATAAGTCTTCACAATAAAAAGGCCAGTTTTATATTAGCCCTTTTACTGTAAAAGTAACCTTTATGAGTGTACATTTGGAAAGAGTTGACCCATTTAAACACTTAAAGTGCTAAATTAATACAAATTCTTTGATTGGGTTCACAAAAGAATTACTCAAAATTCAGTAGGATGTAAGAGGCATTTATTATTAAAATCTATCTATCTATCTATTGTCACACACATGCGAGTAGAAGTCTGAGTAATTGTAATAAAACATCCAACCAGAGGGCGGCGGAGTGCGCTGACTGTCTTTCTCAGTTCCCTACAGACCTTTCCCGTGAAATCCTGCAAGGTTCCGGCGCCCCAGAAGACATCACTTCCGGAGCCGGGCCCTTTGCTGACATCACTTCCATAGCCGGCCCCTTTGCTGACATCACTTCCAGGAGCCGGGCCCTTTGCTGACATCACTTCCATAGCCGGCCCCTTTGCTGACATCACTTCCGGAGCCGGATCCTTTGCTGACATCACTTCCGTAGCCGGACCCTTTGCTGACATCACTTCCGGTCCAGACGACATCACTTCTGGTTCCGGCCCTTTTAATGACGTCATTTCCTCTATGGGCCTTTAAAGCCTCCATCTTTGTCTATTGTAGTCAGTTCTGTTTTGGACTCTGTTCTATTCTTGAAAACTACGGTAAAATCTATCTATCTATCTATCTATCTATCTATCTATCTATCTATCTATCTATCTATCTATCTATCTATCTATCTATCTGTCATTGTTGACAAGATTAGATAGATAGGTAGATAGATTTTACCAACTATAGATAGATAGATAGATAGATAGATAGATAGATAGATAGATAGAATTTGGTATAGTAGACAGTACTAGATAGATAGATAGATAGATAGATAGATAGATAGATAGATAGATAGATAGATAGATAGATAGATAGATAGATAGAGTGAGTAAAGGCACTATATGATAGATAGATAGATAGATAGATAGATAGATAGATAGATAGATAGATAGATAGATATGAAGGCACTATATGATAGATAGATAGATAGATAGATAGATAGATAGATAGATAGATAGATAGATAGATAGATAGATATGAAAGGCACTATATGATAGATAGATAGATAGATAGATAGATAGATAGATAGATAGATAGATAGATATGAAAGGCACTATATGATAGATAGATAGATAGATAGATAGATAGATAGATAGATAGATAGATAGATAGATAGATAGATAGATAGATCTACATCTTGTTCTGTTATAGCAAGCCATCTAAAAGAGCCATATAAAGAGCACAAGGATCTGGCATTTGGTATACATGTTTGGTGAGTACGTGAGGCTGGCAATTTGAGCACTAATGAGATTGTACCTAAGTGCACTGTGCCATGGTGGCATTCTTTTAAGTTAATGAAGTTAATAAAGCTAAACCTGTATGTCTTTTTCCATACAAACCACTGTAAACGTACCTTTGCCCACCCCTGTATGTGGATATATGTAGACAGGCACACATAGTGTAGCCTTGATCTCTTCGTATAAAGTGCTTCAGTATGACATACTTTTTTTTGGTTGTTTTCTTGTATCCTTCTCATTTTAAGAATGGATTGGCAGGTGGCAGAAAAATTGATGGCACTAGCCTCTCTTCTCTCCTAGCCCCTTCGTTTATGTGCCAGCTGTTGAGCTCAAGATTTCACAATTATCACCACATGGAAAATAAAAAATGCAAGGATAAATTCATCTTATGTTTGGAAACCAATCCAGAATAATTATTTTTCAGTGTTAAAGAGCCATGAACTTCCACTCCAAGCATCCAACGTTAAAGGCAGGAGATTTCATAAAAGGCATTTTAAAAAATATCTCATTATGTGAGACGGAGTAATAAAGTGTCCAGGACTTGAGGTTAGAGGCCACTGCAGCAGCCAGAAATCAATCAAAGGTGGGTGGTGAGGAGGGGGGGTGCAAAAAAATGGTTAGCCAGATAAGATGTCTGAAAGAGCTGATTGGAAAAGAAGTGGGATTGTAAGTACAGAGGATAAGGACATGATATTGATGAGATGATGATGATGAGACTCCCTCCATCTGCTCATAACCACAAGCCCCGTGCAACGGCGTGTGCAGGGAGAGGAGGCTGAGACAGGAGAGCAGACAGGAGGACAATCTATTAAAATAAACCTGACACCTCCCGACGGGGCAGGCCTAATACAATAAAGGCAGAGCTTGGCACCCCTCCTAATAAAAGCAAACAGTGGCACCTCGCAGAACGGCAGATCATTGACAACACAGCAGTAAAATAAAACCCGCTGGGAGGGCAAATAAAAGCATAATTGCAAATTTAATCTCGGTAAGTGATTATGTTTCTTAAGGATCAAAGAGGAGTCCAAACAAAAAAATGATAAATGTGTCTAAGTAGTTGGATCTGCAAAAAACCTCCCAGGCACAGCAGCTAACTTTGAATCTGTTCTGAGAGACTCTGAGCAACGAGAAAGACAGAGAGGGAGATGCCAACAAGTGAGTCCGTGTATCAAATCCGGGCACCCCAATGTTAGAAAGCAAAGAAAATGTTTGGACTTGGGGGAGCACTTGAGAAAACACTGTGACCTCAAGAATGAAAACACAAACGTAAGAGCGAGCAGCAAGAAGCTACGGAATTAAATAGCAGGTTTAGTTGACATCAAGAATCGGCTTCTCATTAAGAATCTGAGGCCCCAACTGAGGTGGTCCCGCTTCGCTTCTTCGCTTTTTATTTTTGACTGCCATTTAAGGAAAAAGCAGAAGCAAAATAGAGGGCTGGCAAATGAAACGAAGGGAGAAGAAGTCGATTAACAGCAGATACTGGTCACCGGAAAAGAAAATGGAAGAGCTGGACACCCCTGTCCTAAGTGATGCAGTCCACCTGAAAGTAGATTTGGGTTCAGCTTGACGACGTCTATCAGAATCACCAAAAAAAAAAAAAAAAAAAATCTTCAGAAACCAAAACGTTTTGCCCGGTATTCAGGGTTGGCATGTTCTCCAGGGGTCTGCCTGGGTTTCCTCCCACACGTTAGGTGGACTGCTGATTCTAAACGTGCCCCCCTGATGTGTGTCTGTGTTTGCCCCGTGATGGACTGGCACCCCATCCATGGATTGCTTACTGCTTACTGGACTGGACACTAGCATCCCTGTGATCCTCCTCAGGAATAAAGCAGCTTTAAGAAGATGGAGGGATAAAAGCCCACCCTTATGGTATTTGGCTTTTACTTCTGAAGAACTTAAATGACTCCTTTAGGCCGTGAGCGTGTGTTCAAACTCTGAAAGACATAAAAATCGTCTTTTCTGTATCAGGCCACCTTCATTTTTCTACTGTGAGTTTCTCGTGATCACGTGGGATAAAATGTGTAGGATGGCCCGGTTTATAAAATATATGGTATTATAAGAAAGGTGACACGATGAAGGAAACAATAATATTCGATGACCACATCCCTTATAAATAAAAGTCTATAATTACACGGCAGCTACAGCATCTAAAAATCGAGCATTACAGCACTCAAGTTCTAAAAATACAAGTAGAAACTGCAAAGGGACAACAACAAGGTGGCCATGTTTACAGTTGTGCTTGAAAGTTTGTGAACCCTTTAGAATTTTCCATTTTTCTGCATAAATATGACCTAAAACATCATCAGATCTTCACTCAAGTCCTAAAAGTAGATAAAGAGAAACCAGTTAAACAAATGAGACAAAAATATTATACTTGGTCATTTATTTATTGAGGAAAATGATCGAATATTACATATTTGTGAGTGGCAAAAGTATGTGAACCTCACAGATGATCAGTTAGTTTGAAGGTGAAATTGAGTCAATGGGATGCCAATCAGGTGTGAGTGGGCACCCTGAGTCATTTAAAGAACAGGATCTATCAAAGTCTGCTCTTCACAACACATGGTTGTGGAAGTGTATCATGGCACCAACAAAAGAGATTTCTGAGGACCTCACAAGAAGAGTTGTTGATGCTCATCAGGCTGGAAAAGGTTACAAAACCATCTCTAAAGAGTTTGGACTCCACCAATCCACAGTCAGACAGATTGTGTACAAATGGAGGAAATTCAAGACCATTGTTACCCTCCCAGAGTGGTTGACCAACAAAGATCACTCCAAGAGCAAGGCACACGTGTAATAGTCGGCGAGGTCACAAAGGACCCCAGGGTAACTTCTAAGCGACTGAAGGCCTCTCTCACATTGGCTAATGTTCATGTTCATGAGTCCACCATCAGGAGAACACTGAACAACAATGGTGTGCATGGCAGGGTTGCAAGGAGAAAGCCACTGCTCTCCAAAAAAAACATTGCTGCTCGTCTGCAGTTTGCTAAAGATCACGTGGACAAACCAGAAGGCTATTGGAAGAATGTTTTGTGGACGGATGAGACCAAAATAGAACTTTTTGGTTTAAATGAAAAGTGTTATGTTTGGAGAAAGGAAAACACTGCATTCCAGCATAAGAACCTTATCCCATCTGTGAAACATGGTGGTGGTAGTATCACGGTTTGGGCCTGTTGTGCTGCATCTGGGCCAGGACGGCTTGCCTTCATTGATGGAACAACGAATTCTGAATGATATCAGAGAATTCTAAAGGAAAATGTCAGGACATCTGTCCATGAACTGAATCTCAAGAGAAGGTGGGTCATGCAGCAAGACCACGACCCAAAGCACACAAGTCGCTCTACCATAGAATCGTGAAAAAAGAATAAAGTGAATGTTCTGGAATTGCCAAGTCAAAGTCCTGACCGTAATCCAATCGAAATGTTGTGGAAGGACCTGAAGCGAGCAGTTCATGTGAGGAAACCCACCAACATCCCAGAGTTGAAGCTGTTCTGTACGGAGGAATGGGGGAAAATTCCTCCAAGCCGTTGTGCAGGAATGAGAAAAAGTTACCGGAAACGTTTAGTTGCAGTTATTGGGGGTCACAGCAGATACTGAAAGCAAAGGTTCACATACTTTTGCCACTCACAAATATGTAATATTCAATCATTTTCCTTAATAAATAAATGACCAAGTATAATATTTTTGTCTCATTTGTTTAACTGGTTTCTCTTTATCTACTTTTAGGACTTGAATGAAAATCTGATGATGTTTTAGGTCATATTTATGCAGAAATACAGAAAATTCTAAAGGGTTCACAGACTTTCAAGCACAACATGCCTCAGCACAACATGCTTCAGCATGCCTACCTCATGTCACAAGGGTTATGGACAAGGGTTCAAGAAATGGCTCAGGAGGTGGCTGTCATTTCCGGCTCAATTCACTTACACGATGGACTGGTGGGCTTCTCCCATCACCCTGGGTGTTGTTTCTGCCTTGCATGCAAGAAAATAAAAAAGTTTACAAATGAGAAGGAGACCCTTCAGTCCACGAGGCTGGTAGCTAAGGTGTCCCCCATATTTGGCAACACTTTAGTTCAGAAACTGCAGAAATGCATCAATTATTAATTTACTCCTATGTAATAAGACCTTAAAAACCAGTTTGTTGCGTCTTCATAACATTTCCAAAGCATCAGTGAAGTGTTTATTCATCTCTGCAATGGGGCCGACTAACAGAATGTCACTTTGGAGGGGTCACAGGTGGCCTAGCTGAGACACGTTTCTCTTGATGTGACAAGTCATTTTACCATCATGGCAATACGCCACACTGCACAGAAATGAAGACCCCGTCTATTGATGTTTTATAAACGCCAAACAAAGCCTCTGTTAAGGTCTCGTTACACAATTAATAAATGAGGAAGAGATTCTTTGTTTGCAATACCTGTGCTAATGTGTTACCAGGGGCTGAAAATCAACTTGTCTAAACCATCCTACTGTGCTTGTCCAAAAACAGTCAACAGACTGACGTTTCTCGATTATGTTGACCTCCTTTTTAAGTCATCTTTGGCTAAAAGTGTCAGTTAAGCAAATAATTGCAAACGTAAGCATACATTTGGAGGTAACACTTTAGTTTAGGTCCTGCAAAACTACATTGATTACTCATTTCCTCTTATGTTACAAGACCTTCACAAAGGGAAAGCTGAATGGAGTAAAGGACAGAGAGAACCTTAATGAAAGCCAGCAGCAGAGGGCTCTGGGCCAAAGACAGGACAGTGGCCCTATAAGAGAGGACAATGGCCCTATAAGACATGACAGTGGCCTTTTAAGACTCGACAGTGGCCCTAAAATATAGGATAGTTGTCCTATAAGACATGACAATGGCCCTATAAGAGGACAGTGGCCCTATAAGACATGACAGTGGTCCTATAAGACAAGACAGTGGTCCTATAAGACAGGACAATGGCCCTATAAGACAGGACAATGGCCCTATAAGACATGACAGTGGTCCTATAAGACAGGACAGTGGTCCTATAAGACAGGACAGTGGCCCTATAAGACATTACAATGGCCATGTAAGTCAGTGGTCCAATAAGACATGACAGTGGCCTTATAAGACAACAAACGGAACATGCTTGATACAAATCTAGAGCCTGAGGGGATCTACAGAGAAGAATGGATGAAAATCCCCCAAATCAGGTGTGCAAAGCTTATTGTGTCACTGCCAAGAAGGCTCAGGTTCAAACATTTTGGGTCATGACCCATAGTTTATGCAACACCGTTTTAGAATACTTCAAAGTCAGAAATTATGAATGCAATTATATGTTTGATTTGTGATCTTTTACTGGGAATCTAAACCCCTATGGACCTCCATTAGAGGGTGAAAAATGTTAAATCTCTATTACAATTGAGAATACGTAGACGTAACATATTTAACTCATATTTTAAATATTTGACATGACTATTTTTGTTTATTATGTAATTCTACCTCATGAATTAAATTATTACATTTCTTATGAACACCAAATTAGGGCAGTGTATAATAATTCATTCATTTTCTTTATTTATTGACTGCATTTTTTTTTTTTTTTGCACTTCTGTATTATTCAGTTTTGGTCATCTGAATACTTGTGAAATGCTTTGAGTGTGGCAAAGGTGCTATATAAATAAAAACTTTTATTATACTTATTGTTATTAAATAAATACAATGTATTAGTATCATTATTTTTATTATTTCAGTTCTTTTTTATTATTGTTGCTTTGGTTCTATATTATTATTATTATTATTATTATGATCAAGTAGAATGGTTTAGTTTTAGATTTTCCTTTCCATCCCCAAAATCCTTAACTTAACCTTTATATGCCCCTACACCTTCCCCTAACCCTTATCTAAATTTCACTGTTCTATGCCCTAATCCTAATTAATTTCTTCAGTCCTAATCTGAAAAATTAATTTTAGGTCCCTGAGGTTATTATTATTATTATTATCCATTTTAACCCGCCTATCCAGGGCTGAACTGAACAGCCACCAGACAGGACGCCAGTCCAAACCCACGCACATACATCAAGGCTAATTTAGCATCGCCGCTCCACCTAAGTTATTATTATTATTATTATTATTATTAATTGTGCTTAGCAAGAATTCACCAAATTGTACTTTTAAATGTACGTTGGGGTTCATTCACCAGACCGCCGTACAAATAAAGTTTTTCTTTTTTTTGTTTTCTTTTTATCCCCCCATCGGTGCTGAAGTTATTTTTAACTCTTTATCTACTGAAACATAAGAAGGCTTGTTAACCGTTTATGGGCTTTTAAAAACGGAGTTTCTGTGGTTTGTTCTCTGTGTCGGTCCCTTTGAGAAGATTCAGCAGGGGGCTCGATGCTATTTTTAGAGATGCTGATGGTGACAGAGAATCAGATTTTGACGGCCGTGATGCAAGCAGCTGTAATGTGCTCTTCTTCTTATTTCGCTTTATTAGCCACACACCTAAGCCGGCTCTCTGGCGCATGCTCTGTTTGTGCTTTATCAGCCTTCTTCATTCTTTCTGTTTCTTCTCTCTCTTTCGGTTTCGCTGCTGTTTTAATATGCAAGTCCATTCCCAGGCAAATCAGGTTTTAGTGATGTGATGCCGCACTCATTCAGTTTCATACAGTAATGAGCTTTTGTCTGATGGTAATCAGCTTTGAAGTGTTGAGTTCTTAATAGCTCCTGTCCTCCACCAAGCGAAACATACTGGGAGTTTAGTGGGGGAGGTGGAAGACAGTCCTCTTTGTATTTAGTCTTCTTCTGTTCGCCCAAGATGAGTCCTCAGTGCCCTCGCAATTTTCGAATGCTTGGGCAGCGACTAGAACTACTGACAGCCGGCTAAAAAGTGTGGCGTGACCTGGGCACGCGGGTTATAGTCCTGTGGGCCGACCAATTGCTCTTGGGTGGGGCCTTCATCAACAAGCACGACAAGGGAATGCAAAGAATGATAAAAAATGAAGAAAAAAAATGCAGCAGTATGGAGATGGAAGCCAGAAAGGCGAGGTCTGATGCGACACTAACTAACTAACTAACTAACTAACTAAATAAATAAATAAATAAATAAATCCATGTTTCAAATTTTTGCTATGCTGATATCCACAGTCTCATAGTGGGCAGAGGCAGCAGCACCATCATCCGGGACAGTCTGTGGAGGAGAAAAGCGTGTCACAGCCCCTCAACATGTGATGCAAGAAGTCCTGTTTCAGACACTTCACTTCCATTGCTGCATATCTATCTATCCATCCATCCATTTTCTAACCCGCTGAATCCGAATACAGGGTCACGGGGGTCTGCTGGAGCCAATCCCAGCCAACACAGGGCACAAGGCAGGAACCAATCCAGGGCAGGGTGCCAACCCACCGTAGGACACATACAAACACACCCACACACCAAGCACACACTAGGGCCAATTTAGAATCACCAATCCACCTAACCTGCATGTCTTTGGATTGTGGGAGGAAACCGGAGTGCCCGGAGGAAACCCACGCAGACACGGGAGAACATGCAAACTCCACGCAGGGAGGACCCGGGAAGCGAACCGGGTCTCCTAACTGCGAGGCAGCAGCGCTACCACTGCGCCACCGTGCCGCCCTGCATATCTATCTATTGATATAATAAAACGCTTGACTTTGGTCTGACTGGTCAGTTTCAAATGCGATCAAGACAAGGAAGCACCAGGCAGGAGTGAATGAGACAGAGGAGAATACTGATAAAGAGGTGTAGGAGGAACACTGAGAGTCGCCTTCAAACATTACAAGCTACCCAAGCTTTTCTCTTATATGGTCTCTCATCCAAGTAGTGGCTCGGCCAGACATGCTGAGCTTCAGGTGGGTTACCTGTTGTGAAATGCAGGTGGTTAAAAAGCAAATCAGCAGTGAATCATTATGTGCTCCTCTCATGCTTTAATAATAAAAACGGTGATCAAACTGTAAATAAAATATTCATATATAAACTCTCAGTTGAAATGATAATATGAAATGAGTCCAGTGTGCTAATCAACATACAATACATTACCAGTCTCTAGCACCATATATTATATTAAATTATATTATATTATCCATCCATCCATCCATTTTCTAACCCACTGAATCCGAACACAGGGTCACAGGGGTGTGCTGGAGCCAATCCCAGCCACCACAGGGCACAAGGCAGGAACCAATCCCGGGTAGGGTGCCAACCCACCGCAGCACACACCCACACACCAAGCACACACCAGGGCCAATTTAGAATCGCCAATCCACCTGACCGGCATGTCTTTGGACTGTGGGAGGAAACCCACGCAGACACGGGGAGAACATGCGAACTCCACGCTGGGACGACCCAGGAAGTGAACCCCAGGTCTCCTAACTGCGAAGCAGCAGCGCCACCGTGCCACCCTATATTATATTATATTATATTATATTATATTATATTATATTAATGGAATAGACTGATATTATTATTATTATTAGTTTAAGTTTTTGTGCTGTGGGCAATACATTACCAGTCTCTAGCACCATATATTATATTATATTATATTATATTATATTATATTATATTATATTATATTATTGGAATAGACTGATATTATTATTATTATTATTATTATTATTATTAGTTAAAATTTTTGTGCTGTGGGCTCACCCCTGTATCAAACAATGAGAGCTCAGAAAATGGATGAATTATATTATATTATATTATATTATATTATATTATATTATATTATATTATATTATATGAATGCAATAGACTGACCAACAAAGCTCACCAAACCTAACCAGTTAATTTGTCCAAAGTAATGTCCAGTCAAGATCTGAAGAACCCTAAAGTCCTAATTCAACCTGGTCACTCATTCCACATGTCTATTGTTCCCTGCGTGAAGAAGAACATCCTAACGTTAGGGTGAAACTTTCCTTTAACAATTTTCCAGTGGTGTCCCTGATGTTCTGGCAAAACTCCCTTTAAACTTACAGCCCGGCTCCACTCCACTAATTCCATCCATCCATCTATAGCCTAACTACAGGGTCATAGGGGTCTGCTGGAGCCAATCCCAGGGCGCAAGGCAGGAAACAAACCCTGGGCAGGGCGCCAGCCCACCGCAGGGCACACACACACACCAGGGACAATTTAGGATGATCAAGTCACCTAACCTGCATGTCTTTGGACTGTGGGAGGAAACCCACACAGACACGGGGAGAACATGCAAACTCCACACAGGGAGGACCTGGGAAGCGAACCTGGGTCTCCTAACTGCGAGGCAGCAGCGCTACCCGCTGCACCACCCACATTTAGAAGTGGGCTGAGTTAAACATTATGGTGGAGGACAGCAATGTCAGGGTAACTGAAGTGATTATAATGGTAAGTTCTACCAGTGGAGGTCAGGTCGCTCATTTAAAACAATGCAACAAAGGTTAATCAGTAAACAAGTGCCATGGGACCAGCAGATGTGACAGTCATTGGAGGAAACAGGGGCTGCTTAGTGACCAGCGGATAACGTCCATTTCTTAATGTTTTGCCTTGCAGGTAGACTTGAGAAAACGTCAGTAATAGCTTTTCAATTTTTGTTATATGTCAGCTAGAGAACATTTTTTCAGAAAAGTGGCATAAAACTGAATGCAGTCACTGTATATACAGTCGTGTGAAAAGGTAAGTGCACCCCATGAAATGTTTTTTCCTTTTCAACAACAAGAACATTTCATTTCTACAGCGCATTTTCCTACGCTGGATGTACAGTAGCGCCAAGTGCTTAACGAAATGCCAAAGAAATCATTTCAGCCCCAGAAAATGAGCTCTTGGGCACGGCCGTCAGCAGTGTGTCTGTCTGCGGAGAGAGTGTCGACCTCATCGAGAGGTTTACTTACCATTCGTGTCTCTCGTCACTCTTCCTATGAAGTCAGTTAGACAGATTGGGAGAGCATGGGGGGTCATGAGGAAAGGGGTGTGTGGCGTTCCCGATATCTGCAAAAGGACGAAGGTCCAAGTCTTTAGAGTCCTGGTGCTTCTTGTTTGCGAGACATGGACGCTATGCACTGACCTGAGATGAAGACTGGACTCCTTTATGGGTGTCTTTTCGGAGAATCCTTAGGTCCCACTGGTCTGACTTAGTGTTGCTCATGGAGTTTCCAATGAGGCACATGACCTGCGTTGTGAGAGGGGCGTCAGTTACGGCACTGCGGCCATGTGGCGTAATTACCTGAGGGTGATCCGGCTCTCACGACCTCCATGGTTGAGGGCCAAGTCAAGGGCACGTCCACGTGAAACCTGGCTGTGGCAGATAGAGGGTCATTCGCGGAGGGTGGGACTAGGCCACGTGTTTGCCTTGGGGGATGGGATGGGGTTGCCAATCGGGATCCCAAGCTGTTTCCTCATGTGGTGGCTGTGGCAACGCGCTGTACCAGTGCATGCACCCCCACCAACCTGACCTGACCTGACCATGAAAAGCAAATTAGATAAGAATAATAATGAATAAGTAACAAACATGACATAAATCATACACACTGTCACGCATGCGCGCCCGAGGATCTCCTCACCGGCTCTTTCAGGGTATGGAGATTGGGTTTGTGTCTCTCTCTGTGAGTGAGTGCAGGCCAGACCAAGGCTGGGTGCATTCTTGAAACCCCCCCCAAAAAATAAATAAATAAATAAATCACCGTCCCTTCAACGGTGTGAATCTGAGCGACACCGGACCACTAGAAGCATCCTCTGGTACAATGAAGAACTTGTAGTGGATTCTATGACTGAGGGCTCTGACGTGTTCTTCTCCTTCTTCTCCTCCACCGACTGTCCTGGATGATGGTGATGCTGCTGCCTCTGCCTCCGATAAGATTATCAGTATAGGAGCCCAACACAGAAGTCCCAAACCAGAACACTTCCACCACCACGTTTAGCAGCTGGTATCAGGTTCTTCTGGTCAAATGTTGAATTTGCTTCTCAACCAGCATGTCTTCTGGTACTGTGACCAAAGTTTCGTCTGTCCAGAGCGCATTCTTCTAGAAGTCCTTTATTCTTACTCTGTAATTGGTCCTGGTTTCATTCTAGCAAACACCATCCCACGTACTGTAGATCTCATCTCTCACAGTACATTCGCGCATTTTGACATTAACAGTGTCGAGATCTACCTAAAAGTCCTGCATTGACATTCTGTCTTTCATTCGGCATCTTGGACTGAACTTGCTAGGGTGGCCTGGTCTGGACAAGTCAGCCATTGTTTGAAGTCCTCTCCACTTGCAGATGATCTTCAGGACGGTGGAGTGGTTGATTTCCAATTGCTTGGAGATCTTTTAGACGGCATCTTCAGACTTCTTCCTAGCTAAGCGTGGTGATGACACACACTTGAACAGCACACTAAATGTCTGTGGTCTAAATAAGAGGACACTTTCAGAGCTGATCTCCTCACCTTGATCTGGTGCAGCACACTGTAACCTGAGGTTTCGGAGGTGGTGGTAAATGGAGGGGCACACTTAGTTCTTCCACACTGTGAAATGATTGGACAGACAGAGGAAGAGGTTTGGGGGGGCAGCCACACCCATATACTAAAATTGACAGGTCTCAGCAAACTTCAGTTCAACCAAAGATGGCGGTTGTAAAGTGATGTCATATGGGCAGGAACTAGAAATGATGTCATCGGACCCGGAACCGGAAGTGACATCCTCAAGTCCAGGCAAAATTTCCCGTGGTTGGTCTGCCAATGGAAAAGAGGGTGATTAGTGTACCCTGCCACCTCCTGGTCTGGCATGGAATTATCCCCTTGTGAGCTCTTCAGGTGCCTCCCATGCGCATGTGTGTGGCAACATGCAAAATTTGCATTTCTGTTTATTTAAATTATATACACTGCGGTGGGCTGGCACCCTGCCCGGGGTTTGTTTCCTGCCTTGCGCCCTGTGTTGGCTGGGATTGGCTCCAGCAGAATCCCGTGACCCCGTAGTTAGGATATAGCGGGTTGGGTGATGACTGACTGACTGACTAAATTATATACAATGAACTACAAGATGTACAGTAAATGCAGCCTGATGTTTGCTATATTATGTATAGATACTAGGCGGCACGGTGGCGCAGTGGTAGCGCTGCTGCCTCGCAGTAAGGAGACCCGGGTTCACGTGTTCTCCCCGTGTCTGCTTGGTTTAAAAGACATGCAGGTTAAGTGCATTGGTGATCCTAATTTGTGTGTGTGTGCCCTGCGGTGGGCTGGCACCCTGCCTGGGATTTCTTCCTGCCTTGCGCTGGCTGGAATTGGCTCCAGCAGACCCCCGTGACCCTGTAGTTAGGATATAGTGGGTTGGATGATGGATGTATAGATACTGCCAAAGTGAAGATCAAATCTTGATATGCCAACTGTGGCAGACGACCAGGGACCTGGCAATATATTCCCTGGATATAAGATTGCCTGGATTCCATCAGGGCCATGAATACAGAGCTCACCCCTGTGGGGGTCCTTGGCCATTGAGCTATGGACTGCAGCACTTCTGCCACACCAGGAAGTGCTCCCGGAACAGGAACCTGATACCAGGAAGTGCTGCCGGAAGATCATCAGGGAGCTCCTGGGAGTGCCATAAAAGGAACCGCCTCACTCCATCCGGGGAGCTGGAGTCGGGTGGAAGAGGACGGAGCTTGCGACGGGAGGAGTAGAGGTGGGAGAAGGAAAGGAAGTCTAAAGGGCTGTGAGCTGTATTGGGCTGAGTATTGTGTTGTGTTGTGTTTGTCGACATCTGGAGTCCGTGTCCGTCTGTGTCAAGGCTGATCTCCACATAACAAATGTTAAAAGAGAAAAAAACAAAAATTCCACAAGGTCTGCGTACTTTTCCACACGACGCAGAGATAACAGGCAGCTGGGAATGAAGGCCACTCCGCTCTGCTCTTCATCCTCCTCCTCCTCCTCCTCTTCCTCTCCGACTTCCTTATTCATGATTAGCCTGCCTGATCAGAAGAAGCCCTCATTGTGAAAGCTTCATTTGCTGCCTCTTTTTCTTTAAGCCGCTCCATTGAATGAATGAAGACTTGTAATGTAATCCCAACAACGTTTTAGAAACGGCCTGGGGATTTCAGAAGTGCTCCACTGGGATGTCATTATCAAAGTTCATAAAATTGGAGCAGAAAAGCAATGAAAGGCTTATTCAGCGCAGCCGCCTAGAGAAGGCGACCTGTGTGGTAAACTACAATATAGGTATTGGGAAGGTGTCAGCCTGCCATGATTGGCGTAGTAGGAAAGACGCGGTCCACGGGTGCCAGTGCACAGTTAGCAGATTGTGACTGGCCGATAAACAGTCAGTCCGCTCATTTGCATGTCTGGCTTCGGCTTGTCTCCTCATTCGTATCGTATGTGCTCTTTCTTTACGTCACTCCATCGTTCTACTGTCTGTGGACCCCTAGCTCATGGTGGTGGCAAATTTAAGAGTTTCTTGAATGAAACTGACTTTTGTGTGCAAAATTTTGAAAAATGAGCATCCAGAAGTCGTAATCTTCTATGCTAATATGAGAATAGTGTTTAGAATATTTAATGTAATTAGATGCATTAGCACAAATGTTTGTGATGCGCCATCTGTTGGAATGACAAATGCAATGCATATGTCTCTGTCATAGAGATTCATTAAAGCAGCAATCCTTTTTGGATTGCAAATGCAGTACAAGTTATTACAACAAATGTTTGGGATGCACCATCTGTTGGAATGAAACAGACATAGCTGGATAAACAGGCACTTATCCTTTTATCAAGGTGGATGCTGCAAGGTGGCAGCAATTACGTGCAGCTTATTACAATATATTATGATGTTTTCCATCTTCTTCTTCCACTTTGCATATTGTTATCTTTGTGGTGAAGCCTCGGCGGTAGTATCAGAAAGCTACAAAACGACATCACGAGTGTTAATTGGCTGCAAGAGGTGCCATAAAATCATGACGTCATTTCTTGTCTGACGTGGCCTCCTGCTCCTCGCTGGGACTAGGAGTAGGACGTTTCTTAACTACTACTCACGTTCTACTCAAATTCTTATCCTTGTCAGACTTAACAGTTTAACAACCCCTAGGAGTAATTCTGAGACCCTTGAAAAGCAGGAGTTTGGGTAATGGGTTTGGAGAGATGGACTGAAGCTTTGGCTTGGTGTTCATTTTAGTCAGTCAGTCAGTCATTATTCATCCCGCTATATCCTAATTAGAAGGTCATGGGGGTCTGTTGGAGCCAATCCCAGCCAACACAGGGAGCGAGGCAGGAAACAAACCCCGGGCAGGGTGCCAACCCACCACAGGACACACACACATTATGGACAATCTAGGAATCGCCAATGCATCTAACCTGTGGGAGGAAACCCACGCAGACACAGAGAGAACATGCAGACCATGCAGGGAGGACCCGGAAAGCGAACCCAGGTCTCCTAACTGCGAGGCAGCAGCACTACCCACTGTGCCACCTGTGCTCGTTTTAGCAAATGCTAAATTTCAATTGGTTGCGAATACCCTTTTCTCCAAAGTGACTTACAAATTACAACTGCCTGAAAACCTCTTGTACACTTTTGCTGCAGCAAAGGGCCCTTACACCCAGTCACTATTCAGGGAGTGGATGTGGAGGTGGTGCACTGCTACAGGAACTTGGGGGTCCACATCAATGACAGGCCGGGCTGGTCTCATAACACAGATGAAGAGCTAGAGAAGAGCAAACTTTTTTATTTGTGGGAAACTGCGCTCCTTTAATGTGGGTACTGACATCCTTTACGTGGTCTACAACTCTGTGATGGTGTTCTGGGCTGATGTGGGCGGAGTTTGAAATAATAATAATAATAACAATAATAATAATAATAATAGAGTGGCACAGTGGCGCAGTGGGTAGCGCTGCTGCCGAGTTAGAAAATGGATGGATAATAGAGTGGCACAGTGGCGCAGTGGGTAGCGCTGCTAAGGAGACCCAGGTTTGCTTCCCAGGTCCTCCCTGCGTGGAGTCTGCATGTTCTCCCCGTGTCTGCATGGCTTTCCTCCCACAGTCCAAAGACATGCAGGTTCGGTGCATTAGTGATCCTAAATTGTCCCTGGTGTGTGTGTGTGTGTGTGTGTGTGTGTGTGTGTGTGCCCTGTTGGACGACCACCACAAACGTGAAATAACGTACCACTGTTTATTTAATTTGTTGCTCCTGGTGGAGTGAACCGACCGCTGAGTTTCTGGTCTCAACGTCCCCAAGCACTGAATCAGACCTGCAATGATTTGTTTTTTAAATAATTTTTGATAAGACTGAGTGTTTTAGACATTAATAATAAGGACAATTAAGCCATTTTGTGGCTAATATTATACAAAAAAAGGTATCTGAGTGTATCTCAGTTTTATTGGAACGGTATAATATGATTTAAGAATATTTATTTGATGTCGGCACGGTGGCGCAGTGGTAGCGCTGCTGCCTCGCAGTTAGGAGACCTGGGTTCCCTTTCTGGGTCCTCCCTGTGTGGAGTTTGCATGTTCTCCCCGTGTCTGCGTGGGTTTCCTCCCAAAGACATGCAGGTTAAGTGTATTGGCGATCAAAATTGTGCTTTGTGTGTGTGTGTGTGTGTGTGTGTGCTCTTTTGCGGTGGGCCGGCACCCTGCCCGGGGTTTGTTTCCTGCCTTGCGCCCTGGAATTGGCTCCAGCAGACCCCTGTGACCCTGTAGTTCGGATATAGTGGGTTTGATAATGGATGGATGGATAATAATAATTCATTGTATTTATATAGCGCCTTTTCCATACTCAACATGCTATTAGGATTCAGGGGGGCTAGATGAACCGTAAAAAATATTGTTATGTCACTGGACTGATACATATGGATGTCCCGTCCCAAGTCACATATCATAAATGGCTCGTAATATAAAATGACAATATAACTCTTTCTTACATTCGCACATTTAAAACTATGAAATTATCAAAAAGTACACAAGTTCCGTTAATGATATGGAAATGACAGAAAACTTTTTATTTTTATTTTTGGTTTGTCTGCTTATCAAAAAGATAGAAAATGTATCAATAGCGTAATATTCAGGTGTCCTAAGCCAGAGTTGTCTGTTTTGAAAGAGGGTATGTGGATCGGCCCCCCTCTGTGCGTGTGTTGACCCTACTGGGCCTGTCCAGCGATTGTTCCTGCCTTGGGCCTGATGCATGCTGGGTTAGGCGCCAGCTTCTTTGCGTCTCTGCTCTGGATAAGCGCGTTTAGAAAATGAGACGTTAGAGGAGCCTGTTTAATTTTGTATTTAATTTTGATTTTTAAATACTTTGTCCCACGATGTCTGTGATTGTCATTGAGGTTTGCTCAGACTCCCGCACAGCTGTTTGTACAGGCTGCACATTTCAAACATAAAGGCTTGTATGTACTTGTGACGTGAAGCGGTACGTTCATACTTGAGGTGTCCCGTTCGACTGGCACGTCGATGGTCTCGTAGTCCCACATCACAAAAAGTCGCACTTCAGATAATTATACGCGTGTGTGTGTGTGTGTGTCTTGGGCTTTGATGACCTGTCGCCTCATATTCAGCCCTTCATTCTCACATAATCAGCCCCTCCTTGAAATTCACCACTTTGTATACACGGCGGCGTGTCTGCGTCCGTGCATTCTGTACGCGGGGTCCGTGTCTCTGTGTCTGATATCATTTCTCCTGAGCGCCCATTGCACCGCTCATGGACACGTCAAGTATGTAGTGGCCTTACACGGACACCACCACCACCACGAGCACGTAACTTTAAGGTTGATTCAGTTGTTCAAACTGGCGGCTTGAGGACATGTTTATCGACAAAAGTGGCTATCCGACACATAAAAGGTTAAAATACTGAATACAAAACATACAACGTAAAGCAACGTCTCTCAAGCTAAATTGGAAGCAGTAAACTAATCCATAATTTACAAAATACAGGATTTTTTCTCTGTTTTTAGGCTAGCAGACATGCATAAAAAAAGAGTTGCTTAGGTAGTCAAGTCAAGTTGGGGAGCATGAACGGACCAGCGCGTTGCCGCACCCACTTCACGATGAAACAACTTGGAATCCCGGTTGGCAACTCCCTCAGGCAGACACACGGTCCAGTCCCACCCTCTGGAAATGACCCTCTTTTTGCCACAACTGGTTGTTATGTGGACAACTCCTTGGCCTGGTCCAGCCACTCGGGTCCCCAATAATGAGGATCTTACGAGCTGGATCACCCTCGGGTAATCACGCCACATAGCCATAGTACCATAACTGACGCTCCCTCACAATGCAGGTCATGTGCCTCATTCGGGACTCCATGAGCAACACAAACTCAAACCAGCGGGACCCAATGATTTTCCATAGAGACACACATGAAGGAGTCCAGTGTTCGTCTCAGGTCACTGGATAACGTCCATGTCTCACAAACAGGGAGCACCAGGACTCTAAAGACTTGGACCTTTGTCCTTTTGCATAGATATCTGGAGCGCCACACACCCCTTTCCAGTGACCATAGGAAGAGTCACCGGAGACATGAATGTCACTGCCGAGGCAAGTAAACCTCTCGAGGAGGTCGACACTCTCCCTGCATACAGACACACTGCTGACGGCTGTGCCCAAGAGGTCATTAAAGGCCTGGCTCTTTGGTTTTTACTAGGACCCTCACAAGCCCAGACACTCAGACTCCGCACTCAGTCTCTCAAGCGCCCCGATGAGAGCCTCCATTAACTCAGTGAAGATCACAGCATCGTCAGCAAAGTCAAGATCCGTGAATCTTTCTTCATCAACAGATGCCCCAGAGCCGCTGGACCCCACAACCTTGCCCAACAACCAGTCCATACAAGCATTGAAGTAGGAGCAGAACACACCACTGACGGACCCCAGAATCAACTGGGAAAAACGCAGAGATCCTGCCTCCACTCTGCACAGCACTCACAGTACCCGTGTACAAGCCAGCCATGATATCCAGCAACCTTAAGGGGATCCCGCGAACCCTCAGGATATCCCACATAGCCGCTTGATTAACTGAGTCGAATGCTTTGCAAAAATCGACAAAGACTGCAAAGAAACTCTGCTGATACTCGTGTTTGCGCTCCATGAGAACCCTCAGTGTCAGGATGCGGTCGATGGTAGATTTCTTAGGTGTCAAACCAGACTGTTCTGGTCGCTGGTAGGTGAGCAAGTGATCACAGATCCTATTGAGGAAGACCCTAGCAAGGACCTTACCCAGAACCCAGAGCAGTGTTATCCCCCTGTAGTTACTGCAATTGAGGCGATCAGCCTTCCCTTTCCAGATAGGGACGTTTTCCCATCAGTTGGGATGATGCCAGTCTCCCAAATGGAAGCAAAGACTGCTTGCAATGCCAGGAGGACAGCCTTACCACCAGCCTGGAGAAGTTCACACCTGCAGATCCCTGCAGCCTTCCCTAACCTTAGCTGGTTCACCACCTGTGCCATCTCAGTGAGACTGGGTGGTTCACAGCTAATTAGAAGATCAGCCTCAAGGACCGTGGATCCAGAGATATCCAACGTCCTAGTCGGAGGATCAGCTTTGAACAACTCCTCAAAGTAGCCAGCCCAGTGGGTCACAACTGCAGTGTCATCCGTAAGGACAGTTCCATCAGGTAGGATGCATTAAATTGTCGTGTTTTCTTATTAATCTATTAAAACCATTTGAGATTCTGCTTGTCGTTTCCATAGCAGTTATCACCCTGATGATCAGGCTTCACCTGCTTATCTCTGTTACGATTCCTACAGCCCTTTATGCCAGTGAAGTCTGCAAGTGTAATAAGTACATACGTTTAATGTGTCACTGTGCTCTGTACAAAAAAATATTTTATAAATCCACTCACAAGTACAGACAAGATTTAGCACACAGGGGTTCATCATTTAAACTGCTAGGCAAGCATTAGAAGACAAGACAGAGACAACTACGAAAATGGGCCTTGTACTATTTCCGTGTGACAGAGTCAGCATGACATTGGTTCTTCTTTTCCTTGTTTGGAATGGCATGATTTACCTAAGTGAATGCCTGCACATGAAGAAAGGGTATAAAACTTTGGAACATTGCCTGGCACACCTTTGAAGCCGACGGACGGAAGGGAGATAACGTCATCCGATCCTGAAAATCCTTCCAGCGCAGCGATGAAAATGGCAGACTGTATACATTGAGCTCCCAGTTTGGTGAAAAGTCTTGTCATTGGCTTCCTCATCTGTTAGGCCGCATAAATCGTCATTAAGTTATTTCTCCTATGTGATTTCTTACCGCCGTATCACAAAGGAAGGCGTATCGCCTTTTAATATTATATCTATACTAGTGGACGCCCTCCGTAGCATACGGCGGTGTAAGAATAGAAACGGAAAACAGTGAGAAAGGAATTCAGAAATCAAGAAGAAAGAAAGTTGTGAACAGGTGTTTTGCTGGAGACAACAGATAATGAGTCGAAAGATCTAATCTCGGAGAGAGCTTGAATTTCAGCTTCACCACCATAAACTCCAGATATTGCCATGTATTGATAGTACTCGTGACTTGCTGTGATAACTCGACTTGCGTTGGAAAGAATAACAGGAAGAACGTCTCCAAATCTGTCCCAATGTGATGCAACGAAATCTACTGCCCTATGTCGTAGTGAGAGTGAATTGCCTTCGTCAACCGTTTGTGTCAAGAAATAACTCACCGATAGGGACAGGCAGGTGCCGGATCCCGGAATAGAGATGATGTTGTACAAGAACCTGTCGACAGAGGAGATAGTATTGTTCATTTTATAATAAAGGTTTAGGAAACAACCATGGCAGTATAATGAAAATAGAAAGGAGTGAAACCAATAGTAAGGAGCGAAACCAACGGCAATGGTCAAGATAGTACCTTCCTGTAGCAGGCTACGGAAAAGACTCCCTGGCGCAGACATGGCCGAAGTGAAAGGTCACGTGGTCAGGCTAGATGTGAGAGAGGAGCGGGGAACGCGGTAGTCCGAAGGAGGAATAGGACTCGAGAAAAGCAGCATGGGGAAGTATGGGAGGCCGCAGGCAGCGTGGGGAAGGGTTTGGAAGAGGACGAATAGGAATCGAGAAATGCCGTGTGGGCTGCGTGTGAGTGGGACCGGGTTTGAAGAGGAAGCAGGACAAACCAGAAGAGAAATATGTATAAGAGATAGTTTCGGGTTATGTAACACGCCGCAATTACAAAAACGAACGCATTTCCAGGGAGCTAGCAACTCCTAGTGAAAAACAGCAAGTACCATCAATAAGCTTGACCTCTTCCGGCAGAGGTATCTACGGTAAATTCCCAAGATCCAATACTGCGATCACATCCCCAATGATGAGGTTCTACGATATAGTGTCTCATGCCAACTCCAAATCATCATCCGCCCACAGAAGACTCCAAGTGGTCGGTCACGTCCTTGAAATGGAGAATCATGGGATACCAAAGATGGCAACGGCATGGGTACCTCCCGACGCCAAATGACCAAAAGAGAAGAAGAAGAGAATGTTGAAGAAGGATGTTAGCACAGGACCAGCTGGGACGAAGCCGAGGCGTTTACCAAAGACCACAAACGCTGGAGAAGGCTTGCTGCCCGATATGCTGTGTAGTGTGGGGGGATCTAAGGCTAAGTAAGTGGATTAAAACCATTGGAGGAGAGAAACAAACCTTTATTGGAGATTTACTTTAGAAACAGAGCGCCCGTTGGGAAGGCCACAGCCCCTCATTCCCCTTAAAACCTGCCTATGCTTTAACAGAAGCCCACCAAATCAACAAGCTAACAGGTTCAATTATGGGACGCCCTCTGGTGGTAACAGATAAAGAGACAATGAAGACAAAGATGAGGGCCATCGTGAAGAAGCAAGCGGAACTTGTAAGAGCGGCGTTTGGGGGTGGCAAGCGGAGTGACCATCCCAGGACCCGTGCCAAAGGAGGGCTGTGTGCTCCTTTCCAGCAGATTTGTCAAGTTATATTCTCCAGTTATATTTTGATAAAGTCCGCGTGTTATCTTCCAAAAATTTTGCTTTATTAAAATTTACAGTCCAGTTACAGCATTTGACATAACCGGCCCCACATGGGGTTGGTCAGCCTTATAGGCCCCCTGAACACCCCTAAGGCCGCCTCTGAGCGGAAGAGAAGTGAGATGTAAAAAAGAAGTGAAGGAGACAATGCGGAGAGATGGATAGAAGAAAAAGAAAAAGCAAACAGAGAGAGAGAAAATAAAATGGGAACCAGGAAGATGGTGATGATGAAGAAGAGAAAAACAAGGTGACAGAGAGCAGAGAAAGACGGGCGGGTTTAGAAATCTGAAAAAAAAGGTGAAGAGAAAATTGCAAGAAAAACTTTGAGAAAGGAATAGAAAAACAAAGTGCAACAGAAACTGATACAGAAGAAAAATGAACAGCACAAAAAAGGGAGAGGAATATGAAAAAGGACTGGGAGTTCTTCATTAATGTCATGGAGACATGAGGGATCTGACTCCTGGGGTCTCCTGCTGAAGACCACTTGGCAGCTCACTGATTTTATCTTCCACCATTCAGGTGCCAGAGCAGTTCTTCATGGTGACGCCATAAATGATTCCCAAAAGAACCACATGAAGGTTCCAGAAAGAACCGTTCCATACATCCATACCAGGTTCCATAAATACAGAAAAGATATGTGAAACACGAACGGTTCATGACTTTAAAGGGACCCTGGCTTGCTTAAGACGGGGCCAAGTTCAGGTTTTCTTGATCTGTTAGTGTCACATCCTACTAGACATTGGAGATTTACGTACCTCGTGAAGCGTTTAGAAGCACAAAGAGATCGTTTCAGATTCGATGTCAAGCAATGAATCGTTGAGGAGCTGCACAACCCAGTAAAGTGCCATTGCTATTGAGAATGTGAAGCCTGGTGACTCACTTGGTCGGGTCTTGTTCAAAAAGCGGACGGCATCTCCTTCTTGCTGCTTGTTTTAAAGTGGCCTACCCCTACTACAAACCCTGAACTTAAGGTTCGTGGGGGTCAGGCCAGGTACACCAGGGTCCCTAATCTTAAAAATTTAAAGTAGGTGCCTAATCTTAGAATAGTGTAAGGGTGCCTAATCTTAAAAACAAGTGGGGTCTGCTTTTTGAACGAGAGCCACTTGGTTCCTTCCATTTACAACTCGTGCCAGTCCGCAAGTGCCTTTGGCATCCCTGTTGACTATCAACAGTCGTTTACCTCCTGTCAGACCTCTCAAAACAAATCTTGGAATCGGCCGAATTTACAGCACAGGAAAAGTGTTAGCCGGTCAGTGCAACGAGAGTGAATATCTCATGGCTTTAGACAAGGGGCAGACTGCCCATTAGGGCATTTGGGCAATGCCTGGTGGGCCGTGGACTCTGGACTGGTAATGGGCTGGCAGTTTCATGAAATAAATTTTATGAACTGGTTACTGTTTGACATTAAAATTCATTTTCTAAACTACTAAACATTATCTGTCCGGTACTGCGATTTATATAGTCCTATATAGTGTACCGTATTACGTCATCAAGTTGTTTTAGTTGTCAGTACACAACATTGCGGTGAAAAATTTGGTCAAGTCTGCCTTTTGCCATTTTCTGTTTTGATACCGCTACGATTCAGTTAGCATATACATTATTGCAATTTATTTTATCTCATATCTAGTATTTCAATTCTTCGGTACTTATAATTAGTTTAGATTATGTATTATGCATGTTACTGTTCTCTGGTCATCGGCGTGAGCGATAATTAGTGGTTTTCAGCTGTGATTATTAGTACGATGAAATAAAGTTATGAAGCACAGGATAGGAATTTTTCATATTAGGACGGAACATTTCTAGTTTATTGTTAAGTTAATAAAACATTTCAATCATGTGAGGTTTTCATTATAACCTCATTTATCATTTATTTCATTGTAAATGAGCAGCTACGCCTACTGGGGTACTGGCACTTGGACGTGACATTGACATTTGACATGTACTCTAATAACGTGTAAGCCGTGTTACTACATATTTATTTATTTATTTATTTATTTATTTATTTATGTATGTATTTATTATATTAACTCCCCGTTCATTCAAACAGCATTTGGTATATTTGTCGTCCCCAAAATAAAAAAGCTTTGGAAACCTTCACTCGTCCCCGAGAAGTAACAGACCAACGATACAACCGCCCCAGAGTCCTCCTCGGGACTCCCCTAATACTTGAAAATTACGTGTGCCTGCAGAGTTGGGCGTAGGTGAGAATAAGTCGTCACGCCGCAACCTGCATCTGCTTCCCCAAAGATGACCCGAAACAAAAGTAATGAAACGGAAGAGGGGCGTCATGTACGGGCATCAACGAGTGACCCAATCACGGAGAAGGTCAGTCCGAACGTCACATTCACTCCCTGACACCTCCGACAAAGAAGATCGTCGTTCGAGGTAAACCTTCCCTTGAAAGAGAAAACAGATTATGCCTCATATTTTCCAGGCAATCCAATATGGGATTAATTATGTATTCAAGTTTTCTAGGTAGCTGATGCGTGGAGCGCGGCGGCCCAGCGTCACTCCGCCAGTTTCACTGACCTTCTAAATGAGTCAGCAGTGGCGGGTGGGGGGCTCGTGCGCTCGCTCGGGTGATTGCATTTGAATTTCAATGCGCGTTTCACTTTCTTTACCAGTGGGGTGCGGTGGTGAAAGAATTAATAACTAATACATATATAAAATAACTAATATATGATATTTACTGAATTAATGTGTGGTGTAGGAGGCGTGTGCTGAGGGACTGCTGGTGATGATTAAATAATATATGTGGTGAAGTCATATGTGTATATGTATTATTAATGTATACTGATAGTATGTTAAGTGCATATATTGAGGTTTTGCATTTGTCTTGTTATTTTACCGAAAAAAGATTGTTTAAAAAAATATACAGTATATGTACATATGGCACGACTAAGATACAGGAATAAACAGCAAGAGGCTCAGTTAACTTAGAAATTGCCCTACAAAGTTACAAATCAGCTGACATTAATTTATGCAATGAAACATAAAACGGAATCCCCAAGACTATTTAAAATGATGCTCACAAAAGAATTACTCAAAATTCAATAGGTTGTAATGTGCATTTGTAATTATAACCTTTCAATTGTATAGTGCCTTTCATAATCCAATCTATCTATCTATTGGTGCCCTTTACATTTATCTGTAAGACAGTGGTTCTCAACCTGTAGGGCGGGCCCCCCTAGGGGGGCACGAAGATGTGAAAAAAAGAAAACAAGAATCAAAAAATATGAAAAAACATCTGTGGAAACCAAAACAAATTAACTTAAACTACATTCTGATATTAGAACAATAAATATAGAGTTAGATAAATGTCGATAAAAGTTAAGTAGGTATAATAAAATATGCATCTATATTTCAAAAAAATGTTAGGGGGGGGCGCAATTAAAAACTGTTATGAAAACTTGGGTCGGAAATACTTAAAGGTTGAGAAACGCTGGCCTTAAGAATTTATGAAAGGCACTATATGATAGATATGAAGCACTATATAGTACTGTGCCATTCACATCTATCTATTTCTCCCTATTTTACCTTTCAGATCTCTGAAAGGTTCTGTCTGTCTATCTGATCTTGCCAACTACACTCTATCTATCTATCTATCTATCTATCTATCTATCTATCTATCTATCTATCTATCTATCTATCTATCTATCTATCTATCTATCTATCTATCTACCTAATCATTATAGAGTGCCTTTCATATCTATCTGTCATATAGTGCCTTTTGTATCTTTTTACAGATAGATGTAAAAGGCACTAACACAGATAGAGGGGTATTAAAAGGCACTATATAATAATTGATAGATGGCGCCATTCATATCTGTCTGTCTATTTCTCTAGTTTCTGTCTTCTCTGGCCATCTGACTTCATCCTCAGATAAATCATTAGATAATTAAAGACCTAAAAAGAAATCTGTAAATAAGGACTCTACTTGTATATGTGTGTGATGTAAGTGTGTATTGATTTATCCCTATTTACTATTTTTGGTATCTGATTTAATCAGTGATATTTGTATCTGTTTCTGATTTGGTTCTTTTTTTTTTTCTTTGACATCTTGTAAAGAACGTTGTGCTACATTTCTGTGTTTGTATGAAGATGTGCCATCGAAATACATGTTGTTGTATCTACAGTATTTCTCTCTATTGTATTTTCCCTAAGCATAACTAGAGAATTTTTAAACATAAGAGAGTTAATTTAATTTTCCAACAATCTGCATTTGTTATGTGAAAGATGGGTAACCGTGGATTTCAACTTTTCATCAGCTGAAAAAAATTCTCCAGTGCAAGACAAAGAGCGAGAATAATATGTGATTATGTAGTGATGAGTCACATACTGTATTCTTTGTTGTTAAGTAAAATTTAGTATTGCTGTTTTTAAAGAAAATGTCTGTCTTACTTGTTGCCTTTAATAGTTGTGTGTTTATGACCCAGTGAGATTTGATTTCAAAATTGCCCTACAAAGTTACAGATTAGCTGGCATTCATTTGTTCAGTGAAAAATAAAATAGACCCCCCACCAAATATTTGAAATTATCTATCTATCTATCTATCTATCTATCTATCTATCTATCTATCTATCTATCTATCTATCTATCTATCTATCTATCTATCTAATCCTGCCTACTATACTAAAATTAAATTCTATCTATCTATTACATAGTGCTTTTCATATCTATCTATGTTTCTATTATACAGTTCCTTAAAGTTCTTATTATCTTTCTATTTTTTATTATATACTGCTCTAGATATCTGTCTGTCTATCTATTGACTCTTATAGTGCCGCTCACATCTATCCATCGACTCCATTCCCTCCTGGTTTTTCACAAATCAGATTGACGACACAGTCATGTAAATGCGACTTCTCCTGCTGATGCCCTCATTTCTGATCGTAAACCTAATCCCTCGTAACAACACAGCACAGCGTCTCCCGCCTTGACATTCTTTCACTTTCTGACCCCTCAAGTTTCAGTCAACTCCCTTCTCGTGGCTTTCACTGGAAGCAGAGGGAGGCGTCGTTTCCAAGCAGCCTTCCTGTTTGTCATTTACTCCTTTGCGTCTGCCCTTTTCTTTTTTCAGGCCAGCCGTTTTGTTTTGAAGTCGGTGCCCAGAGGAGAGACTAAACAGAATGAAACAGTATTGTTTTTTTTTTTTTTTTTACAGCTGTGAATCTTGTGGATTTTGCTTTGAAATATAGCGCCTTTTGGGGCTATAGCGCCAATTTTTTGGGGTTCTTGCACACACACCTGTCAGTGTCCAAGGAGCCCGTTTTTTTTCTAGTTTTGACCCAAACGGTGGAAAATACAGGAGTGACGGAGATCAGATCGGCCTGGCGAAACATTCATTATTGATTTATTGATTTATTGATTTATTTTTTAAACACACCCTGTATACTGCAGGCTGTTGCGTTTGGGGGGTCACCTGAGTGCACCTCCCTTCACACCTCACATTTATTCCATTTAGCAGGTGGAAGATGAGTGAGTTGGCCGTGTCCTCTGCTTTCGGGGGTCAGGGTTGACAGGCTTAAGGATTTCTCATCTTCACAATCTTTAAGTGGAAGAGATTTTAATAACCTGCAACTTTTAATTCCCTTTCATTTGGCACACCTGGGTAGGGCGTTGGCACAGCGGGCAGTGCAGCTGTGAGGGCTGTATGTTCTCCATTAGAGTCTGACCAGAGCCCCAAGAGGATCAACTTGGAATGATCTAGAATGTCTAATTCAGTTCCTGAATATTTATATTATATACAGTAGTTTTTGAACATTCTAAGGTGTAGCCCAGCCTCATGCCAGCCAGGCCCACTCCCTCTCCCTGCTCAGTTTCACATAGCGCTGCTTCTCCTCCTCCATCCGCCTCCTCATGAAAGACGTCGGCAGTTCCCAGTGCCGCTTCAGGAAATTACACAGGGAATTCGAAGGAATTGTAAATGCGGCGCAGACGAGTCATTATGCATGAACTGGGTTAAGACAGCATTGAGCGGAGTCCCAGCGCCCAGTCTCGCTGTCATTATCAAAGCCAGCTGCTCTCCCAGATGTGCTCGGAACTCCTACCCCTTAAATAATTAGGTTAAATTATTGTGGGCAATTTACAGCTCTTGCATCACCGCCACGGTTTTGCTTTCGCAATATTTACGTGACGGCCTTGTGTTTCCAAGCTGAACAAATTTAATTAAAGGCTATTTTTTTTTTTTATTATTATTATTTTTATTACTGATCTCAATTTGTAAAGGCATGACTCGCTTCACACGAAGAGCCGAACGTCTGCCTTGACCTCTGCTAGTAAATTATTCTCGGCTGATTAGATATCTTGCTTAACTTAGAAGAGAACTCCGATGAAGCTTTGGGAAATTTCTTCCAAGCACTTATTGATTTTTAATTAGACGCCCTGAAGTATTTATGCCCCTCTCTCCCTGCATTAGCCGCTGTGATTTGCCTTTGTCAGTTTCGTTTTCTCTCCATATCTATCTATTACGATGCAGACCCTGCTGTCACTTCTCTCTCTTTTAATTGTCTGACGTGAGATCTGTTATTTTTCAAAGGAGTTGAACTCCAAACCAGAAGGTTGTTGGATCGGTTCCCGTCTGTGACACATTGTGCAACCCTGAGCAAGTCACTTAATCTGCCTCTTCTCCGCTATAAGAAATCCAGAGAAGCAGTCCTGATGTTGTAGGTCAGAAATTTAATAAAAGGATAAGAGTCTGTGAGTCTGTCCTGTTTCTATGTCTCTGTCGTTCCAACAGATGGAGCATCACAGACATTTGTCGTTGTAAGAAGACGGCACGTTACAAACATCCTATACCAAATGGCATATACCAGAAATCTATACAATGCAATTGTCATTCCAATAGATGGCACATCACAAGCATTTGGTACCAATGAATTTTATTACTACACTAGGGCAGGGCCGGATTACGACAAAATTGGGCCTGATGCTGCAGCGTAAAAAAGGCCTATTTCTTCTCGGCATTGGCGCCTGTGCATTCGACACTCACCGTACACGCGCACTCACACCGACCAAGGAGTCTTAATTACTTGTGACGCAACCAGCCAGCCTTTATTGAACATGAATAATAATAACGACGTAGTATCGTAACAACTCGAGATTAACATCAAACTATGTCACATACAATACAATACAGTTTATTTTTGTATAGCCCAAAATCACACAGGAGGTGCCGCAATGGGCTTTAACAGGCCCTGCCTTTTGACAGCCCCCCCAGCCTTGACTCTCTGAGAAGACAAGGAAAAACTCCCAATAAAAACCTTGTAGGGAAAAATGGAAGAAACCTCGGGAAAGGCAGTTCAAAGAGAGACCCCTTTCCAGGTAGGTTGGGCGTGCAGTGGGTGTCAAAAGTAGGGGGTCAATACAATACAATACACAGAACAGAACAATTCCTTAATACAGCATAATAATAAAAATTTTAGAAGTACGGTTTAACAGTAGATGATATGACATAATTAGGTTTGGATATTTTTAGAGTCCTGGAGACCTCATCCATCTAGCTGCCTCCCCATTTGGCCATGCCACGGCTGAAACGTTGCTCCGATGAAAGGACCCCTCTTTCTCATGATTCCTGTGATCCTCCATCAGGGATGACTTTACCATAGGCAGGCAGACAACTTGGCAGGTGGGCCGTGGCACCAATTGCCACATTTGGGTACCGAGAAAAGAAACAGAATAGGTGAGGGTTAGTAACAAATTATAACAATCATGTTACTTATGTTATAGTGCTAATGACTAACAACAGAGATGCAGTCTGTACAGTTAATCAGCAGCTCTAGTCAGGGTGTGCTAAACTGAAGTAGTGAGTCTTCAGCCGGGATTTAAAGGCTGAGACTGAAGGGGCATCTCTTATGGAAGCAGGAAGACCACTCCACAGATTAGGGGCCCTGTAACTAAAAGCTTGACCTCCCACTGTTATTTTATTAATCCTTGGAATCCTAAGCAGACCGGCATCTTGAGATCTTAATGTGCGCTCAGGTTTGTAAGTCATGATAAGTTCAGACAAGTAAGCCGGACCTTGGCCATTTAATGCTTTATATATTAAAAGGAGGATTTTGAAATCTGCCCTAAACTTAACCGGGAGTCAGTGTAAGGATTTAAGAACTGGGGTTATGTGTTCATATTTTCTTGTTCTTGTTATAATTCTTGCAGCGGCATTTTGGATTAACTGGAGGCTGAATAAAGAACAGTTTGAACAGCCAGTGAACACTGCATTGCAGTAGTCAATCCTACTAGAGATAAATGCATGAATTAATTTCTCACAATCCTGTTTATTTAGAAAGCGCCTTAATTTCCTAACAATCTTAAGATGGAAAAAACATGTTTTGGACGACTTTGTAATATGTGCTTTAAATGACATGCTAGAGTCAAAGAGAACTCCGAGATTGCGGGCTGATTCAGTAAAATTAATTGGGATTCCAACTGAGTTAAATGACGACAAAATATTGCTGTGATCAGCGTCATTCCCTCCAACAATTAACATCTCTGTTTTATCTGTATTTAAAGACAAGTAGTTCTCATTCATCCATTCCTTTAATTCACTAACACAACTTATTAAAGACAACATCGGAGAAACTTCATTTGATTTAAATGAAAGGTATAACTGGGTGTCATCTGCATACGAGTGAAAATTAACATTATGTTTCCTAATGAGAGATCCCAGTGGAAGCCTGTAAAGTGAAAACAGTAAAGGTCTGAGTACTGAGCCCTGCGGGACACCATATTGAACTTCTGTGTATAATGATGGAGTACTGCCTGCACATTTCTGTACATACTGGAATCGATTTGATAAATAAGAACTGAACCAAGCGAGAACGGGGCCTGTAAGCCCAACATCGTTTTCTAGTCTGTGCAGTAAAATAGAATGGTCAATGGTGTCAAATGCTGCACTTAAGTCCAACAACATAATTAATCAACATTCAATAGCGATTGTCTGAAAAGTGCACTTAATGCAGAAAACCTAACAATGAAATACAGCAAATTTCGCAATTCTCTTACGAAACAGAGTAAGAAAAAATGAATTTGCAGAGACGTTGGGTCAAAGTGACTCAGTTCAGGCTCTCGAGGGTAAAAAATTGTCCACGATTTAAATTTCATAATAGACCAGAATCCTGTCGAGGATTTTAAAAATTCTAAACATCCGTGCCGGGCCTGCGGGCATGGATAACCATTTAAATAGCCGTCGATTTTTACTGTACAACTAACTTTCAAGGTGAAAAATTTACTACGTGGCACTTACCGAACAGTAATAAAGTGTCAAGGGTCCCCAAGATATTGCAAAAAACAGCATTCACACAAATAAGAGATGATTGAACCGTGGGTGTGGTTATAAATGTTTTAGATGTGGGCGGGACTTTTCGAAATCTCTTTGCATAAAGTCATGTCTCACGGGGCTTGAAATTTTCTCTCACGGGATTTCACTTTCACCAAACAACAAATACCATACCATACCATATTTATTTGTTGAGCGCTTAAAAACACAGCATTACAACTGACCAAAGCGCTGTACAGTTACAACAAGCAGGACTAAAAGCAAAATATTAAAAATAAACATTAAGAGAGAATTAAAACAGAGATACTAAAAACAGGTCAAGGGACCAAATAAAATAGAGAAAATAGCAAAAGACAAGTGGAAAATGAAACAGGTTAAGAATTAAAAGCCAATGTGAAGAAGTGCGTTTTAGGCGAGATTTGAATGTGGCGACGGAAGCGGCTTGCCTAACCACTAAGGGCAGGGAGTTCCAGAGCCTGGGTGCACAGACGGAGAAAGCCCTTTCACCACGAGCTTTAAAATGTGCCTTGGGAACGGTTAGGAGCAGCTGATCTGTGGATCTAAGAACACGAGAGGATTGTGACAATGGAGCAAGACACTCAAATAGGCAGGGGCTAGACCGTTTAGTGCCTTATAGGTTAAGAGGAGTATCTTAAAATCGATTCTGAATCTAACCGGCAGCCAGTGAAGGGTTTTCAAAATTGGTGAAATGTGTTGGATTCTGCTACTTCCAGTTAGAAGCCTTGCAGCCGCATTTTGAGCCAGTTGGAGTCTAGAAAGTGTGGCTTTACTGATACCAAAAAGGCAGGAATTAGAGTAGTCAAGCCGGGACGTAATGAATGCATGAATTACTGATTCCAGGAGGTGGTTAGAAAGAATAGGCTTGAGTTTGGCGATTCGCCTTAGATGGAAAAAGCAGGATTTTACTGTGCTGTTGACTTGAGCATCCATTTTCAGGAACGTATCCATTTTGATTCCAAGATTGGAGACAGACGAAGTTACTGGAATGGGAAGAGAAACGAGGCCAAGGGGTGGAGCCTGTTTGCAGTCGGGACTAAAACAATGACCTCGGTTTTGAATCGTTCAGGTGAAGGAAGTTTACAGCCAGCCAGTCCTTAATGTCAGATAGGCAGTCGAGGAGAGGTTTGGTGGAGTCAGTTGGCTTGAGGGAGAAATAAATTTGGCAGTCGTCAGCATATAGGTGATATGAAATTGCATGCTTTCTAAAAATTGCACCTAAAGGCAGGATGTAGATTGAAAAAAGTAGTGGCCCTAAAATGGAACCCTGGGGAACCCCACATGGGAGTGGGACTGATTCAGATGAAAAATCGTCTAGCATGACTCTGAGAGTCCTGTTGCAGAAATATGACCTGAACCAGTCGAGGGCTAAGCCAGATACACCAGCCCAGGATTCGAGTCGGAGATCATGATGTCGTGGTCGATTGTGTCGAAAGCAGCAGATAAGTCGAGAAGAACCATAACCACGTGGAATCCTGAGTCCAATGCCAAAAGGACGTCATTTAGGACACGTAAATGCGCGGTTTCTGTGCTGTGTTGGGGCCTAAAGCCTGACTGAAAAGATCCATTACCTGATGGTCCTGTAGGTGATGAGTTAATTGCTCATAAACTACTTTTTCTAGTATTTTTGACAAGAAAGGTAGCTTGGAGATTGGACGAAGATTGGAAAGAATGGCAGGGTCAAGATCAGGTTTTTTCACAATTGGATGTACAACTGCGTGTTTGAAAGCATGAGGAACTATAGCCGAGGATAGACTACTAGTTATGATCTTTAGGACATCATATCGAATCACAGGAAACACATCTTTCAGCAGTCTGGACGGCACCACATCGTCCGGAGAGCCCGAAGGCTTCATTGAGGCAACGATTTTTTCCAGATGGGGGAGCGAAATAGGTTCAAAGCTGGTGAGGGAACCGTGCAGGAGCGGCTAAATCAACAGAGCCAGAAGAAGAAATGGAGATCTGGGATCTAATGTTCGTGACCTTATCCAGAAAAACGTGAGGATCTGATTACAAAGAGCAGTGGAGGCAGCAGAGAAAACAGTTACGGCTGGAGAGAGGACAGCATTTAGTGTTTTGTATAAGACACGTTGATCGCCAGAGTTTTTTGAGATGATGTCAGCGAAAAAACGGTTCCTTGCACCTCTGACCGCTCTCTGGTATTGGGACCACGCGTCACTCATGCAGTCGAAGGTAACAGTGAGACCATCTTTCCTCCATTTACGTTCTAGCCGCCTACAGTTTTGCCTGATGGAGCGAGTTTGTTCATTTAGCCATGGGTCATGCTTGACTTTGGATTGTCTCCGTTTGAGTGGGGCTACGACATCCATCACAGAACAGCAGGAAGTGTGGAAAGTTTGCAATAAAACATCAGCATCCGTGGATTCACATGATGTGGAGATTGGTGAAAAAGCAGCTGTAAAATCTTCAGCAGCAGAGGGGGGAATGACACGGGAGGGACGAGTGGTGGTGGATTTACCATGCTCAACAGAGACCAAATCCAGATTAAACAGAACAGGCGAGTGATCAGAAAAGCTGGGAGGTAGAATGTCCAAGTCACTGATTCTGAGACCGAGAAAGAACCAGGTCCAGTGTGTGAACCTGTCCATGTGTTGGTCTGTTCACTAGTTGAGAGAGACCAAAGGAGTCAATAATGTCCAGAAAGTCTTTTGCTAGAGGATTAAGGGGACAGCAGACATGGACATTAAAATCACCCAAACAAAGGAAGCGATCATATCTGCAGGTAATATCAGCCAGGAAAGCTGCAAATTCATCTAAAAAGTTCTTATTGTATTTTGGAGGCGATAAATGAGTGTGCACAGCAGCGGTGGTGAGCAGACTAGTTCAAACATACTGAGCTCAAAAGTTGAAGGGGAAAATGAAAGGGGAAAGGAAGGGCGGTTGCAAATAAAATCAGATTTAAATAAGGTCAATAAGCCACCGCCGCGGCGCTGCGCTCTCGGCGTGTTGATAAAGGAACATCCCGGAGGCAAAACTTCAGTGAGTGGGAGCGTCTCGCCCGGTAAAAACCAGGTTTCAGCGGTACATAAAAAATCCAGGCCATTAGAAAGAAAAAAGTCTTTCAGGATGAAAGTTTTGTTCACGACCGATCTGGCATTTATCAGCGAAACGAACCGGCTGGGAGGACGTCAACAGAGACGTACCAGCCGTGGCGGTTGATATTGTCATGATACGGCGTAGGTTGTTAAAGTTCAACCCCCGGCGGCGGTGACGGAGCGAGGCAGGGAGGTACATCGGAGCGTCCGAGGGCAAATGGCATTCCGGCAACATTACCTCATGTTGGGAGCCTGGAGAGTTGTTCCTAGAGAGGATCCGGGAAGCTCGGAGCCGAGCCCTGATGCCACCGCGCTTACCCCGGCGGCGGCGTTTCCATCGGCGACCGGCCAAGCCGTAGGCAGTGATGAGGAAAGCTGGGACTTCCTCAAACAGTCGGCCAAAGGCTTGACTGAACTCAGGGGTCAGATGTTGAGAAATCCCACACTCGTTCGAAGAGCCAGAAGGGTGAGGCGATCATAAGAAATGATCGAGTCAAGAAGAGCATCACAGGAACAGGTAAGCCGAGGAAAAAGCAGGACTAATAAGAAACAAAAAAGCCAGAGCGGCTGACGGCGTGCCTCAACAGTCGGCGCCATCTTGACATTCTTGACATTCAAATCTTTTAATTCTCGCGGAGACGCCTCTAGATTGGGAAGAAACACTACTTTTCCCTGATGGTAACCCGAATTAGACGATCTACACGTCTCCTCCTTAAAGTTTAAATCTGAACAATATATATTTGATCTCTTTTCGCTGTTCTATTATTTCGCCGAGTAATAATTTCCATTTGTCTGCGCCAATGCGATCTTTACTATCATTATTTTTGAGACTTTCGAATTTTCGTACTTCCATTATCTCTAACCTGTTCTGTATGTGTATCGTACCAATGTTTTTGAATTCTTTACGACGTTCAACTTTGTCATCTACTCTTTGTCTTTTATTTCTGGCCCCAGGTGAACGTAAATCTCTTGGCACAAAGTCTTGTCTCGCAGGACATTGAAGTGTCTTGTTGCGAAAATCACGCCTCATCCCAGGCTAAAAAGTTTCATCTCATCCCAGGATTTTTTTATTATAATAGAGAGATTTAAGGGTTCTTTTTTGTCACGTGTACAGAGTACAGTGAAGTTCTTATTTCATTGTGATAATCAACATGCAACAAGTCTTGCATTACTGCAGTGCAAATATTTAATGCTAATAGTGTAGTAGTTGGCAGATAGCACTTAAGATGGGCAGGGCTGGATGCATTATCGGCAGAGACCTGTCCCAGAGTTAAACTGAGCTCTGCTTTCAATAAACCCTGGGATTATTCGTGATACACTTTACAAGCCTAGGGAAGGTTCCAGAATAAAGGCGGAGACTCTCTGAGCGTAGGATAAATAAAATCCCTAACAGAAGATAAGTGGTCTTCAATGGAATGCAGAGAGAGAGACAGCGTGTGACGGTCACAAAGAATCAGGGGCAAGAATAAGTGGATGGTGTCTGCTATTTTATGAAGCGTTTCCCAAGGTGGTAATCTCTTGGCACAAAGTCTCGTCTCGCCGGATGTGAAAGTGTCTCTCTGAGAAAGTCACGTCTCGTCTCTCTTCCCAAGATTTTTTTTATAATAATAGAGAGAAATGTTTGTGATGCGTCATCTGTTTCAAATGACAACTCCAATGCATTTCATTACTGCATGCATTACAGAATGCAAAGGGAAGGTCTACAGGGCGGTAGTGAGACCAGCTATGTTACAAGGGCTGGAGACGGTGGCACAGGAGACAGAGTTGGAGGTGGCAAAGTTAAAGATGTTAAGATTTGCATTGGGTGTGACGAGGATGGACAGGATTAGAATGGAGGACATTAGAGGGTCAGCTCAGGCTGGACAGTTTGGTGACAATGTCAGAGAGGCGAGATTGCGTTGGTTTGGACATGTGCAAAGGAGAGATGAGGGGTATATTGGGAGAAGGGTGCTAAGGATAGAGCTGCCAGGGAAGGGGAGAAGAGGAAGGCCTAAGAGGAGGTTTATGAATGTGGTGAAACAGGACTTGCAGGTGATGGGTATGACAGAACAAGATGACGAGGACAGGCAGATATGGACAAAGATGACCCGCTGTGGAAACACCTAACTGGAGCATCTGAAAGAAGAAGAAGTTGGATAACAGGTTCCACACTTCTAGACTCCAATGTTAATTCAATATCTTCTGTGTATAAGATCCAAGCGATAGTTTCACATCCCCTTTTCGAAAAATGTGGGGCAGCACAAAGCTTTGAAGCAGCCGGTGCTTCGGTGACATCTGAAGCGTTGGATGTCATCTGTCAAGTGGCTGCAAAGCTCTGATGCAACCTTTGAAGCAGTGAGCATTGTCGTTAAACTGATAAAAGCTTCAACGCACTGCAAACGTTAACGCTAAAGTCTAGGCTGACTGCTGAGATGTCAACCCATCTTAGACCCAGCTGGTAATAAATTAAGGCTGTGTGTCCGAAGTCACAAAGTACATTGGGATGGTGTTGGCCACAGAAAGGCGCTATATAAAGTAGCTGTTGGTTGGTTGTTAGAGCAACGAGTTGTTTTGTAAAGGCTGCTCACTGACAGGCTTTTGAAGGTCCACCAGTGGGCCAAGTTTTCAAGTGAGACTAAATCTCATTGAGTGACTTCTGGTCATTGGGTATGTCCGATTTGCTGACTGCAGTTGGTCATTTTGTCGCCAGATCATGTCAGTTTGCATGACAGAATGTCACTGGGCCTATCACATTTAACGACAATGTGTCAATTTTTCAGCACAGTTATGCTCGCCTCTTTTTCTGCCTTGTGGAAGCTGGTGCTATGCGAAGGGTTAACAGCCGCACTGGGTTCAGCGGCTATCTGGACCCTTTAATTCTTTCTTTCATACCATCATGGTAGGTAAAACATGAGACATCAGACAGACGAGCTTCTCTTGTGTTTGTGAGGCTCCTTGTCCCTTGTGGCTGCAGTCTATTCACTGTACTTTCCGGTGAGCGTTCATTTGTTGTCATCTCTTGTTTACACCGAGCCACCTGTCCAACTAAAGGCAAGTAAGTTGCTGGGCCATGTCACATTACGCAACTGGAGGGGAGGGTCATGGGAATGTACCACTGCCTTCCTCCGACTCTCTAGGGCTAGGATTGAAAATCAGTGTGAATGTCGTCTAATGTGAGATGGGGGTGTGGCTTAGGTAGCCCTGCGGAGTGAAGGAGGAGAAGAGTTTCTACAGCAAAAAGACTCCGCCCCTTCCTGTGGACACCTACAAACATCGGCCATATTAGACAGCAATGATCACATCGATAAGAAAATGCTTTGTGGACCTAAGCAGATTGACGTTACTGAGATCTTCACCTTTCTTGATTTTCAGATGGTGAGCTGGGCATGCGTTGGCTCATTTTGTCTTCTTAGACAGTTAAGGGGGGTCCACATCTTCAATAGCAAATCAATTAAATCGAAGGAAAAAGAGGTTACTTAGCAGCAGAAAGTGGTCACTAATTAAGTAAAGGGTTGGAATGTAAAAAGTGGTAGACCACGCCAACTCGGGGAGGACTTGGCGTGCATAAAATTGCTCTTCTTCTTCCAGAGTTTCAACTGCCTCTGGAAGCAACGTCAGCCCCAGAACTGGGCGTCGGGCGCTTCAGGAAATGGATGTCCGTGGCCCAGCAGTTGCACATGCACCTAGGGCCATTTTCAGCGACACCAAGTGGACTGGTGTAAAGCCCACCGCCATTGGACTCCGGAGTAATGCTTCAAAGCATGGTCTCGGAAGTGATGAATCCTGCTTCACTCTCTGGCAGTCAGAATGATGAATCTGCCAGGAGAACTTTCTGGACTTTGATGTGCCCAGTTTAAAGTTTGGTGGAGAGGGGATACTTGTATAGTTTGGGCAAGGACCCTGAGTTAATGTCAACGTCAATACATTTGTAGAGCACATTGAAAACAACATCAGTAATGCTGCAGTAAGGCTGCAAAGAAACTCTGCTGAAACTCGTGTTTGCGCTCCATGAGAACCCTCAGTGCCAGGATGCGGTCGATGGTAGACTTCTTAGGCGTCAAACCAGACTGTTCTGGTCGCTGGTAGGTGAGCAAGTGATCACAGATCCTTTTGAGTACGACCTTATCAAGGACCTTACCCGGCACCCAGAGCTGTATTTATCCCCCTGTAGTTGCTGCAATCGAGGCGATCAGCCTTCCCTTTCCAGATACGGATGACAAGTCCCATTTTTCGGTCAGCTGGGATAATACCAGTCTTCCAAATGGAAGCAAAGATTGCTTGCAATACCAGAAGGACAGCCTTACCACCAGCCTGGAGAAGTTCACCCCGGAAACCACAGATCCCTGCAGCCTTTCCTCCCCTCAGCTGGTCTCTCTCTCAGGTGGGCGTTAGCATATCATAATCCCTTGTACCAATAGCGTGAGTTTTCCACATTCGACTTATACGACCGACATTATAAAATACCAGAAATTATATGGTAAAATCAAGTCCTGACTTATCCGTGGGAGAACTTATCCACGAGTATATACGGTAGTTGCGAGGGACCATAAGAGACAACTGACCAGTCAATCTAAGCTCTTTGGATGCCCGGTGTAAAACATACAATTCAGATAAACAGGTAGGAGCAGACCCGTGTAATGATTTAAAAACTAGCAACAAGGTTTTAAAGTCAATTCACAAGAAGCCAGTGTCGTTGTCATCATTGTCTTCTTCTTTCGGCCGTTCCCATTAATGGTCGCCACTGCGGATCGTCTGTTTCCATATCTTCCTGTCCTCTGTATCTCACTCTGTCACACACACCACCTACCTGCATGTCATCTCTCTCACCAAATCCATAAACCTTCTGTGAGGCCTTCCTCTTCTCCTCTTCCCTGGCAGCTCTATCCTTAGTACCCCTCTCTCAATATACCCAACAACTGGTATATAGAAGCTAACACTGGAGAACAGAATCAAACTTTTCTTTCCCCAACCCAAAAAACGGGTAGCAGCATTCTGAACCAACTGCAACCTGCATGCTGATCCCAGAATACAACAAGTTACGGCAATCAAGTCGAGAAAAGATTAACGCAGGAGTAGCTTTGTCAAGATCCCTAGGAGATAAAAAAAAAATGGTTTGACCTTAGCTAAAAGATGAAGCTGGGAAAAGCAACTCTTGACTGCAGAGTTAATCCGTTTCTCAAAAGAGAGGTGACTGTCAAAAAAATGACACCAAGATCACGGACTTGAGGTTTGCAAAAGGCCAGCAAAAGAGGCGAGAAGTTTGAAACCAATTTGAGCTTTGGCAAGGGGATCAGCGATCAGCACTTCCGTTTTCTTTGGATCGAGATCAAGAAAATTGTCGGCCATCCAAGATCTTAGTTCAAAAAAGATGATTGAGCAGCTGATTGATTGCAGAGTTACAAACAGGAATATAAACCTGTTTATCATATTCAATTTTACCGAAAGCAGCTCCTATAGGATAACGATAAACAGAAAATTTAAAATAGGACCCAAAATGAGTCCTTGAGGAACACCACACTTAACAGGAGAGGTTAGATGAGAAACGGGAATTGAAAGTCCCTGAATACTAACACTAATAATTTAGCCAGAAATGGCAATTAGGGTTAGGTTTAGGGTTAGAACTAAATCTGCCTTTTTTTAGACAAGGCCGCACCACCCCATGTTTAAAAAATTGCGAGTGCGCTCACCTCGACTTTCTCGTATACTGAGACATAGGAAAAGGTCACCAGAACCATTTGCAGTTCTGTGATATTTCTCAAATATCATATCTCTTTGTTTCTCATCAACTTCCAGAGGCAGTTGGAACTCTGGGAGAAGAGGAGCCATTTTATGCACGTCGAGTCCTCCCTGAGTTTGCGTGGTTAACCCCAACTTACATTCCAACCCTTTACTTAATTAGTGACCACTTTCTGCTGCTAAGTAACTTCTTTTGCCTTTGATTTAATTGATTTGCTATTGACGACGTGGACCCCCTTAACTGTCTAAGAAGACACAAAACGAGCCAACGCCTGCCCAGTTCACCATCTGAAAATCAAGAAAGGTGAAGATCTCAATAACGTCGACCTGCATGGGTCCACAAAGCATTTTCTCATTGGCTGTCTAATATGGGCGATGTTTGTAGGTGTCCACAGGAAGGGGCGGAGTCTTTTTGATGTAATCAAGTAATTGATTATATCGATAGACAATCATTTCTCTCTATTTATAGTCAAACTTTATATTAAAATGATATTTTCACACTTAGGGAGGTCGAAAATGGTGGTGGAATTTTGTTTTCATGATTACGTATGCATTACCAAAATTACGTGCAAAGTAAAAAGTGTTATAGTCACCTAAAAACAAAGAAACAGTGTTAGTATTAGATAATATTTGTTGCAATAAATTGCTGTAGGTAAAACTGCATTTAGCTAGATTTAATTATGATAATGATGGTGGAAATAAAGAAAAATATACAGGGTGGTCCAGATCTAATTATGCAGATCCAGATCGTCTGGATGATCTTGATTTATGCAGGGACATTTCCAGTTCGGCGTGAAGATGATTCTTCATGTCGTCAGTTTGCACACTTCTCGATGGTCCAGGATTTTTTGGGTGATTTTCTATGTAATAAACTTAATAAGTTATAGCATAATGAAAATTGTATAATTAGATCTGTACCACCCTATATAAAATTAAATGGGTGGGGCAGGGAAACATTACAAAATACATTTAATGATGTAATGTATTGTACAGGATATGCAATTAATGATAGTAATCAATATTCATTCTATATTCATTTTATGTTTTGATGGTGTTGTCCATTTCTCCGTACACATTCTGGCAGCCTGTTGTGAAAAATTCTGCATTGCTCAATGTAACATGTCAAGGGGAATGTCAGTGAATTCCAATTCAATCCTCCTTTTTTATTTCAGCAGTCATGGCAGGCGGTACACTTGGGTTTTAAGAGGCCATGGAATGTCACCATTGCGTGAAATGACGCGCCTTCCAAACAATCCTCGAATAACTGCCATCGATTGTCGGGCAGTATGTGAAGTGGGTCTACCAGGGGTGGACTTCTTTTTTTAAGGCTGAACCCGTTTCTTCAAAATTACGCACACCCATGTTGTACTCGCATGTGCAGACGGGACACGATTGTGACGTCCTAACTGTTAATGATGCCACTGAAATTCCCTTTGTGCAGCAGTCACACTGTCACCATTTTTCTAAAAGGCTTTCACAGCAAACACTCGTTGCACACCACTCCACTGCTCCAATGTAACTAAGGGCAAGGGGTCTTAAATGAGGTCGCAGTGGTCCCACACGACTGCTGACGCCCCAGGGTCGCCAACACCAAGTTCCAAAATTTCTCATTTTCCTGCACCACCCTGTTTTACCAGGAACATGACGGGGACGTAGCAGCTTATTGTTCTCATGACATCTTTATATTTATATGGTGTGTTCAATGTTTTCATGTTATTGTTAAACTGATGATGTATAAATTAAAATTAATAATAGTTGTTGAACGAATATGCATTTTTAATGTTGTTCACACATTAATATTTCCATGATACAAAAACTTTGGATGGTTGTTTAAATAAAACACTACTTCCGGTTGAGTCATTTTTCTTTAAATTTGATATCTGTTTGCGTTTTATCATTACAAATATCTGTATAAAATTTAAATCCTCTATCTGTAGTTATAACCATTAACCATTAACTTGAAAATTCATAAAAATATTCAGTTAAAGTACCACTTCCGGTTGCTTGTGGTGCCCAGAAGTTGATAGGATTTCCTTATCTTTGATTTAAAGCGGGTGTTGAAAATCTCACTGACTGAGGGCAAAGTGTTTTCGAGTTACCGTGTTTACACACAGACAGACGACATTTCAAAAACGGTATTTTGGGACACTGGAAGGTCTAAAACATCAAGATTCATCAAATTCTCAAAGTCGAATTTTTTTTTACAATTCCTATGCTTTCTCTATTCATGGTATTTTCGCACTCGGGGAACATCTAAAACATCAAGACTCATCAAAATCTCGGTCAAATTTTTTCATGATTCCTATTTTCTCTATTCAATGTATTTTCAGACTTGGGAGCATCAAATATGTCAAGACTCATCAAAATCTCGGTCAAATTTTTTCATGATTCCTATACTTTCTCTATTCATGGTGTTTTTGGACTCTGGGAACATCTAAAATGTCAAGACTCATCCAAATCTTGGTCGAATTTTTTTACGATTCCTATACTTTCCCTATTCATGGTGTTTTCGGACTCGGGAACATCTAATATGTCAAGATTCATCAAATTCTTGAGGTCGAATTTTTTCACGATACTATGAATAAGAATGCATGCATGACAACAGTTAAATAAGAAAATGAATTTATCAGTCATGGACAACTTAAATGTAACATCCTTAAGCTCACTTAGTGCCATTTAAACTTACAGTAGCCTGTCCTAACAATATTAAGCTGCAGGGAATAGTAATCCATCCATCCATTATCCAACCTGCTATATCCTAACTACACGGTCACAGGGTCTGCTGGAGCCAATCACAGCCAACACAGGGCGCAAGGCAGGAAACAAACCCCGAGAAGGGCGGCAGCAAACCGCAAGGTGGATTTGTAACCTAAACTCTAATAGCAACCCGAGAGTAAAGCTTCAGCATCTTGAAGAGCAGCCTGGCACGCCACTTGTCTTCTGCACTCCCATGTTGACTCATTTATTGGCACATGTAGGCAGAGTGAAAAAATCCTTTGTTCAAACTTTCTCACATGCCACACTGCTCTGTCCTCACACACACACACACACGTGCTGTGTGATGTATTTAGACAATAGTGCTTTGTCATCTTTATTTCCAACTGAGTTTTCTTCTTTTCTGAAGACCCGTAACCGTCGTGCTGCTGCATCTTACCGTTTATAAAATGGGAATTCTGGTGACGGCAAGTGACACGACATTCTCCAGCGTTCTGAATTTCTACATGGTGGTATTCTCTGTAAAATCAATACAAGTCAAGTCTTCATACTCCGTTCAAAGAGCCTGCCAGGAAGATATTCTGCGGATGGTGACAGTGTTTGAGCTTCATGTGAGTTTTACACACCGGGGATTCGTGCCTACGGTGAAAGAGAAGGAACAGCATTGATGTTCCCAAAAGACCTAATCAATTACAATATCTGAGATTAATGTCATGCATCTCTATAACTGGATTTCTCCACTGATAAGAAAATAAGGTTAATTACGCAACCACATTGAAAGTTCCAGATAAGTATTTTTAGGAGTTGTGTAGAATATCAGGCTCCCTGCAGCTTATTTGAAAAAATATTTCCTAAACTGTAATATTTAAATGATTTATTGGGATTATTCATTTAATACAGAAACTACTCTGTTCTCCTAGCGTACTAGCGAGAAGATTTTGAAAGAGGAAACTGGGAGAATGTTTTGCATCTGGTCGAAGTTCTGTAATCTATGATGTGATCATTGTGTACAGCAAATTCAATTATGCGAAAATCATTTCACTGTGAATTCAGTTTTGCAAGAAACTCTTCACTGAGAACTTAATTTTGTGTAAATTCATTCACTGCCAAATTAATTTTGCAAAATTGTTTCACACTGAATTCTATTTTGTTCAAATCATTTCACTGTAAATTCAGTTTTGAGCAAATTTGTATGCTGTAAATTCAGTTTTGTAAGGAATCGTTCCATTGAGAATTTGATTTTCTGTAAATACGTTCACTACAGAATTAATGTTGCGAGACTCATTTCACAATGAATTCTATTTTGCAAGAATCATGTCAGTTTAAATTTAATTTAGGCAGGAATCGTTTTCACCGGGAATTTGAATTTGTCCAAGTTAATTTATTGTGAAATTAATTTTGCAAGAAATGTTTCCCTATGAATTTTATTTTGTTCAGATCATTCCGCTACGAATTCAGTTTTGCACAAATTCTTTCCTTGTGAATTCAGTTTTGCTCTAATTGTTTTGCTGCAAATTAAATTTTTCAAGAATCTTTCACGGCAAATTCACGTTTGGGAGAATCATTTCACTGCAAATTTACGGTTGTGCAAATCTTTTCACAGCAAATTCAATTACATGAGATTCGTTTCACTGGGAATTTAATTTTGCAAGAATCATTTTAGTGTAAATTCAATTTTGCGAGAATTGTTTCCCTGTGAATTCAATTTTGTGCAAATTCTTTCACTGTTGATTCAGTTTTGCATGAAGCGCTTTCACTGGGAATTCAGTTTTGCCATAATTGTTTTGTGGGGAATTTCATTTTACAAGAATCATTTCATTGCAGATTCAAGTTTGTGCAAATCTTTTCACAGCAAATTCAGTTTTTCTGAGATTCTCTTCACTGGGAATTTAGTTTTGCAGGAATCATTTCACTTATCACTAATGGGGCTCCTGATTTAGTAACTCCGCTGGACAGCCAATTGGATTGCAGTTAACTCCTCTCCTAATCCTAATCTTAACCTTAGTGCGCTGTCACTGAGGTATTATATAAAGCAACAACCTTCTCAATGGAGTGGCGCCCTGGAGGTCCTCAGCTGGAGTCTGTTTTTTTTTTTGGCTGTTGAATGACCTCGAACCGAATTGACAAAGCAGAACTCCAGAAGATTAAATGCTCGTGTAAATGCCAATTATTAACAAACCAGGTTTCTGCTTAAATCAGGCTATTCACTTGAACCCGTTATCGAATGTGTATGTAAACAGACAGATTCTGACTAAATATATTTTAAAAACATAAGAAAATGACCACGGACCTCCTGCTTATTTTCAGATTTACATTGGCCAATGGTGACATTTTTACTTTTTATTTTGTGCCGTTTAATGACGTCAAAGCGTTTTGATACCAGAGAAATCCAGAAGATTATCTGTGCGTGTAAACACGGATAATTAAGAAACTAGATTTCTGCCTTAACTGCACCCTAACCTGATTTTTGGCTAAATATATTCATAAAGCACAAAATGAAAACAGGCGTCATGCATATTTTTGGATTGACTTTTTTTTTCTTTTTTTAATTGACGTCGAGGTCCATGTAAACACAGTTTTTTTTTTTTTTTAAGAAACCAGGTTTCGGGTTTATTCACCTTATTCACCTTCTCCGTTATTTGTGAACGCTGAGCACTCAGATTTATTACAAACCTAAGAAAATGACCACAGACCTCATGGTTATTTTCAGATTTACATTGGCCGGTGGTGACATTTTTAGTTTTTATTTTATGCCGTTTACTGACGTCAAAGCGTTTTGCTAAAGGAGAACTCCAGAAGATTAGGCTACTTCTGCGTGTAAACGCGGATAATTAAGAAACCAGATTTCTGTTTTAACCGCACCGTATAACCCGATTATGAGTATACACTAATTTCTGGCTAAATATATTTATAAAGCACAAGAAATTATTGCAGTTGTCATGCATATATTTGGATTCACGGAGGCCGATGATGACTTTTAACACTATTTTTTAACTGACGTCGAGGTTCATGTAAACGCAGGTTTTTTCTTTTTTTCAGAAACCAGGTTTCTGGTTTATTCACCATACTCCGGTTATGTGTGCGTGTAAACGCTGAACACTCCGATTCAATTTGTAATTGGTAACCAATTCTCCTTTTAGACTCTGGCTGGTGTGTATGATGTAACTGAGACATTTCACCAAGGTCCGTATTCGCATGAATCCTTCAGCCACTGCGCCACCGTGCCAACCTTTTCTCCACGGTGTAAGAATTTGGTCAAAATCTTCACACGGCCTTTTAATAGACGCCTTAGAAGAAAACGTCCTGTCCGTCCACTTGATGGTTACATAAAGCTCGCAATGTTCCAGTGCTCCGTGTTTATCTTCCTTCCTAATTAGCCAAAGGTACAGACGGCAGAGATCTGTCTGCACCAGGAAACTCCTCCTGCAATCTCTGCGTGGACAAAGCGCCAGTGTGCTGGGAATATTGTTCTGGAAGCCACTCACACACACACACACACACACACACACACACACTCTCTCTCTATATATATATATATCTCACACACACACGCACAGTTCAGGCTTAGTTTGCGACCTCTGCGAGTCCAAATGACACAGTGTTCAGGGACGGCGTGTACCAGCCCAGTCCAACACTGGCTCCATTATCAGGGGATGTGCGTCTCCGTGGTACGCCGTCAGAAGAACGTGTTCTCTGTCTGGAGGAACAGAAAGGGTGTTGCTATGGAATTCAAACACTCCGCTTAGGAGGAGGCATTTCTGGCAGTGCGATGAAACGGCCTGAATTAATTACACTTTCAGCGGCGTCCTGCTCCGCCGATGCACTGGAAGAAGAAGAAGGCAAAGAGGAGGAGGAGGCAATCAGGCACGCAGAAACGGACCGAATTCGTTTAGACTTTTTTTTAATTTTTTTTGTATTTTTAGGTGCTCTTGATCGCACGTCGGTCCCGCTCCGGGGTGAACAGCTGCCTTTCAGTTTCGTGGGGGGCTCCCCCGCTGCTAATCTCGGTCTAAACAGAGCTCGTCTTCCGTGCACATCGCTGACTTTCTGTTGGATGCGTCACGCTCTGGCAGCGGCGAAAACCCCAGTCGCAGCTGCATATTTTGCATTGCTTAACCTCGGGTTTCAGCCGTGTTTGTCCAAATTATTAATGCACAGCAACTTGGAATGCATTCGCGTGGAAGATGTAAATAAAGGCTATTTGCATGAATTACCATAAGCAGTACGAGAGGAAACTTCACCTGCGCGAACGGGGAGCTGCTTTCAGATTAGTGTCTTGTTTTATTCCCAGGGGTGACAATTCAAACTGTTAGAGGATCGTTTGAAAAAGTAAGTGCACTCTCAGGAAATGTTTTGTCGTGTTTTGTTTAATCCTATGTGGACATATCAAGATTTGAACCGTATCTGTCGATACAGGGGGCTATTCAACAAGCCTAATGTCACATTTACATACTGTAGCCCATTGTATGAATGAAATAATAATGCCTCGTCCTGAACAGGGTTGTGCGCTGGCTGCTGGAGCCTATCAGAGTTAGCACAAGGTGCAAGGCAGGCACAAACCTTGGACAGGGTGCCAGTCCATCACAGGGTGAACAAACACATACACAGTGCCAGTGCTGGGTCATTATGTGCCCTAGGCCAAGCTTATTAGTGTACCAACCAAGTATTTGGTAGCTAAACCGTGCAGCTGGTATCCCTTCCCTGCCTCACATATGATCTGCGTCATAGGTGAATGCCTAATTTGCCTTAATGGTGGCGCCGGCCCTGCGCGCACATACACACATCAACCACACAATTTAATTAACATCCGCAATCCACCAAATTTGCATCTCTTTAGACTGTGAGAGGAAACCACAGTATCTGAAGGAAATGGGGAGAACATGCAAACTCCACACACCCGGGGAGCTAACCCTGGTCTACTTACTGTGAGGCACTGTGCCGCCATAAATGAGATGAACAAGTGAAAATTTAGTGTGGTGAAAAAGTAAGTGCACCCCTACATTTATCACTACCTCAGATATCTCAAATTAGAATCAGATGATTAGTCCAGCATTAGAAAAGATCTCGTCTGAACCCATCTTGTTAAAACCTCCAACATTTATCTTGGATGAAGGTCCAAGTCTTTATAGAGTGTGGTTGTGAGACATGGATGCTATCAGTGACCTGAGATGAAGACTGGACTCCTTCGTGTGTGCCTATTCTGAGAATCCTCGGGTCCCATTGGTTTGACTTTGTGTTGCTCATGGTGTCCTGAATGAGACACATGACCTGCATTGTGAGGGAAGGTCAGTTACAGCACTATGGCTATGTGGCACGATTACCCGAGGATGATCCAGCTCATTGTTGTGGACCTGAGTGGCTGGACCAGGCCAAGGGGATGCCCACATAACACCTTGCTGTGGCAGATAGAGGGCCATTTCTGGAGGGTGGGACTGGACTGCATGTCTGCCTGGGTGATTGCCAACCAGGATCTCAAGCTATTTCATTGTGTGGTAATGCAATGTACCAGTGCATGTCCCCCAGCCTGACCAGACTTGATTTAGCTTGTTGTTGAAGTATGTGTCATCACCATGCCAAGATCTGAAGACCTCTCTAAGATGTTCAGAAAGAAGTTGAGCCTGGTAATTGATTAAGTAAAACAAAGATCTGATTTGAAATCAATCATTCCACTGTTTGGAAAGACCATCCATAGATGGAGAGGATTTCAAGCAAATGCCAGCTTGTCCTGGCCAGACCACCCCAGCAAGTTCAGCCCAAGAGCAGAATGCAAAAGGGTGAAGGACGTCCCTAAGAAGCCCAGGATGTCATCGTGGAAACCGAAGGTAGCTCTTGTCACTGATGATGTCAAAGTGCAGGAGTCTCCCATAAGAATAGAGGACTGAGAATTGAACGGGTGGTCTCAAAATATGAAAGTGAACCTCATGGGAAGGTTTTAGGAATCATAGTGAGCTTGTCACCATCAACTGACAGACATTGTTCAGAAGCCATTAAGAAGGCAAACAGAATGTCTGGTTATATAGCGCCTTGATGTGTTCTGCTGAAGTTTTATAACACGCTGGTGAGGTCTCATCTGGGGTACTGGGTGCAGTTTTGGTGTCCAGACTAGAAAAGGTCCAGAGAAGAGCGACGAGGCTGATTCAGGGCTACAGGAGATGAGTTATGAGGAAAGATTAAAAGAGCTGAGCCTTTACAGTTTAAGCAGAAGAAAATGAAATGTAATTTAAATGTAAAGTATGACACATAGGAAGTAAAAATGGGAGGTCTGAATACACAACTGGAGGTCTGAAAATCAAGAGTCCACCTAATGAGAAGGATTTAGGAGCCATAGTGGGGTCAACACCATCAACTGCCAGACAAGCCATTAAGATGGCTAACAGCATGTCAGGTTATATAGCGCCTTTATGTGTGGAGGACAAGTCCAAGGAGGTTCTGTTCAAGCTTTATAACACACTGGTGAGGCCTCATCTGGAGTCATGTGTGCAGTTTTGGTCTCCAGGATATAAAAAAGGACATTACAGTACGAGAAAAGGACCAGAGAAGAGCGACGAGGCTGATTCTGAGGCTACAGGGGATGAGTTATGAAGAAAGAATTAAAAGAGCTGAGCCTTTACAGGAGATGAAGAGGAGACCTGACTGAAGTGTTCAAAATGATGAAGGGAATTAGACCAGTGGATCGAGACGGTGACTTTAAAACAAGTTCTTCAAGAACATGGGGACACAGTTGGAAACTTGCTAAGGAGAAACTTTGCACAAACATTAGGAAGTTTTTCTTTACACAAAGAACGATAGACACTTGGAATAAGCAACCAAGTAGGGTGGTAGACAGTAAGACCTTAGGGTCTTCCAAAACTTGACTTGATGTTATTTAAGAAGAATGAAGTGGACAGGACTGGTGAGATTTGTTGGGCTGAATGGCCTGTTCTTATCCAGATTGTTCTAAAGAAAGTGGATGGACAAATGAGGTCCACATGGGCGGTATGCCAGGAAGAAACCAGAAAGAACCTCTGGACAAAACTAAAGTTAGGCAAAGATGAGGACTTCTGGAGCAGTGTGCTCAGGACAGACAAAGCAACAATAAAGTTATTTGGTCACAATACCAGAAGAAATGTATGGTGAGAACCAAAGCATCTGACCAGAAGAACTTGATAGGAACTGTAAAGCATGATGCTGGAAAGGTGATGGTTTGCTGCTGCTGCTTTGCCACATCAGGGTCTAAGTACGCCATCATAGAATCCAGTTGGAGTTCTCCACTAGACCCCAGGGTGCTTGATGATGACTTGAGACCATCTGTCAGAGGAGATTGAAGCTCAACCAAAAAGTAGACCATGAGAGCAAATCCACCAAGGAGTGGCTGAAGAGAAAGAAATGGAGGGTTGTGGAATGGCCGAGTCAGAGCCCGGATCTGAGATGCTGTGGTGGGATTTGTCACGGTGGTGGTGCAGCGCTGGCACTACCAGTGACAGTTCGCATCCCGGAAGACTTGGGTTTGATCAATGACCGACCTGTGGCTTTATCACAAACGAAGACTACATGGTCTCCTCTCGTTTTGTCAAATTTCTTATGTTCTAAAAGGGCTGTTCAGGCAAGACCCCCAAACAAACACCATACCATAGAAAGAAATCAACATGGAGGAAAAGTGGGAGAAACTTTCACCCAGTCAATGTCGGAGGCCCGCTAGACCGTGGTAGAAAATGACGGGTCACCAGCTATCTGAGCCAAGGGGGGCACTTACTTTTTCCCATAGATGGAAATGGTGAGTCTGTTGCCTTTTCTGTTTTTTCTTGATCTATAGGTAGTGTGAATGAATGACAAATCTTGAAAAGTGCACCTGTGTTGAAAAAGAAAAAAAAGCACGGGGTGTACTTACTTTTCACACCACAGAGTTTCCGAAGGCCATTTGTGAAACGTGAGGAGGAAAGAATTAACAGAACACGACTAAGTGTAGCCTTGATCAGCTCGGCAGACAAACTTCTCAACCTCTGTCCCGTTCAAGAGAGAGTCAAGGCCGATCAGGAACAGCTTCCTGAAACCAAAGTAATATTTCAAAAAATGATCTTCCATGTTGTGGGAGTGAAGGGTGGGCTTTCTGATTGCAACCTTGACCAAAAATAAAGCAGCAGATGCACGTTTTCTGTCTCAAAGACTAAAAATGTCATATTTCTCTCCCGTTTTTTCATACCCCTTGGCTGACCCTCATGTGGGGTTTACACGACCTCCATGTGCAGGTGAGAGTTTTCCTTCAGGGTCTTTGGATTTTTCCTCCCACAAAGTTGGCTCCAGTGTGAGGGGTGTAAATGGGCCCTTGTGATGGAGTGACATCCTGTCTTGGAATTTGTCTCACCTTGGCAACTGATGGTGCTGGAGAAGTTACGGAGGTCATGGAGGTCTGCAGAGGTCACACACATAGATATGCACAGACCCCCCTGCAGTGCCTTGAACATGGGAATGGCGCTATATAAATAAAATGTAGTATTATTATTATTATTATTAAAAGGCCATAAGGGTTACGATCCAGTCCTCCTGCAGGTTTTCATTCCAACACTAACTTGCGTTTTGATTATTGGGCCTGTCAGTGCTTTCATGACATAAACTGTATTTTTTTTTTTTTGCATTCTGAGAACTTTATCCATATGTTTTGGGGTCCATCCCTTCTCCCTCACTTACTTCAGGTCATTCTATTAACACAGAGAATCTTCAGGATGCTTGTCAACAGGGTGACATCGAAGCGCCTTAGCTGGAGAGCTGCGGGTTCCCTTTGTTAGCTGCACCTCCTTATTAACTGCTGGCAGGTGAAGAAAACAGGAGACCATCAAAAGCCCAATTGATCAGCGTAAAACTCAAATGTGTTAACTAAAATAAAGCCCCCCTTCTACACCCCCAAAATAAGATTGCTTTATTAGGGAATGAACTGGTTCTAATTAAAAACTGGTCATAGTGAAAACCTACAGCCATGGCGGACCTCCAGGAACGTATTTGGGTACCCCCTCTCCAACTGGACCGCTTTAAGTGCACTGGAGATGCTAAATTAGCCCCTGATGTGTGTGTGTGTGTGTGTGTGCAATGAACTGGCACCCATTCCAGGTACCATTCCAGCCTCTTGTCTGACTCTTTGAAGGAGAGGCTCCAGCTTCCTTCCCCACAACCCTGCTTTTGGAATAGTGGGTTTAGAAAATGGATGGATGGGTGGGTAGGCTGTATAATTTTTATCTTATTTTCCGTTTCTAATTACTGTTCACATGTTTTTTCAACCTTGCTTATGTATTAGTGGGTTTAGAAAATGGATGGATGGGTGGGTAGGCTGTATAATTTTTATGTTATTTTCCGTTTCTAATTACTGCTCACGTGTTTTTTCAACCCTGTGTATGGATTAGCAGGTGTTATTTTTTCAATTACGCTCACGTGTTTTTCAACCTTGTGTATGGATTAGCTTGTGTATGGATTAGCAGGTTTAGAAAATGGATGAATGGGTGGGTAGGCTGTATAATTTTTATTTTATTTTCCGTTTCTAATTACCGTTCACGTGGTTTTTTTTTTGTTTTTTTTTGGTGACTTGTTTTACATCATATTCAGTAGGCACACTTGTTAAGCAACAGATGTGTTGAGTGGAGAAAAAATGAGCCGTTTAAGGAGTTGAGATAGCAGAGAGCAAAGTCCGGCGGGCCAGTGGTCTTAGTTAATAAGGTTTGTTATTTATGTGTAAAGGAGCTCAAGCACAAGTGGAGGAAGGCTGTCTCAAAATGGATTCTTTCCCATATCTGCTCTCATAGGGGCTCCCTGGTCAGTCCCATAATTAACACTCATGTGGGAAAGCACAAAAAAAAAAAGGAGGATTGGATCGCAACCCTTATGGTGGTCTATGCATTTCTCTGTGTGTGACCACAAAGCAGCCAAGAATATAGTTGGGAGCACCGGGCAGGTTACCCCATTTGCATCGCAGCTCTCCAGCCCAGAGAAACAAATAGAAAAACCGAAGTTAGCTCAGCGCCCTCTGCAAAAGAATCGGTGATTCATAAATAATAAAGCAAGAAGGGTTCCATCAGGTGGCGCCCCACCTCTGTTGATGGCTGACTCAGCCCAACAAGCTCACCCATCAAATCCTCTGTGCTACATACTTGTTTTTAGAATCCATCCTGCTCAGATGCTCCCAGACGTGTTTACTTAGAAGTCAAATGCACTGCCGCAAGTTTTCATGGTGCGTTCAACAATACAAAATGGAAATATTGTGACGAGTACAGGCCATTCAGCCCAAACAAGCATGTCCATCCAAATCCTACGTATTAAATACTTGTCTTTAGAACCTGTCCTGCTCAGATGCTCCCACGCATGTTCACTTAGAAGTCAGACTCCCTTGTCTTAGGTTCTCCTGGTGTTTTCAACATTAGAACATTAGAAAAAGGGTGATGAGAGCAGGCCGTTCATCCCAAGAAGCTCGTCCATCAAATCCTATGTATCACATGCCTGTTTGTAGAACTAGGGCGTTGTACCGTGTTAGCCTTTATGAACGTAGTGAAAAGTCAAGCAAAATGACACCTTGATGTAAACCTGACTGACACAGACAACCTGACTGCAGATCCAGATTGCATGGACAAACTCCTCCGAAACTTCAAACGACTTTGTTGGACAGTTATCTTATCCAAAGATCTTGACCATACATTGTTCTTCTCTCTTGTTAAATGAACCCTAGCCTGAAGGAGTCTATTCATTTTTTTACATTACAGATGTCTCACTTAAAGATTTACCAGTGTTGTTTCTTGTCCTAGTGTGTGTGTATAAACACAGGGAACTCCAATTTCTGTATTCCATCTCGCCTGAAGAAGGGGCCTGAGTTGCCTCGAAAGCTTGCATATTGTAATCTTTCAGGTTAGCCAATAAAATCGGTCATTTTACTTGACTTTTCGCTACTTGCCTGCTTTTAGAATTTGTCCTGCTCAGATGCTCCCACACGTGTTTACTTAGAAGTCAAATGCACTGCCTTAAGTTTTCATGGTGTGTTCGACATTACAAAATAGAAATATTGTGACGAGTACAGGCCATTCAGCCCAAACAAGCATGTCCTTCCAAATCCTATGTTATTACATGCTTGCTTTTAGAATCTATCCTGCTCAGATGCTCCCACGCGTGTTCATTTAGAAGTCCGACTCCCTGCCTTGAGTTCTTAATGGTGTCTTGAACATTAGATCATTGGAAAAATTGTGACAAGTGCAGGCCATTCACCCCGACAAGCTTCCTATTCACCTCCATTGTATTGCATCTTGTTTTTTAGAACCATTCCTGCTCAGATGCTCCCACACATGTTTATATAGAAGTCAAAAACCCTGCCTTAAGTTCTGGTGTTTTCAACATTAGAAAACGGGTGATGAGAGCAGGCTGTTTACCCCAAGAAGCTATGTATTACATGCTTGTTTTTAGAATCTATCCTGCTCAGATGCTCCCACGCGTGTTTATTTAGAAGTCAAAATCCCAGAGCCTAATATCTTATCTTATCTCCGCCTCTTCGCTTTTTGGTCACAGCTCCGTGTGAATCTCCTTACCTGTCTCAGATCTCCCCCGGCTTGGGCGCACACGGCAGGTACCCGATCACCTCACCTCGTCATGCCCGTATTTGCCCGCCTCCTTGGTGTCAGGTGTAAATAAAGTAAATGTAGGCAGTGCGCTTTGATCTCCCCTCGATTGAAGAGCCAGGCAGGAGAAAAGAAGACGCTTTTTGGAGGTAATGAAAGATCCCACGAGCATCTGTGAAGTGCCTTACCCGCTCTGAAGGCCTGCTAATGATTCCATATTTCTTTCACAGACAGGCTCGGCATTCCTCTCATTCCAGCAGCAGAGGCACACAATAGCTATTCTTCAACACAGAGTCAACACTGGCCATGTTTACATGGCAAAGACAGGGGGGAGAGAGGCGGACATTTCAAGACGAGCGTTTAGGCACAGACGGACCTGCGACCGAAAATATCAAGAGGCCGAGGGCCAGTAAGTGACCCAGAGGAGACGCCTGCGAGACTCCAAAACTCATTAAAGCCCACCGATGGCGGCTCAAGTTGGCTCTAACCCAATTGTAGGAACATGGATCGATGCAGCCGTGCATGCGCGGAAATCAGAAAGGGAGTTTGTGTCATTAATTCTAACAAACAGTGAGGTTTATAAAGTATTAAAAGGGCATGCGCCTCACACAGATAAATCATCCATCCATCCATCTGTTTTCTATATGCGCCTAATCCGGTTCAGGACAATAGGGCACTGGAGATCAAACGGATCGATCCTGCCCAGCACTCTCTGAAATATTTAAGAAAGTCTGCATTATTAATACTAACAAATTGGTAATGTTTAATATATTTTAAAAATGTATGCGTGCTGTACGCAAATAAAATAATCTATTCATCAATTCACCTTTTCTGTGCCTGCCTAATCCTGCTCAGGGTCACAGAAAAACTGGAGCCAACCCCAGCAGCATTGGCACAAGCCACCAAACAGCCATGAATGGGATGCCAGTGTGTCACAGGTCCTTCAGAAAATAATCATGTAAATAAATACTGTATATAGTCATCATCCAAGGTAACGGATTGGTCATGTAGGAGATACTGGGGCACCAACCGCATTGCTCCTTTTAATCTTTACAGCATCCAAAATAAAATAAATAGCATATCTAATAGCAGCAAAAATGAAGAAGTGCAGAACAGAAACTCAACAAGAGGATTCAAGGATCTCTAAAGTGGTCTGGACTCCGGTGGGAGCTCCGTTCTTCAGTCTGCTCCCTCCAGCATCCGACAACCCTTGCCTTGCCTTTATAGCAGAGGGACCAGAAGGGGGTGGAGACAATTGCCTTAAGTGGGCGGGTTCTCAGGGTTGTGGGAGAAAAAACAGCCGTCAGTGACAGCGCCCCCTCCTGTCCCAGAGTGGCAGTGCTTACCTCAAATGAGCCCAGAAGGTGAACCTCAGATGCACATGCATGACAATCTTCTGTTAGGGGTTGCCTATACAGTATATATTATATTATAGTAATGCATTACATTATTACAAAAGTTTGTGAGGCACCACCTGTTGGATTGAGAAAACCAAAGCATATGTCTCTGTTATATGGCATTTGGAATGAGATTTGTAAAAGCAGTGTTAATGTTTGTGATATTTTGGAATGATAAATGTAATGCATTTTATTACTACAAATTTTTGTGATGTGCCCTCTGTTGGAATGACACAGACATGGCAACCAGTCAGACACATAAATTCACAAACACACAGACACACATCCTTTTATAAAGGAGGACTAACTGTGCTACCTGTCAAAGATGGGTTGAAATCAGAGTATCAATATAAACATTATTACTACAAATGTTTGTGATGCCCCACCTGTTGGATTGACAAATTCAATGCATATGTCTCTGTTATACACAATTTGGCTTGAGATTTGTAAAAGCAGTGTTCAAGTCTATGGTGCGCCGGCTGTTGGAATGACAAATGCAATACATTTCATTACTACAAATGTTTGTGATGCGCCATCTGTGGGAATGTAAACTGCAATGTGCTTTATTGCAACAAATGTTTGTGATGCACCCCCTGTTGTATCATCCAATGCATATGTCTCTGTTATATGCAATTTGGCATTAGATTTGTAAAAGCAGTGTTCATGTCTGTGACATGCCCTCTGTTGGAATGACAGATGCAATGCATTTTATTACTACAAATGTTTGTGATGCACCATCTGTTGGAATGAAAAATGAAATGCATTTTATTACTACAAATGTTTGTGAAGCACCCCCTGTTGGATTGACAAATCCAGTGTATATGTCTCTGATATATGGCATTTGGCATGATGTTTGTAAAAGCAGTGTTAATGTTTGTGATGTGCCATCTGTTGGAATGAAAAATGAAATGCATTTTATTACTACAAATGTTTATGATGTGCCATCTGTTGGAATGAAAAATGAAATGCATTTTATTACTACAAATGTTTGTGATGCACCCCCTGTTAGATTGACAAATCCAATGTATATGTCTCTGGTATATGCCATTTGGCATGATGTTTGTAAAAGCAGTGTTAATGTTTGTGATGCGCCATCCATTGAAATGAAAAATGAAATTCATTTTATTAGTACAAATGTTTGTGATGTGCCATCTGTTGGAATGAAAAATGAAATGCATTTTATTACTACAAATGTTCGTGATATGCCATCTTTTGCAATGGCAGAGATATAGAAACCAGATAGACACACAGACACTTGTCTTTTTATTAAGGTGGAAACCACATTGGATGCATTAATAAATACAGTTGTCCAAGTATATTTGTTTTAGGGTTCAGACACATGCATATCACTTCCCGTCACCCGTGTTAGAGGTCATATGCCCTAAATGACCTTTTAAAGTTGCTTACATCCACGCATCTGCTGGCACAGCACCGAGATGAGGTGTGTACAAAGCTTCCCACCCTTGTGTTGGCTTCATTTTTTCCTCAGAGGTCCACAATGTGTGAAAGGTTGTCTGTCCAACAGGTGATCAATGCTTCATTCATGAAACACACACTGACCCGTCCCCTTTGTGAATGGAGGCCATGGCTGTAATGGTTGGCTGATCGAGTGTCCCAAGGCTGAACTTTTACATTTGCAAAAAACATAGAGAGGCTGTGTCTTCCTGCTATAGTGTAAGAAATGGTGAGTGTCCAATGAGTGACAGAAAAGAGAGGATTCCCACCTGTTCACTGAGGTACAGCTGCCCAAGGAGTTTGGACTTCTCTCTCTCTCTCTCTCCGGTGGTCCACAAATACATCCCAGTTCAATCCTATGAAGTTAGCGTCAGGACTCTCGTTCACAGCAAAATGATTACGTCTGCCATCTCTATAGTAAATACGCATTTTTCTGTTGTTATTGCTGCTGCTGTAATCCAAATCTATAATTTCATGGTTTGTGTTTTCAAGCTGGTACAGACAAAACATGTCCCACCTAAGATGTTCAAGCTTCCAGTGTAAACCCCAGCCGAAGCCTCTTTCTCCCTGCCACATGTCAGCTTGGGGTCACTTGCCACCTACCAAAGATACCATAATGCCCAGTGGAATGCGGTCAGGGTGTGTGCCAATCTGGGGATGAAGGGGATTTGTAAAAGCCACCGATCTCATTGGTGTAGACGAGGCAAAGTGTGTGGAATAATCGAAGAAGGCGCCCATAGCGCTCACCATGAAAGGCACTATATCAAGAGAGTGGCGTTGAATGGACTGGTCACGATGCCCCGATTGATTACATTTACTCGAATATTCATCAGGCTGCCACATATTAACAGATTATAGCGTAAACGCTATAAAATAACCCCCCAAAATAACTTGTCGTCTATGGGGGAGGAGCGAAAGCTTTATATGCGGCAAAAGTTTTTATCTCCGGTTTTCGAAGGATCTCGTCGTTTTAGGGTCCCCCCGATACCGAAAACACCGATATCCTCATGACGGGTGTGTGTCTGTCGGTCTGGAGCTGAAACGGCTGGACGGAAAAATACCAAACTCGAAACGTAATCCTCGAAACGAGATGACTACTGGCCGATTAGTTTTTTGAGCCAAATCGTGCAAGAGAAAGAGGCAAATACGGTAATTCTGCAATTAAATATGAATTCTTCTCATCAATTGCTATCATAATGGCCGATTTTAAGATCAGAAAGATCAGCACCAGAGCGGTAAATAATTACTGAAATGTTAGAGAAGAGTTCGGGTGACTTGGTTGCAGGGGCGCAAAGGCTACTGACGCTCATGTCCGAATTTTTAGCAGGACTGACAGACACAGGGTTTGACCCCCCTGGGGGTTTACACGTTTTATCGTTACACGACACTGAATCCCGATGGATGTTGGCTTGTGCAGATCAGTAAGTTGTTTAGGGAGCCCATCTTGCAAAAACGTTACGGCACCCCCAAGTCGTCATGCACTCCATAGGGGATATCCGTATGGGCAGCAAGAGCGGACGACGGAAGGCATTCGCCACGTCGATGTGGGTTTCTGTGCTTCGTCGGTTGCACTTTGCTCTTCCCGCGTCAGGCCTTTCTACCCATTCGTATACGTTTTTTGTCGAGTCCTGCCGTTTTCATTTCCATTTTGAGCCGACATCCTTTGGTGAATTTCGGCAGATTTCACTCTCCTCGCCCCGCGAAATCAACAGCGTGATCCCGAAGAGGAGCGGCCGCGTTGATTCGACCTTGGCTTCTACTCGACTTACGGCAGAGCGCTCATAGACATATATAGGTAGACGCCGCATTCACTGTGCTGCCCAGTCTACACGATACGTCAGCGCGTCCGCCCTACGGCGAGTGGCAAGAGTGCCATAGGGGTAGACGTGGAAACCGGGTTTTCTGATGAAAAACAATAACGTTTAAAACATTATCGTTTACATACAACAGATTTTGGCGAATCGTTAAAATGCAATTATTTATATCTATTTATACACTAATGATGGCAATTATTAAATAATAATAATTATTATTATTAAATAATTAAGTAACATTTCTCGGACTGCCTTCATCCATCGTCCTGTTCTTACCCAGCCCAGTACTGAAGTATCGGTTAATGCCCGAGTCACCTCACATATAGATTACTGTAATGCTATTCTATCTGGTATCCCACAAAAACGTATCCATCGCTTACAACTTCTTCAAAATTCTGTTGCCAGGATAATAACCTGCTGTTCTAAATCCACTGAACACATCACACTGATTCTCTCTCAACTTCACTGGCTCCCTGTTAACTACAGAATACAATACTAAATACCGCTCTGAACATTTAAGGCTCTCCACAACCTCACTGATCTCCTCCAGACTGGCACTCCTCTCGCTCACTCAGATCCTCCTCTGCAGCTCGACTTTCTGTACCACACGTCAGCTCGAGCGTCTCTCCTGGTGCTCCTCAACTCGGGAATTCTCTTCCCTCTCATATCCGTCCGCTTGACTCAATAACACATTTTAAAACTGCCCTCAAAACTTATCTTTTCAAACTGGCATACCAATTGTGAATTTTGCACTGTTAATGCCAGTTATCTTTGTTTGCGAATTATTGCTTTTTGATTTATAATTCTCTTGTTTTAATTTTACTAATGTTTAACTTTATTGTAAGGTGACCTTGAGTACTAAGATTATAAAACGGGATTTTTTAATGGCCAAATGTAACCAAAACAATTGTTCAGCCTTACCTATGAAATGTAATCCCCCCAGGATCTGGTTTGGAGCGTACAGCGGTTTGTACAATTCCAAGCAGCAAATCCATTGCTTCACTCCACAGCAGTGCCACTCGCAATATGGCGGCGACGTTGACGTACGATGCTACTGGTCATGCGGCGTCTAGTAATTCTATGTCTATGAGAGCGCTGACCTGTGTGTTTCAAACTACCCATAAGCCCCCGGGAACGTGTTGTTTTGAGCCAGCTTCTGTCTGTTGTGGTTACCGCGTCCTTTTGAAATGTGACCGTCGTAATTCAGAACGAATAAAGAGCAGCACTACATCATAAAATGTACATTTCTTCAATTCAGTACATGGCAGGAATGGCTTCAAAACTGGAGTGGCCGAGTCCAGCCGTGGATCTTCTATGAAACGTGTGAAGCTTAAGCTTCAGAGCCCCTTAATCCCAGAGCAGGGTGGCCCCCAGAAGCGACTTTAGTCCCCATTACTTAAACTGTATTGAATGAAATGGGGTTTTAAAAACACTTATGAGGGAATATTTATGGTGATCTGTCATGGAACAACCCCACTGAACAAGAAGGTAACAATGGCTACCCAGATCTCGTTGCAGGCTGTGAAGGGACCCCCATAACAGTTCAAGCCTCAGGGACCCCAGAATGTAGGTTGGCTCCTGTATAAAATATTTTTAAAAAATGAGAAAGATTACCTCTTTGTAATCCCGCTGTATTGGTTCTGTGTGGCCACTAGGGGGCGCTCCAAAGCCCCAAATCATGGGTGTCGACTCTGGTCCTGGAGGGCCGCAGTGGCTGCAGGTTTTCATGCTAACATCTTCTTAATTAGTGACCAGTTTTGACTATTAGTTATCTTCTTTTCCCTTAGTTTTAATTAACTTGACTCAGGACCCATAGTTGTTTCTTTTTCTTTAATTAGCAGACAAACAATAACGTGACTCAAAGCAACCAGCTCAACTGTGCCCATCACACCATATCTGAAAATAAAGAAAGGTGACGGTCTCCATAAGGCTGATCTCTCAGGTCACCAAAACATTTTGACGTTGTTCTTAGACAAAACAGAAAAATCAACAGTTCTGGAAATGTCTGCTGTGGCAGAATAAGTGCAGCAAGAAGCCATGGAATTAAATAACGAGTTTAATTAACAGCAAGAATCGGCTTCTCATTAAAAAACTGGTTGGTGTGAAATTGGTTGGAGTTTGAAGCCCTAATTTAGCTGCTCATCTGTTGGCTTGTTTTGCATTTCATTTCTGTTTGGCTGCCATTTAATGAAGAAAGAAATACATTCAGAGGACTGAATCCTTAAAATCAGGGCTATTACAATGAAGGGAAAAGAAGTTAATTAGCAGTGAAACCTGGTCACCAATTAGGAAAAGGGGTTAGAATGAAAACCTGCAGCCACTGCGGCCCTCCAAGCTCGGAGTTCGACACCCTCTGCCCCAAACCCTTGGCACAGTCCCAGCTTCAAATAAAGTCGTGTATTGAGCAAACCACCTTAACGATAAGAACATCAGAAATCTGACAAACGAGAGGAGACCACTGAGCCCATTTGTCACTCGTTTGGTTAACTAATAGCTCAGCTGCCCCCCAGATATCTTCTGCAGATTATTCCTAAAGGTTCTCAGGGCTTCTAAATGCGCTGCCTGTTAAATTCCAGTGGTGTCCCTTAAGCTGAAATGTTCTGCCGGGCCAACTTTATCAACGGCTGTGAGGATTTTAAAGACCTCGATTAGGTCCCCACACTCGGTCTCCTCAGGATTAATTCTCCGAGTCTGTCACAGTTGCTCCATGTCCTTAAATCCCATGATGCACCTGGTTGCTCTCCCCTGCATGGCTTCGAGTGCCTTTATGTCTTTCTTGTACTGTGGTGACCGGAACTGCACACGCGCTCCAGATGTGGTCTTTATCAGGCTTCATTAATGACTCGTTATCCTCTGATTTACGCCTCTTTTGTTTTTCATGTTCTCCTCTTTAACTCTTCCACGCCTGCCAGGTGAGCTTCGCCCAACTCGGACTCACCTGGGAAAGGGAAAGCGCTCCTTTTTTACTTTCTCGTATAGGGAAGTATTGTAACTGTCCAAAAATTCAATGTCAAGGTTTTGATGAATCTCAATGATTTGGACCTTCCTGAGTCTGAAAATACCAGCTTTGGAATTATGTGTGTGTGTGCGTGTGGGAGTGTCTGTCTGTGTGTCTGTGTGTGTCTGTCTGCCTGTGTCTCTGTATGTGTCTGTCTGCCTGTGTGTGTGGGAGTGTGTGTGTGTGTATTTGTTTTTCTGTCTGTGTGTGTCTGTCTGCCTGTGTATGTGTCTGTCTGTCTGTCTATCTGTGTGTGTGTGTGTGTGTTTGTCTGTCTATCTGCTTGTCTGTGTCTGTCTGTCTGTCTATCTCTGTGTGTCTGTCTGTCTGTGTATCTGTGTGTGTCTGTCTGCCTGTGTGTGTGTGTTTGTTTTTCTGTCTGTGTGTCTGTCTGCCTGTCTGTGTCTGTCTGTCAGTCTCTGTCTGTGTGTCTGTCTGTGTCTCTGTGTCTGTCTGTCTGCCTGTGTATGTGTGGGAGTGAGTGTGTGTTTGTTTGTCTGTGTCTGTCTGCCTGTGTGTAAACACAATAACTTGAGTAGGCATTCACTTCAGTCAACCACATTTTGCATACAAGTATTTGGTACAAAATGTAGATTTCTATCAGCTTTTGGGCTATTTCCGTTTACCGGATGCGGTACTTTACTTTTTATTCATGTGGCTGCAGACTCCGATTTATTTAACTTTACTTTTATAATAATTGTTCAATACAAACTGCTCAAAAAAAATTAAAGGAACACTTTGAAAACACATCAGATCTCAATGGGAAAAAAAAATCCTGCTGTCTCACTCTACTGCTATGGACTGAAATGGTGATGTACGAGGAACGAAAGGATGGAAATGAAAATGATCAACCGACAGAGAGAGGGCTGAATTCAGGCAAGTCCATTTGGCCAAAATTTCATTGCAGCAACTCCAAATCGTACTCAGTAGATTGTATGTCCCCCATCCCCAAACCCAATGCCTGACAACGTCCTAAAGGGACGACAGATGGTCTCCTTGGGCATCTCCTTCCAGATCAGGATCAGGGCATCTATGAGCTCCTTGACAGTCTGAGGTGCAACCTGGCAGCGAAACATAATGTCCCACCCAGAGGTGTCCTATTGTAATGAATTAAGGCGAGTGAGCATGGTGGGGGGGTTGGGGGCAGTCAATGATATCAATTCCTTCGTCCTCTCGCCACATGAGGCCGGGCATTGTCAGGCACCAGGAGGAACCCAGGAGCCACTGTACCAGCATAGGGTCTGACAATGGGTCCAAGGATTTCATCCCGATACCTAATGGCAGTCAAGGTGCCGTTGTCTAGCCTGTAGAGGTCTGTGTGCCCCTCCGTGGATATGCCTCCCCAGACCACCAAACCGGTCATGCTGAACGATGTCACAGGCAGCATAACATTCTCCATGGTTTCTCCAGACCCTTTCACTTCTGTTCCATGTGCTCAGGGTGAACCTGCTCTCATCTATAAAAAATACAGGGCGCCAGTGGTGGACCTGCCAATTCTGGTATTCTATGGCAAATGCCAATCGAGCTCCACGTTGCCCACTAGAGGACGTCAGGGCCCTCAGGCCACCCTCATGAAGTCTGTTTCTGATTGTTTGTTTGCTCAGAGACATTCACACCAGTGGCCTGCCTGCCTGCTGGAGGTCATTTTGTAGGCTCTGGCAGTGCTCATGCTGTTCCTCCTTGCCCGTGGGTCCTGCTGATGGGTTAAGGATCTTTTACATGGGGTCTTGTCCAGCTCTCCTAGAGTAACTGCCTGCCTGTCTCCTGGAATCTCCTTCATGGCCTTGACACAGTGCTGGGAGACACAGCAAACCTTCTGGCAATGCCACGTTTTGATGTGCCTGCCATCCTGGAGACGTTGGACTACCTGTGCCAGCTCAGTAGGGTCCAGTAGTGACACTGACCGTAACCAAATGCAAAACGAGTGACAAAACAGATGAGGAGGGAAAAATGTCAGTGGCCTCCACCTGTTAAAGCATTCATTCCTGTTTTGAGGGTCGTCTCATTGTTGCCCCCCCTCTAGTGCACCAAAGCAGCTGACACTGATGAACAAGCCCCTCTGCTACTGAACTGAGCAGATCAACAGCCCACAAGTGTCACTGACGTGATGCGATACTCGAGTTATAAAGTGATCCTTTCATTTTTTTGAGCAGTTTATTATTCATTTGATTTGACTTGTTGATGGTTCTTTAATGTACGTAATATAAAAATATAATCCTTGTCTTGTGATTTGCTCCTCAAATATCCATCCCCAAACCTGAGTATATGAGAAAGTCTAGGGGAGACCACTCCCGATTTGGTTTTTAAAACCTGGACCCATAATACTTCTGGTGGGTGTACCATGATTGCCCCCTTAGATGCACTTCTGAACCTTTCCCTGACAGTGGCACCCATGGGCTGCCCACCACAACTAGCCCAAATGGGAGCCATGCCAGGGGGATGCTGCCACCTAGTGTTCTGGAGGAATACTTGACTTTGTGAGGCAGTCTCACTCTAATGGCCTCCCAACCGGGAAAGACGCCCCGCCCGTCTATCCACCCGTTCCTTTAACACCTGATTGAATCAAGCGCTGTGAAATGGTTCACCGTGAAAGTCGCTACATAACATAGTCATTTAGTTTCGTCCCCCGGTAATGTAAGATGACTCCATGCTGTATAAAATGTGAGCCGCTTGATTGTTTTTGGCCCTTTGAACGCCTCGGACGCCTTCCCTGAAACGACTGCTGTCTCCGCGTCTCCTGTCGTGTAAGCGTGGACACCCTTACGTTTAAAACGTAGAACGGGTGGAGCAGACTGAGCAAGTCCATGAAAGTGAGCACATCCACATGAAAGGGCGTTTGGTACCAAGGGGCTTCGTTTTGATCTGGAGGCTGAACCCCCTTCGGGCACGGCACCTCAGCGGAGGAGTTTGCTGGGGCGGCTTGCTGCTTGCCTGGTTTTTAAAACATAAAATGGCCGATAAGACGTAAAACGGTCTGGACGTGGCCCCTTTCAAGTGAACACAAGCTCGTAAATGCCAGCGGATCACAGATAAGTTAGCGGGGTCTTTTTCTTTTATGTTTTGCTAAGGCAACCTCATGACTTCTTCTTCTTCTTCTTCTTCTCAGGAGTCATGGGTTAGGTTTCAGACTGCTCAGGTCTTTAAACAAAGCACCCCCTTTTTGGTTGTCATGGATTCCCCCCCCCACTACAGTCGCCTTGCTGGATGGCCCAACCCGGCGTGAACGCAGAGGCTTCGGTGCCGTGACATCTGGTGAGGAAGGCAGAGCCGACATCTCAGTTCTGACTCTGATTGCACTTGGCACGGCTGCGGCTGAACTGTCGCCGTCGGTTTGCATCGTTTTGAACTTCACTGAGATCTGCTGAGAGGGAAGCAACCGCCTTCACACTTCGCTGTTCACAATCCGCCCCCAACCCCGAACCCCCCTTTGATTTCATGATTGTTCCCAATTAAAGTAAATCAAACTATCACACTTGAGTCCCATTTGTTTGGGTAGAAGCTGGTCTCGGGGCTGAGAAATCCCACTGCTGGCTCTTTTTTGGTTTTCTCTATTGAGATAGAGCTCGTGTTTATTTCTGTAGATTACAATAAAAATCAAAAATGGCAATAAGTCAAAGAGTGGCCACTGAGCACCCCTAGGTGGCACCGTTGCTCTTGCACCTGGACTTGTAGTCACTGCTTATCTCCAATCAGCCTCCCACTCATCTATTTTCTATTTTGCTTATCAGGGTCCCACTCGCAGAGGCAGCAGTCGAAGTAAAGATGCCCACCTGTCTCTCTTCTCCACCATCGGTGAAGTCAATTTTGTTGTATGCTTTGCTTTTGTCCACTATGATCATTTACTAACACCTTTCTATTCAATGTGAGTTACAACATTTAAGATACAATTGTTTTACAGTTTTTCTCCCAGTTGGAACACATGCAAGTAAAGTGACTCGAATGGTGTCAGCAGTGGGATTTCAACCCATGACCTCAGGGTTTGAAATCCAAAACCTTAACCAGTTGGAGAACACACGAGTAAAGTGACTTGCATGGTGTCAGCAGTGGGATTTGAATTCGCAACCTCAGGGTTTGAAGTCCAATCCCTTAACTTCTACTCCCCCAGTTGGACAACACACAAGTAAAGTGACTTGAATGGTGTCCGCAGTGAGATTTGGCCAGTTAGTCCTTTTCTTAACCCACGTATTCCTGAATAGGTTTGTGAAGTCCATTCCCTTTACCACTACTCCCTGAGTAGGAGAACACACAAGTAAAGTGACTTGCATGGTTTTAGAAGTGGGATTAGAATCCACAACCTCAGGGTTTGAAGTCCAAAGCCTTAACCTCTACTCCCCCAGTTGGTGAACACACAAGTAAAGTGACTTGAATGGTGTCAGCAGTGGGATTTGAACCCACAGCTTTAGGGTCAGTCAGTCATTTTCTTAACCCACATATTCCTGAATAGGTTTGCGAAGTCCAAAGCCTTAACCACTACTCCCAGAGTTGGAGAACACACAAGTAAAGTGACTTGCATGGTGTCAGAAGTGGGATTTGACCCCACAACTTTAGATTCAGTCAGTCAGTCATTTCCCTAACCCGCTTATTCCTGAACAGGGTCGTAAAGTCCCAAGCCTTAACCACAACACCACACTACCTGTTTAAAAACAATTGATTTTCAAGGTCTTGTTGGCTATTATTTATAATAATATTTTTGTATTGGTACTTTTCTTATTTAATTCTTCTTATACAGTAGTATTTGAACGTTTGCAGGGTATTGTGCATGCATGCATGTCCAGCCAGTCTCCTCATTAACACCCTGGAGCTGATTGGCTACAATACCACACACACCTATGCCCTCCACCTTGATCCTGAGTGCGCTGCTTTTATTTAAAGACCTGCATGCTGCCACGGACCCCCAAAGTGATTTACCGCAGGTGTAGAAGTAAGACTTAGTGGTCTCTAATTACCAGGATCCATTTGATCTCTCTTCATGAAGCCTGGAGTCATATTTGCAACTTTCCAGTTCTCAGGTACTTCTGCTTCCACTACACTTGTAGACAATCCAGAATACCCAAATCAGAACCCACCGAGGCGCAGGGAGAAGATGCACATGATGCCCAGATAGTGAACCCAGGTCCCTGGAGGAGTGGCAGCCTCCCTAAACAGTGTGCCACACACTGCATAGCATGCAGCAGTTTATTTTTATGCCATGCTTGCCACATTATTGCAGGATGATCTGTGGTACCAGTTGTAGATGAGACAACGTCAAAAGGTTGGGGCCCCACCCTGGTGACCTGGTATAAAAATAAAATATTTAGAAATACAAAATACATGCAACAAGTTGCGGATGTGTCTTGTCAAACAAGAGCTCAGTGTAGAACTAATTTCAAAATGGCTGAACTTCAGGTCATATGGATTCCAGGCAGGAAGGGGCGGATCCAGAAAGCCGGATAACAGAAGTGACTGTCATTGGTGGAAATGACTGTCAGTCTTCTGAGAGAATATTCTGAGGGAGGGAAGGCATCCGAACACAGCGCCAACCCCTGGCTCGGTGGGTAAGTCCTTAACCTGCCTGCCACGCACCTGACATCGTCTAAGATGGGTTGAAATGTCAGCGTAGACCCCCACGGTAACGTTTGTAATGCAGTGTGTCAGTCCGAGTGCAGAGTCTCTGTTATTGGTACAGGATTTGTAAATGTTTGTGATGCACCACCTGTTGGAATAA